>NC_136871.1:5562697-5625197 GCF_951799975.1 Gobius niger | reverse complement strand
ATCCAGTCTGGTTTTCCTATTCAGGCCTTTATCGCAGACCATTAGCGAGCGCCCGGGCGGCTACTCCGGCCATCTGGTCAGCGTGATTCATGGCCCGTACATGTGGCTGGCTCCGTTCCTTTGTTGACACTGTTGACCAATGCAGGGGCAAAATGTGTGGAGCTCACGGGGCGGGTTGCCAGGTCCGAGCTGGCGGGAGTCCTCCTCCAGTGCGGTGGGCCCGTGTGTTACGGCCTGAGTCATCGCGGTGTTTTATGTGGCGCACCAGTAACGCGTCTTTTCGCTTGTGTTCACGGTGGTGCGGCAAAAGTCCAAGGTCGAGGTGCACGGGTTGTGGGAAAAGCAGATTTTCTCGTAGGGTTGTGGTGCTTTTTCTGCAGTGAGGGGTCGAAATGAACGTTTGGAAGAGCACGTAGCATGTTCTAAAGCATTTTGTAGGAATTTGGTTGTAGTTTCAAAGACATATTGATCCCTGTAGAGCAAAAGGCGTGGGTGAGTGCATCTAATGGTCCCTTAACGCACTGAGGGCCAAAACTAGACACTGGAACACACCGTATGTGTGATTTTGGGAGCTCTGTGATGAACAGAAATAAAATAAATGACGATCAAAAACTTGTGAAGAGTCAGGATCTGGACATTTTATATGTATTATTGCGTTTCTTTTTTTTAGTTTGCAGTGCGTGGTGTTGTGTAGCAAACAGCTGTAAAGCCGATATTTCTCTCACACTCTCTGAAGCATGTTTGGCAAAGCAGAGCGGCTTCTCATGGACAGATCGAAGTAGTTGAGATTTTAACGTTTCTCTGAGTTTAGGTCAAAATCGGTCTAAGGACGGCTGAGAAACATCCGGGTTAAGACTTCAATCCGAGAACCAGGCTGTTTAAGTAAGTTTAGTAATTTGGCATCTGCGCAGTAAAGTGAAGATTACTGCTTGTTTAATTTTGTGTAATTATACTTTGTAGTGTAACACTTCACGCAACCATATTTAAATAGGGCTTGGTAGCTTCTATCTTGACCTGTTTTGGAGCTATAGAGGAGAGAGGGAGAGGCTAAATGCTAACGCCGTCTGCGCTGTGTTTACGTGACTGAAGGCACGGGGGATCAGACAGGTCCTAAAGAACTCGTCAAAGCTAAGGTAAGAACATATCTCAGTATGTAAAAACGGTGGCCTATTCCTTTAAATGCACACGTGAAAAAGCGATCGATCTGCAGGAACACGCAGTGTTTCAAAACGTGTCAACAATGTTTGAAAATTGACTTGAAACAAATATATTTAGGTATCTGCCTCTTCCCCTAACGTTAGTGTCCGTCCAGAGAGGATACAGGAGGTTAGGAGAAGAGGAGGTGTTAATCAGAAAGGAGAGTGTTTGAAAAAACACCAATTATCTCCAAATCTAGAAAAAAAGCAGTGATTTTGATCCAAACTAGCCTGTGTTTAGCTTAGATTCCTCAGAAACCGAGGCACAGTAGAATTAAACGGTTTTGACCTACGGAGAGCAGATTCTCTTCATTAAAATGAGTAGCATACGTCCATAGCTATAACATAGAATATCGGCGCAGTAATCTTCACTTTAATGTGCGGATGCCACATTACTCCTGGTATTATTACGCCTTACAATATAGTTCCCTCAGTATGTAAAAACGGTGGCCTATTCCTTTAAGAACTGTCAGTCTCTTGTTCTATTTACTTTTTAGGCTTCCTTAAAACAGTAATTTGAGCACTGTGATCTACATCAAGTTGTCATATACAGTGTGAATACTACCTACCAATCAACATCAGGTTTACAACAGCTGAACATGAAAAGTCAGAGATTGTCTTCCGATACATATATCCATTCTTTGTATTGATATTTAAACTGTCTGATATTTGGACATCTTTTAAGGTCTATGTGTAATTTATTCCATATTTTAGGACCACAAACGGACACACAGAAACTTTTTCTGGATGTCCGGCCATGGGCAATTTTAAAGTGACCCAAGCCCCTTAAATTATATTTTCCTTCTCTTTCAGAAATCAACTACTGATTTTTTAGAGGTAGTTGCTTATTTTTAGCTTTGCACATTAATTGAGCAGTTTTAAAAGCACCATTAATGATGAGTGGACATTTTGTGAGACTGAAGATAAGAGACTTATTGTTACAACCACATACTTAACCAAAATAATCTTACTGTCAATGTCTGTATCCTCAGCCTAATCTCAGTCATTAGTGACGGCCCGGGACGTCCCCCACGTTGCCTCCTCCTGCCCGGGCTGATGGCTCCAGCCCCCTGTGTCTCTGGATGAAGGATTAGCTGTTGATAATGAATGTCCTGTTTAAGATGGCTGCCTTTGATAAGCACTTGTCAGCTCTGTCTCCCTCTGTCACACGGCCAGAATTACAGCCTCCGAACCACGTCACCTCTGCCCTCTCTCCGGCGAGGTCACAGCTCTGCGCTATCTACAAAGCAACGAAAACAGAGCTTTATCCCTTTATCAATGTAGAACTACTCTGTTTTCTCAATTCGCTTCACAAACACACTCCCTCTGTGGACTCTTTCAAATGTCTCCTGCAATGCTGACTTTTTATTTTTTATTATATGAACTGTCAACTGTTTATTAAATTTATTTGCAGTTTTGTTTTTCAGAATTTTGACGTTTATACATTAGTGACTCCAAAGGGAATCTGGTTACAGCAAGACATTAATACAATAACTTTATTGAGAATTGTAGTAAAATATGAAGAGAATAAAGCGACGTAGGTGCCAATAAACACATTATATATACAGAAATGGGGTGGATACTTTGCAATAGTATTAAAGCAGTACTAAGTAACTTCTTTACCTTAATAATCCTTTCTGTAGTCCCTCTGGGGGTAATACAAGTGTTAATGGGATGACGTCCTGGTGTCTCTGGCCAGAAAACCGCAATTGCAACTTTGCTGCCACCGGGTCGGAGTCACCAATACACACTAATAGAATCATGAAGAAGAAGCTAACAGGCTAACGGGCAAAGCTAGCTGTGGGATAGCGCTATCCATCCATTCATCCATTTTCTTCCGCTTTATCCGGGGCCGGGTCGCGGGGGCAGCAGTCTCAGCAGAGATGCCCAAACTTCCCAGTCCACGCACACCTCCTCCAGCTGTTCTGGGGGGACCCCGAGGCGACACCAGGCCAACTCGGAGACATAGTCCCACCAATATAAGAAAACAAATATAATCAATAAAAACATCAACATAGAATTAATCAATTACAGTGAAAGGCAAGAGTGCAGATAAAATACATTCAGTCATATGCACGGGCAAAAAGAACTGTTTTCAGCCTCCTTTCGACTTGAAGGAGCAGCGACTCTACTCCGAGCTCCTCCCGGGTAACTGAGCTCCTCACCCGATCTCGGAGGGTGCGCCCAGCCACCCTGCGAAGGAAACTCATTTCGGCCGCTTGTATTCGCGATCTTGTCCTTTCGGTCATTACCCAAATCTCATGACCATAGGTGAGGGTGGGAACGTAGATCGATCGGTAAATCGAGAGCTCTGCCCCCCGCTAGCGCTACTTAAACAGTATTTACAACCACGTTTGAGTGAAACAAATGATCTCCATTGTGTAATTGGATGAACAATATCCCTCTGTCCCTTTGTCTTTTCTGTCAGCGTAGTATTTACTCTCACGGACAATTAATGAGTGAAAAAACGCCTGCAGTGGCGCTTATGGCCTCTGGGAGCATGAGTTACTGAGTACTGCTTTAAGTTACAGAATAATTATAATGTGTTTAGTAACATATTGCGTTGTCCAATCAGAGTAGTGTAAGCTGAATACTTAGAATACTTTGACGTTGATTTCCATAGTATTAATGCATAAAAGCGGCGTGTGATTAAGAAAATGTTTAGGCAACACTTGTTACTCGTCTGTTATGATTTTTAAAGCACTTTGCAAATGCCCAAAGCCCAGAAGGACGGAGCTAATGTTTTCCCCGGCTTTGATATTTTCTTTCTAATTAATGTTATGAATATGAAATTTAATGATTGAGTACTTTTGATTTTGGAAAGTAACTGTATTCTTAATACTCTTAAATGTAAGGCAAGGCAAGTTTATTTGTAGAGCACAATTCATACACAAGGCAATTCAAAGTGCTTCACAGTTGCATAAATATAAGAAAACAAATAGAATCAATAAAAACATCAACATAGAATTAATCAACTACAGTAAGAGGCAAGAGTGCAGATAAAATACTTTCAGTTATATGCATTTTTACGTCTTGTTTTGACTCGGTCCTGAGCACTATTTTTCTTGGTTATTCACACAAAGTTACCTAACCTCTGTTTTGTCGCTCCTTCTCCTCTGGACATCAACATAAAATGAATCAATTACAGTAAAAGGCAAGAGTGCAGATAAAATACTTTCAGTCATATGCTCGGGCAAAAAGAACTGTTTTCAGCCTGGATTTGAACATTGTCAGAGTTGAGGCCTGTCTCACATCCTAAATGTAAAAGTAACAGTTACTGAAAATGAGTATCATCTAAATACATGTTACATTAAAATCATTTCAATCAAGTGGGGGTAAAAAGCATCAATTACGTACTTAACCTTATTTAAGTACTTGATGAAAGTACTGCTTGTCTAAGTGTTTAAGGCTAAAAGTCTGATTTGTGTTTGTGTTTATATAATGCGTAGGACAAACAAAACATAAAATAATTTGGACTTTTCCAAAGAATACACCAATACAATCAGATACATGTATAATTTGTGAGATAATATACATGGAAGATGAATTATGGCTTGAAATAATTATGTCAACGTGAAGCTTTTGTTACTTTCAGATTTACTCACAGACACGGTGGAAAGAGCAACGAAATGAGCGGTGATGTAATACTACTCAAGTCAAAGCATAAACGTAACTAAGTACTGGCCACTTATCATTTATTTTCCAGAAACTGCACGACCCATGTTTATTTCCCACAAATAAAGGATCATGAAAAAATCCAGTATGAGACTTAACCTATTTGACCAGTGCCTGTGGGGATGTGTTTGACCTGTCGGGACAGACCCCACCGTGCGGGACAGACAGACAGAGGCTAAAGATGGTCGCCCTGTGGAGGACATATTGCCTGGGGGGGCTGCACGCTTTGATCCAGTCAGACTCCTCTCAGGAATGCACAGACAGCTATGTCACAGCGACGCACATGTGTCTGTCTATATATATCTAATCTCAGTCGGACGCAGGAGCTGAGCGGGTTTTCTTTGGACCGTGGGATCAGGCGATACTGAGGAAGTGGTGGCTCCTCAGAGTCTTTTGTTCATCACCGAAGAGCTTCCACATCTGGTCGGTGTGTGGGGTGTGGAGGAAATATATAAGTAAGACTTTTACAAGCTTATCACGGTCAGATTTGTGATTTAAGTTTTGAAATCTGCTTTCAGTTCACAGTGCACATTTGATTGATCTTTTAACAGGTTAACCAATATTGAAGTTACTGAATGCTTCATTTTACAAAAAGACAAAAAAAGACAAAAGGAAATAAATAAATCTCACAATATTCAGACAAAAACTACATGTACAAACACATAACATGGCTGAAACACCTAAAAAAAAACAGACTTCAGAAAAAGAAAAAAACAAAAAAAACTCCCACCCCTTCCCCAAACCCCACAGTGCTATCCGTCAGTCCAACTAGATTGTTGGTCCATACACAGTGCACATTTGGAAAAAGCTCGGATGAATTAACAAAAAGAGAAGTCTGAAGGTTGCAGCGAGATAACTGTCAATCAACATATCAATGAAGTTTTATTTCTAGACACAACAACCGTAGTTGAACAAAATGCTCGGGAGAGTTGTCTCACTCTTTTATATTCATGCTTATCAATGCTAGAATGAACTATAGATACAGACGGCATCTTTGGAACTATGCATAATGGCCATGTTCGAAGCAGCCAGAGGGAGGGATTTAAAGAGGGAGTATTATGCTTTTTTCAATCACATACACTGTAAATTCCAACTCATTGCACTTAATTGGAATAAGTTGTAAACCCGATGCATAACTATTACTCCCAATGTTAAGCCATGATTACTAGTCACGCTAGTATGATTAAGACGGCTTTCACAGTGTTCATTACTAATGATACAAGTTCTGATTACTAGACATGTTAGTACTGGCAACTGGGAATTCCGAGTACTGATTACTTTTGTTACTTAAATATGGCCTTAACCTGTACTATTATGCTTAGTACTGGTTAATGGAACATTCCTGTTCCCTTTATGGTTTATTGGTTATTCCCATTAATGAAGTTTTACAAATTTAGTACAAGATATAAATGTTGTAATAAAGCAAAACAAAGTATAGTTATAAAGTCAATTTATTTAACATTAACACAGTGTAAAACACTTACATTTTTAGGTGCAGTTAATGATAGAAAATGTCTATTTCTGCAGTTATAGTTCACATCAGTCCAAACAGGTGGATTAGTCTGTACTGAGCCGATGAAGACGAGAAGCTGAAGTGTCTCAGAAGGTTCCACAGACTCTGTACATGCAGCAGGTTCTGCAGACTCACAGCAGGAGGAAGGGCATCTTTGTAAATCACCGTCAAGTCTTCATCAATCAGATTTCTGTAAGACATAAAAAGAACAAAAATACTTTAGCTACAAGTCCCTATGGCAAAACCAAAACCTACAGGTAAAATGTTGCTTTGTCTCATTCAAACATCTCGGCTCTGACTCTGTCTCACCTTAGTGTGTTCGGCTCAAGTCTCTCAGAAGATCCTTCCACAGCTGCTCTTCAGTCTGACACTGGACACACACAAACCATTCACAAATGTTATTTCACATCCAACTTATGGCCACTTTATCAGAATATAACGATGAGTGCTGTCTTACCAACTGCCTGGATGCTGAGATGGTCTCAAAGTTTTCACAGCAGTTCAGATTTCTGTAAAACAAAGAATAACAATCAGTGAGCTCAGTAAAAACAGGTAAAAAAGACTATGGACTTCCTCAGAGTTTTATGACAATAAGGATCAACTATCATAAAAAAAATCAGGATTGATATTTATATATTTATATTATATTTGAAGTCTAAACACGTGTGTACTAATACTAAAGTTCAAACCACAGGTAAATGTTTTTGACACAAACATTTGAGTGTCTCACCTCAGTGTGTTCAGCTCCGTCTCATCAGGTCTTTCCACAGCTGGACTCCTCAGTATGACACTGGACACACAAACCATTTCAAAGATTATTTTACTAAATTGCATGCTGTTTAAAACACTGATCAGTGCAGTCTTACCTTCAGCCTTGATGTAGATGTAGAGTCTCTAAATCTTCACAGCTGTCACTGTCTGGGAATAAAAGAAAAACTTTAATCATAACCAGTAGTATTAGATGTTGTGGACAGGCTGCACCTGATTTAACATTTGAAATAATGAGTATTACAGTAATATGGCCAAAGCTAATATGTAGATGGTCCATGAGTAAAAAATGCACAAATGACTGTGCTGCTGCTGCTGCTGCACTTTTGCACGAGAACACACAGTAAATTACCCTTAAGTATCTATTTTCTGTCTTTAAATGACACGTCTGAAGCTTTACTACTTAAATTTGTATCACTAATATTAGACAGGCCACTGTGCAGTCACCAAATTAAATAACAAATGTGTTTTAAGGTAGAGCATTATTGCATTTTTCAAATATAAAAAAAAATCATTGAAAATAGCAACAATGCATCAAACTCTCAGAGCAAACACAAATAAATCCGAAGACACACTCACCTTATGTCGATTAATGAGAAATCAAACAGGAAAGGTCCTGTTTTCTGCTGTTTCTGCTGCTGATGCACTGAGGGCTGTCGAACACTTCTCTTTTGAATTCAAAACAGTTCAGAGCAACCTGATTGGCTCATTCTGTACATGTGACATATGACCTGAACCAATCACGGGCAGCACAGGTCACAGCTTAGTTTTGTCAGTTACAATTACTAGACAGTCAAGTTCCCGTTACAGGGGGGCAGTAGAGGACACTGGGGTGGTTAGTGAGAGTTACTAAAACCATGTACTGGATAAGGAGAAAAGCAAGTCAAGCCAATGTTCAGCCTATATTATTCAAAACGGGCAAATCCTAGTAAGTGGGACAGAATCTGATAATGGATACTTTAGAATGAGCGTGAGCACAACAGGACCACAAATAATCATTACTGGCATCATGTAAAGTTAGTCAGGACTTGTAAAACCCTGTTTTTGGAGCAGAAACATGTTGCTGTAAAATGGAAAAGCAATTAATCATAATTTTCTCTTGAAAATGTACCTCTTACATGGAATAGAGGGTTAATGCTGAAAATTTCAGGTCTCCTAGTAATTATAACACTTTATTTCATGTTGCGACCTTAGTTGGAATTTACAGTGTAGCACCAGTCTATATCACACTACAATGATGACCTAACCTTCTGTTGGTCTGTAAATGCTGTAAATTAGAATAACAGCCTTGTATAAAATCACTCTCTCAAAATGGCTGTAGTGAATGTCTTGAAATAGGCCTCTGTCTCTTTAAGAACCTCTGAGCCTTTCCGACACGCCCCCTCCACACGCTGTCTGTGGCATCAGTGGGGAGGGGGTTCTGCTGAGGAGCAGTGGTTGGTTACTCGGCTGGTGACGAAAGCTCGGAGGCGTCTCCAGGAGGTGGGGGCGTTCCTAGGAGGACTCAGGCAAACCTATCCCTAAAATGGCCGCCATCAGAGTTTTTACAGATTTCTCAAAAATACGTGAATGTGCCAAGGCAACACTTCAGCCATGTTTTCAATGAGGGAATGACATAATAACATGATGTAAAGCTTGAAAAAAGTCGATTTTGCATAATACCCCCCCTTTAAAAATGATGTATTTTCCTCCCCCTACATGTTCCAGCCATGTCCTAATGTGTAGAATGAGCCCAGACCTGTTCACCACAACTGCCTCTAAAATCCTGCACTGTCACTCAAAAAGGTGTTGATTCGGGTCCGAAGTGCCGTCATGCACGAGCTTAATATAGAAGCGGCAGTTACACGTATGACCTGAGGTGGCAGTAGTGAGTATAAAATGGCAAACTTGCATCTAGCCCCTTTAACAAATGCCGAGTTATGAAGACATTTTTCAACTAAATAAGGATACAGCGACATAGAGAGGAGCAAAGTGGTTAAACAGCCCATAAATACTTGAAAAGCTAATGTGGAAGCTAACTTTAACTCCATGCTACATACATGCTAACATTAGCAACAAGTGCCGTTTTTTGTGTGACTATTTAACAATATACTGTGAAAATAATCCATGTGAACCGGATTTTGGCTTGACTTTATTGGTGTGTGTGTTAAGGCGAGACACGGCAGGTGAAAGTATTGATTTTTCACGCAGTGGTCGAAGTGGAGATTTTTATCTATTTTCCTCCCTTTACATCTTAGTTTTCATGTCAGATATAAAAATGACAAAACTCACCCGCATGATGTTTATTTTATGATGTTTTGTCTGCGAGGTGGGGGCAACCCGGAAGTAGCTGCTGCGCTGCGTAGAAAGGCCGTCTTTCAAGCAGGTATTCATTCATAAATATTGACAGATTTTACATCCACGTGTCCTGCTAAGGGGCCCCGTGATGACACTTTCACCCAAATATGGTATTTTTCCTCCTATGAGACGCTGGTGCGGAAAAGTCAAAGAACAGCCGCGCATGCGCACTCGCTACAAAACTTCAGGGCTGGTTTTCTCTGAATGAGAGAAGCCGCACTCGGGCAGAGCCTGAGCCCTTATAGAAGCTCCCACAGACTCCAAACTTCAAGTCTGAGACCTAACAATATTTTGAAGGTTTTGAAGATTTTAATATCTAATTCCTAGCCTGATTTATTCAACTTTAAACCAAAAAAACAGGTGGAATTTGAGTTTTTACAGATTTTTTCACTGATTAGTTTTTTGAAAAACTAAACAAAATATGAAAAAATCTTAGTTACTAATATGTCAATAAAATAAAACCATACAATTAAATCTGGCTCAATTCATTATTTTGAAAATATAGGCAATTTTGGCCATTTTAATGCTCAAAATGCCTTATTTTTATTTGAAAACATAAAATGACAGAAAAAATGCAATATATTTTTTTCTCATATTTAAAAGTTTCAAATTGATATCTCTACATTTATTTTTTTTCCCTATTCACCTGCAGTGTCTCGCCTTAAATATGTTTATTCGCCTTATTCCCGAAGTTCCCGTGGGTGCCCTCATGAATTTTCCCCGCCCCTTTTCTCCTATCAGTTAACATAGGACCGGAAAAGTGAAATCAGGCATTACACGAAAACAAAGCTGATTTTAGGCCACGCAGAGAAATGGTGCAGTATTGACTTGTTGCTGCAAGTGAACATTTGACATTTTACACAAATCAATCGACTAAACATCAGAATTGAGCGGTGACCTTTTTTCACTCGTTCTCAGTTTAAATGAAAGTGAAGTGTCTGTACCATGGGAGTGCCGAGACAAAGCAACAAAAAGTAGGTGGCTCTTGCCTTTGCAGAACAATAATACCATTAGTGATGCAATGGAAAAACATGGTACCTGAACGTGTCATAAGGGCAACATTGGAATACTTATTCTACTTCATTTTGTGGCGCTATGATTAATCGTATCCATAACTCCCAATAAAGCCCAGTCAGCAGCAGCTTAGAAGCAGAGCTGCAAAATGCATTACCCCATTATCCATCATTATCCCAATTTACTGTGCTCTGCCCATCCCGCTACAATTCAATCTGCTGTGCAAAGAGCAGCCAAGTAATTAGGCTTAGACAGACTTTATTGATGGTCCACAAGGGAAATTGCATTGTCACAGTAGCTGAAAATACAAATATAATATTAAAGCAGGAAAGGTACTCATGCATATATGAAAATCTGGGACCAGAACACACTTTGTGGGTAAAGGCATGCACATCCACAGTTCTAAACAAGTGTGCAGGATCGAGAAATGAAAAATGTCACAAAAACAATAAAAGATCCGCACAACTTAGTCGCCCCCAAGCTTATTTAATGCTCACCAAGTATTGTGACGTTTCGGGCCTTAGCCCTTCTTCAGACAATAAAAACAAGCTCTAACACACCTGTATATATGTACACAGCTTAATTACAGGGGTCATGTGTCATTGTCACATGACACAGGACATGTCACATGATATGAATTCACAAAGAGACATTAGGTGTGTTCGAGATGAGCCAGACGGACGCAGTTTTGACGCCGACTGCAGACTCTCGGTGCCGGTTAGATTTCTGTTCGACTTGCTCCAGACAGGCTCTGATGTCACGGGCACGTGGGGCACGGAAAGATGTCTCTGGAGTAAAGGAAACAGAGCAGGAGGTGAATGACTTTTATTTAGGATAAACTTTAAATGAACGCGATATCTGAACGAGACGCTGCGTGATCTGAGGCCAGTCTCGTTGTTCTCTGCATGTGGAGTGGTCGGATGGGCTTCAGACTTTTTTCTCCACCCCCGTTGCGCCGGCTACTCTCACCGATCATCCAAACGAGCCGCAACGACATCTCAAACACACCTATTCCATAAAATGTTGCCACGCACAGGAAACAAAACTATACAGGTTCCTGTGCAGGACAGTAGAGACAGATGAGTGTGGGCTTGCTTTAACAAGGCAAGTGACAACCACAGGACAAGATAATTTGTAAAAGCAGATATGTATATACGCACCAGCGAATGTGCAAAATGTTCAAAACTAGTACACACTTTTACATACATTTTTTCCTCATTCCTATATCGAAGTACATGACATCAAATGACAATGATGCTAATGATTATTTCAGTATTATTTGTTTCATTTTACTGTGAAGAGTCCCGACTTGTTTGCATTGATGCCTTGAATAGTTTGGGAATTCCTGATCGAGATCCAAAATTAGTTCTGGTAAAGCTGCTTCTAATAATGAATTGCGAGTGTCTGAGACTGGGTTTTCTCTGCTCTTCACTCCCTGTTCGCCCTCTGTACACATCCCCCCGCGCACACAAACTTGTACTGTGGGGTTTTTTGGCTGCGGCTCAGAGCACCTGGCAACAGTTTGGCCATTCCACTTCTTTAATCGAATAATTTCTCATTTCTGTATAAATTATGGTTTCAGAGCCGGAGCTATCGTCAGCGGTGTGTGCGGTGTGTGCGGTGTGTGCGGTGTGTGTTTGGACGGGCAGAGGTCCCACACAGCAGCTTCAACATGTGAACACGTTTTATTATTAATCGCATTTACACTGTCGGTTCAGGTTTTGGCCGAGGACTTGCACTTTCGACTTAAAGTTTCCCCGGAAGGAAAAGTGTGTATTAGTTATTTCAATTATCAAAGTAAATCAACATACCTGCAACATTAAAGTGCCAAAATATAGTTTTCTCATAAAAGTTACAGAGCAGTGTTTCTTTTCATTCATACGTGTTTAATAGTCCCCTTTGGGTTGTTCCTTTTCACAAAAGAAGTAGCATGTTTCAGCCTAGCAGTGATAGACCGGATTATGCTCTTCCATCCGGTTTCACTCAGAACACATTACTGAACGAACTACAGAACCGCAAACAAACTTTTGTGAGCTGTGATGAAAACATTGTGGACAAATACTGCCTTTTGGTGGAGTTTATGGAATTATTCAGAGGTGCCTTGGAAAAAACTAGAGGAAAGAAGCAGCTAAAAGACGAACTATGGAGGTAAGCTATATGCAATGTTCAATTCAATGTTTAATTTAACCCTTTAATAGTTTGCTCAACCGTTTGGTAGAGCACACTTTATCGAATTATGTGTTGTTTCTAATTCTGCCTATCGCTACCATTCGGTTGAAGTTTGTAATACTCAAAATATCCAGTTTGGACTAGCATAGCTTAGGGTCGGACTAGTTTGGACTGGTTTAGAGCATTTTTAGAGCAGGTTTGGGCCGGGTCCGACCTAGTTTGTACCAGTTTTGAGCAGTTTCAGACTGGTTTAGACCTGGTTTGGACCAGTTTAGACCAGGTTTAGACTGGTTTATGCTTGTTTTGACCAGTTTAGAGCTGTGTTTTACTGGTTTAGAGGAGGTTTTGATTGGTTTTGACCAGGTTTAAATCAGTTTTGGACTGGTTTAAGGCAGGTAACTAAGAGGACTATAAAAAAAATAAAAAAAATGCTTAGAAAATACCAAAAAGGGTGTAGGGAGTAACATCTTCCATGGGGCAATTTAACCATAATTATACATGAAACATGCTCATTCATGTAAGAAGAAGAAGAAGAAGAAGATCTTTATTTATATAGCGCCTTTCACAGACATATAGTCACAAAGCGCTTTACATGAGACAATTGTACATTCACTCCATACTCGGTGGTGGTAAACTACGTTAAAGGCCGTTAAAGTAAAAGGCCCTTGGGAACATGGATTTTTTTTGGACCTGTTGGTGTTCATCCGGATGAAAGCTGTAAAAACTCTTGCCACAAATATGTTTAGAAAGGCAGTTTCACACCACTCAACAAACAGGACCACCTCACAGTCTTCCTGACTTAAAAGTGAAACCATGACTGAGTTGTCTGCAAACTTAACAACATGACAATCTGGATAGCTGCTCTGACAGTCGTTGGCATACAGGACAGAAAGGAGTGGTGACAGGACACAGCCCTGCGGAGATCCGGTTGATGACAAAAGAACACCTGATTGGACCCCATTCACCCTATCGCTGAGGCTCCTCAGTTAAGAAGTCCATCATCCAAGATCAAGCCTGGATAAATGTTGACGTTTTGTTTTAGTTTATCAGCTAAACCATGAGGCTGAATACAGTTAAATGCAGAAGAGAAATCAATAAAAACAGACCATAGATATTGCTCCTTCAAGATGTTTAAAAAAACAAATTTAAAAGTGTTCCCGTGGCATCATCAACATCTGGACCTGGTCTATAGATACAGACGGCATCTCTGGAATCACCCATATATGATCATGTTTGAAAACAGTTAAGGGGGAAAACAATTTGGAAAAAATGTAAACTTCTCTAATTATTTAAAAACTACTGTAACAAACGCTGAATTATGAATATAGTTTCTACTAAATAAAGATACAAAGACATGGAGAGGAGCAAAGTGGTTCAACAGCCCATAAATTCATAAATAACTGAGAATGCTAACATGATGCTACATGTTAGCATCAGGCTAATGCTAACGGTTAGCTAGCGCTTGCTATGACTGCCGTTTTTTTTCACTTTTACTGGTCATACCGTCTGTGGTCATACCGCCTTTGCTCTGCCCAATCCCGTCAGACCTTGGAAGCTAAGCAGGGAAGGGCCTGGTCGGTACTTGGATGGGAGACCGTTTAGTAACACCAGGAAGCCTAACGAATGTAGTGAGTGAGTGAGTGGTTGGTGGTCGGAGGGGCCGATGGCGCAGACTGGTTGCCTCGCTTCCGTCAGTCTACCCCAGGGCAGCTGTGGCTACAATAGTAGCTTACCACCACCGAGTATGGAGTGAACGAATAGTGCAATGTAAAGCGTCTTTGAGTGTCCAGAAAAGCGCTATATAAAACCAATGCATTATAACAATCTGCTGTGTGAAAATATCCATTTGGGCCTGATGTACATTTGACTTTATTTGTATGTGATAAATAAGTTCATATTCCATCAGAAAATGGCTAAAAAGAGTAAAAAATGGTGTTTCTCTAAAGATTCTATTTTCCCCCTCGGCGAAGCCCCGCCCCCTTCTATGACGAGATGCCGTCTGTATCTATAAGCAAACTGTAAATGGTCCAGCCCCTCCTGCACAGAGTCCATTAAGGCACCAGTTTTTCAAATAAATGATTTCATCACAAGGAAAGTGAGTGCTACAGGTCGAAAGTCATTCAATATCTTGAGGGTTTTAATTTTTGGGATTGGAACAACCTTCCAAAGACGCAGGACTATGTGCAGCTAATGCTAATGGTATGCTAACACCAGCTAAAGTTGTGCTAATAGTGGCTAAATCAGCCAAATCACCTTTATTAACAGCGGTCTGATGATGATGAAATATTCTTGTATGACCTGCCTGTTTTAAAAGCCAGGGCTGTCTTTTCTCCTCTGGCCAATCAGAGGCGAGCAGTCTGTTCACATCACGTTTGTATCAGTTCAGCGCTTTGGACCAGGGCTGAGCTCCATCCCCAAACTTGTACCTTGTTTGTCCCGGGTCTGGCACTGGGCTATTGCCAGTGGAAAAGGCCTAATAGTGTTGCTGAAATCTAAATCTAGGTGGCGACTTTCTTTAGGGTCAGGCAGTGTATTAAAGGAAATGTCTCCGAAAATGACCCACTTTTCGGCCCTGTACCAGTCTTCTTTACAAACGTCTCCACCACTTCCTGTCACACCTCTGCTCAGCCCCTGCCACAGATAGACCCGGCTCTTTAATCATCACACTCTCACATGCTCCGTCTTATCCGTGCATCTGACAGGCCCCGCTCCCCCCGGCCCGGTCCGACACACAGGGCGCCCGCACGCTCCCTGCGGTGTCACCCGCTCTCTGGGCCCCGCTGTTGACTCTGCAGGGCGGCGCTCGCAGGTGGGCGCTGATAACTGCTGTTTTGATGTGCCTTTAAAGCGCCGCTGATGAGGAGATACGACGTTGTGTTGTAATCCTCAGCTCCCGTAGGTGTTTGAACATGTTACAAAGAGGAATGCCATCACGTCTGCCATCGCACACATACAACAGGCATGAAGCAATGGGTTAACTGACATCACTGCTCCTATACCTTTCATCTGTGCATGAGGTTCACAACACGACATGATTGATGATAAGTGGATTTGGCTCCACGCTTTGGAAATAAATGCCTCACAATTGACTGGAGTAAATTGTAATGTTTATATTCTTAAAGAGGCTATACGTTGGGAAATCTTCAGAGCGTTCTCGTCATAATGTTGCTCCCACTTCAGCGATATCTGGGTTGTGTTTTGTGTCTCTCGTGCGGGTTTGTGTAATGCTGTATTCTCTGGCGCTGACGCTCGCAGGTCACAGAAAGTTACGAGCCGACGCCCCTCCAAAAACAATCAACATGGCCTCCATATCCAGTCCGCTGTTGAGTAAGCCCAAGCATTCGGGGTGATATCACTGAAACCCCGCAAAATCATGCCAATATTTACAGCATTCAGAATAATTTAGAATTGCAAAGGTGAAAGTCTTTACATGTAGGTTGTTGTGGTTTAGAAAAAGACATGGAGAAGATCAACACAAAGGTTAAAAATAAAATATGAAAGATGGAGGCTGATTCCGAAACCCTTAAATTGGTAAAAGGTCTTACACCAAACCGGATGTGCGTCAGTGTCTGCCATGATAAGAAGCGTCCGAATTGGGCTATGAGCTAGGAAGGAAAAGGAGCCTCAATGCTAACTATCATAGCCACTTTAGCATAGGGACCTCTGGTTCTAACTAAGTTTAAGTTTAAGTTTAATGGTTTTGTATAGCCCAATATCACAACAGAAGTCGCCTCACAGGGCTGCCAAACATTAAGGCAATAAAACAGAGCAATAAATATGACAATTTAAAGTTCAGGTGAATCCAGGCAAATATAATGTCCAATAGGAGGTAGCGACGAGCGGCGTGGGTGTCCCCCGCCCCCCGACTCTCCAGCACGTCACGGAAAAACTCAAAAACCCGGCAGGAGAAAAGAGAAACCTTGGGGAGAACCACAGAAGGAGAGATCCACTTCCATGGACGGACAGGCTATAGAGACCCAGGGCCGAAGGATCCCTCAGCAGACGGGCCAAGATCACAGACCGTCCAGTCCTCAGATTCCAGAATGATTGGTGATTAGGAGCTATGTGCCATCCCATAAGCCAGTGGGTCCCAACGTTTTTTGTCTTTCATACCCCTTTGGCCTTTCAGTGGTCAACTGTGTACCCCCTACCTCAAGGGTGTTAAAGTTTATTAAGAAAGTAATTACTTAAAAGTGGTGTTTGTAAGAAAAAAGGACAATGTAACAGTCAAAATAAACCTAAAATTCTCCCAAAGCAACACGTTTACTTTTCCCATAAAAAAATTATGTTACATTTTCCGCTTTTTTTCAATCTGAAATAGTTCCAAGTACCCCCTGCTAGGTCCGCGAGTACTTCCAGGGGTCCCCGTACCCCTGGTTGGGAAACACTGCCAAAAGCCACCGCGCCGCCGATCCCCCCACGCCCCTCGGTCCCACCCTCGAGTGATTCATGTGCAACCACTGCTGATTGACAGGCGCACATTTAATAAAAAAAATAAGGAATAAGATTTTGCCCAAAACAAATTTTATAAAAGTGACAAAATACATGTTGTCATCACAGCAGAGTCACATGTCACAAGAGCTGCCTCAGTAAACGGCTTAAACAACGGCAGTTTTTGCTTTAATTTAGTAGAAACTTAAGCCGCATGACTAATTTGCATCTGTAGCTTCATGAAACAGCTGTTGAGATCAAATAAGGCTAAAGGGAAATGTGATGCTCATCTGGATTTTTCTTTTTTTTCTCCTTAAATGTATGCAATACAGTTGGTGGCAGCATGTGCTTTTGTTTTGTCTGCCAATAACCTTAAAGAAGAAGAACAGCAGCTGTTGGTGACGTCACTTCCCCTTCCCCTGGGTAAGGACGGTCGAATTGGGCTAGTGCTGCTGAGCTCTAACAGTTGATCCCATGAAAGGTTAAGGATCAGGAGCTAGGGTTGGGACATAGAGGCTATAATTTGATGGTTTCGGATACAGCCTATATCCATTGCCTGCAATTAGTGTCACTTTATCAACCACCTCCACTACGACTGTAAGCATCTATAATCAGCCAAATAGATTTTATTCTTATTTTTGACTAATTTAGTTTATTGCTCCTTTTTAAAGTCCTTAAGATACCTTTATTGTTATGACTTGACACTGAACCATGGCTTGAACATGACACATTTTCTTTTTATATCTTGGGTAAGCTACACAAAATCAAGTTCAGACACATCCAGCCTCAGCAGACCATAAATGGTATCTTCCCGTTGGAGATGAGCATTGCCAATGAGTATTTTTAATGTCTTTCTTTTGCCGATATACATGACGCTTTTCTGTGTAATTTGATTAATGTTTTTCAACTTTTATAAGCATCATCATCTGTGCTCATGTATTGTGCATGTTTTGTGTGTTTGTCGTTGAAGCTGAGATTCCTTATTAACATAATACATTTGTCAGACATGAATTTGACCACTTAACTTAAGAGCCATGACCATGCGTTGCTCCTCTGGTTTGCTCGAGGTCTTTTCTCTAATTCTAATGTGCTGCTGTGCCAAGCGACTATTCTGGGCCGCTCTGGCCACCTCAGTGGGATTCACTTCCACGGACATGCTGAATATTCTGGTCTGGCAGCAGCACACAGAGCGCCTGTAGTGTGTCTGTTGGTTTTACTCTCTTGTCTGTCATCGTGCAGATTTGGGGGAAGCTAACCTCAGTGCGTGGCTAACAGGAATCCTCAGAGGTATGTTTGTAACTGTGGGCCTATGACGTCTCTGGCCGTGTGTACACAAAAGACTGAAGGACGCACAGGCTGGAGCATTCATACCTGTCCAGATCGTTTTTTAAAATGTGTGCGGCTATTTCCAGTGTACCACTCAACAGGTTCCCTCATGTAGGAGCAAATTAAATGTGGCCCAGTTTTCCTTTGATTTATAACAAGGTTTTTTCATAGTCATTGTTACAGGACAGTTTCATCAAAACAAATTAATGAGCGAACTAGAAACTGGTACTGGTAGAGCAGTGTAGCGCGTTATAATAAGGGTACATGAATTAATGCATAATTCATGATGTCATGCATTACTTCATTACTTCATTATTTGTTCATTTAAGTTCATGGGTCAGATCTTGTGGTTCATAGCACAGGCTGTAGAGCAGACGGGTGGCGCTCCTTGCAATCTTCAGTGTCATACCTGGCGCAAAAAGCGGGCAGGACAGGAGGGGGGGACAGACTCGCATTGTGATGTTGTGGTGCCGCCCCCTCCCCATGCTTTCCCCAGACCTGAGGAAGGCGGAGGTTTGCGAGGGGGGGTTCTCCTGTACACGCGTATGCTGATGCAGCGCAATGTTTAATAAAGATTAAAGAAATAAAAGTGTCCCTCCGCTGCTGCAGCCACTCACTGCAGATCCAAGGTGAGCGGGCGGGACAGAGAGGCAGCAGCCTCGCACTGGACACCGTTCGAATGTGCAAAGTTACGAAATGTACAGGATTTAACTGATCAGAAACTGTCATATCGGCTGCGGAGGAGTTGCAGAGTTATGCAGCAGTTGCAAGAAAACTGTAGCGTATTGGAACATTTGCGCTACAGCTGCAGGATTCTTGGAGCGGCTGAATTGAAAAAGAAAAAAAAAGTTACTCTGCGCCCTGTAAAATGTGCTTCTTTCTTTTGGACTGAGCTGTGGCTACACAAGGAGCATCATCAGGAGGTAAAGACTGACACACGATGGAAATGTCACCTTAAAACGCAGATTGGACGTGGTGTTGTGGCACTTGAAGGCATGTGTGGTTTATTTATGGAAAACTGTTTTGGTGTTTGGGGTGTGCGCGTTGATCTACAGTATCAAAGTAAGCCCGTGCGTAACCAACGCTCAAACAGACTTTTCAAGGCAGTTTCGCTTTTGTTTTCAATTTGAGTCGATTCTAAGGAAGAAGACAATAGTGGGATGTAAAGAGGAACATTATGTGAAGGCTGCCATAGAAGAGTAGCGCGAGTGCTGCTTGAACCGCGCCTCAGTCGGCCTCTTTTTCTTAAATAACGCCCTCTCCCTAGCAGCGCAGCCTTTAGCGTAAAACCTGCGCCACATGTTGCGTTTAGAGTTGCGCACGGACTGCGCCAGTCACAAGATCTGGCCCCATGAGTTTTCTTGCCTTGCCAGACGCTCCTCCGTTCTATTCAAAAGAAGAACCGCTGGCAGTCAATCATCGCACCAAGAGACAGAAGCGGTCGCCGCACTCTTCCAAAACATCAAAGATGCCGTGGCTACTGATAAACTGTTTTCTTCTGCTCTTTCGTCTGTTTTAAATAAGAAACAGCGTTGTATTGGCAGACAGTAATGTTTACTGAAAAGCCTTCCTGCAGCTCGTTCCTGTGTTATATCCAGCGTTGCTTTAATTGGTTGATGCCGTCTGTGAGATCACTCTCGCTCCCAGAGTACATGTCTTTGAAAAGCATGTAGTTTGGCAGGCCAGGCAATGAGCTTTCATGAACTCATGAATAAATACAGTTATTTAAGGCAATAAACAATTTATGATGATGAAAGTTAATCCTGATCGTGATGAATTTGTGCAGAGGATGACAGGGACAACTTTGTATAAACCTGCCAAATCAAACTCATCATTAGTTCCTTGTGAGTTTATATAAATGTGATTTAACAGCAGTAAGAGCTCACAATTTCTTTTATTTATTTCTTGCACCATTAAGAGTGACATTTCGGGCCTCATGCCCTTCATCAGACATAATGTGCTCATAAGGCAATGCAGCTTTGAAAACGTATTAAAAAAAAAATCTGTTTTGAGAGAGCAATTTTTAATACAGTTATTCCTTCGCTGGTGTTTTGTAACTACACATAACTAGTGTTATACCAAAATCACATTGGACCAGCCCCCCTATGCCTCCCCCTGCAGGTGGTGGGTCCAAAGTAGGACGGCCTCACGATTCTAACCGGGCCTGTTGGTCTCTCAAAAGGGGCTTCTGAACCGCTCTTTGTCTGACCTGTCACTTAGGACCTGTTTGCCCTGGGAGACCCTACCAGGGGCACGAAGCCCCCGACAACAGAGCTCCAGGATCATTCGGGTGCTCAAACCCCTCCACCATTAAGGTGGCAGTTCTAGGAGGGGAATATCTTTTTATTTAATGTGTAAGGCCCGCTCTACTCTCTGCATTGTACCCGTCTGTTTCTTCTGCACAAATTCATCATGATCACGAGTAATTGCTCATGATCATTAATAAGTTCATTGTGTATTTGTGAATTTTAAAGTTCATGAATCCATGTACCCTCATGATAAAGCATTACCGAGCAGGGTATTGTCTGTCCCGGGACACTGTGCAGCAGATGGATGGCAGGTTTAAACAGAGACGCTCAGAGTCAGCATCCACACATCCAGGAGCTCTGATCAAGAACAGATGAGTAACGACTGCCACATCATTTAGGTCACAGCTGTATCCCACAACATGAGCGCCTCTTCAGCTCAGCGAAAACAAACTGACGAGCTTATAAAATGCTCAATGAACTTTTGACCATATTATAACCTCATTCCATCACTAGACTGTTATATTTCATTTATCTTTGAGTAATCCTGCATGTTTACGATAGCCTGTGCTTTTCCTGTTCGTAACAGAGTGTAGTCTTGAAACGCCAGACCACCCTCTCAGCCCTGCATAATCGTCATCAAATCTCTCTCTCTTGTGAAACAACTCTGATCTAGAATCACCTCTGTATCTCAGGGCAACCGTTTCTTATCACTGTTCATGTGTTTCAGATTGTGCAAGGTCATCAGTTTAAAAATTTAGATTGAAATTAGTCACTTTTTGCAAGATTTGGACTTTGGCTGCACACTTTGTGGGGTGAATATGTCAAAGATTCAACGATAATTATACAGAAGCTTTCTCAAATCACAAACCACCACAACACCAAGTTCACCAAGTGTTTACAGCCAAGCACGGACCGATCCGCGCCACAGTGGACGGCTGCACCTCTTTCTCTCTCGAGAAATGAACATTGTTTAGCTCACGATGGGTTAATAAAGTTTTTAGTTTGACCTGTGAGAGCCTGTGATGCTTAAAGGAATAGGCCACCGTTTTTACATACTGAGATTTGTTCTTACCTTAGCTTTGACGAGTTCTTTAGGACCTGTCTGATCTTCACCCGTGCCTTCAGTCACGTAAACACAGCGCAGACGGCGTTAGCATTTAGCCTCTCCCTCTCTCCACTATAGCTCCAAAACAGGTCAAGATAGAAGCTACCAAGCTCTTCCACGTTTTCCCTATTTAAATATGGTTACGTGAAGTGTTACACTACAAAGTATAATTACACAAAATTAAACAATGTGGATTTTCTAAGCGGATAAAAGGGGGAACTATATTGTAAGGCGTAATAATACCAGGAGTAGTTTGGCATCCGCACAGTAAAGTGAAGATTACTGAGCGGATTTCGAGCTACTCCTGGTATTATTACGCCTTACAATATAGTCCCCCCTTTTATCCGCTTAGAAAATCCACATTGTTTAATTTTGTGTAATTATACTTTGGACATGGAGAGGAGCAAAGTGGTTCAACAGCCCATAAATCTATTATAGAAAACGCAATCTCAATGGCCGCCGCCTGGGCGCCGCCATGTTTATTTCCCATACCGAGTTTAAAGTTAAGCAGGGAAGTGCCTGGTTAGAACTGGGATGGGAGACCGTTTGGGAACACCAGGAAGCCTGGCGACAGTACTGAGTGTGTGCGTGGTTGGTGGTGCTGCTGTCCGAGGACAACCCGCTGTCACAAAAACGCGAGTGCACGAGATCTGACTGCCGTGCGTGTGCGCGCATCCAAACAGGCCGATGTGTGTGCGCGCGTGTGTGTGTGTTCGTGCGTGTGTGTATGTATGTGTGCGCGCGCATCCAAACAGGGCGATGTGTGCGTGTGTGGGCGTGTATGTGTGTGCGTGTGCGGGCGTGTCCAAAACCTGCTCAAACACGAGCCTCTAATCAAACGCGCTGCTCCGACTGATTTCTCCTCCGTGTGAGTAAAAGCGAAAATGAAACTACAACTTAACGAGCGCATGGCCTGCACTGCGTAGTTTTTTTTTCTTTTTTTTTGACTTTGCTGCTGTACCATTTGTTTTCTATTTTGCTTTCACGTATTGTGAGCCCAGAGGTACATTTTATTCTCAAGCAGCTTTGAACGCATTGCCAATTTTATTGTAAGGTTATAAATACTGTCTAACAACGATCATTAGGCTATTTCAGTTCAAAACCTACTCATTACTTTTTTTTATTGTACACTACCGTGATGGACCAAACCACGGGTCCTGCACCGTGAACCAAAACGTTACAGCTGAACCCCTAATATTTATCCATAATTATTCCACTGTCTCTTGAATCCTGTTCCCCGAGTTTAGCAAAAATATTGTCGTAGTTTATAAGAAAGGAGCACGGGTGCATCAAACACTCCAATTGCAGTTTGTTTGAAATTGTTTTTTGCCTTCATTCTTTTACACATTTGTAGTGGCCATAGTTTTTGGAATGGGTTGGGAACCACTGGTCTACAGCTGAACTGTGTGACGGGTTGGACATTTCTTTGTAATCACTCACAATCTCAGAATATCAAATGTGGAGACTAGCGAGGCCCGGCCGAAGGCCGGGTCTCAGCTAGTACATAAATAACGGAGAATGCTAACACAATGCTTCATGTTAGTATCGTGCTAATGCTAATGCTAGCTACGACTGCCGTTTTTTCGCTTCTACAGAACAATTTGCTTTGAAAAAATATCCATATGGATCCGATTTAGGCTGGACTTTATTTATGTGTGATGAACAAGTTCAGATTCCACCAGAAAACGGCTAAAAAGAGTGGAAAATTGTAATATTTATACTGTATATTGCAAGTTCTTCCATTTCTTGCAGCCCTAAAACTCGTTAATCAGATTGCTAGACGGGGCATAGTAACTAAAGTGTAATAACATTTTAATTGTGACGGAAGTAGGACAAAAAGCTAATCTGAGTACTTATAAAGCATCATTTTATTCTTATTACCATGTTCCAATCCAATCCAACTTTATTTATAATGCACTTTAAAAACAACATAGTTGACCAAAGTGCAGAACACAACAGCAAAAGGTCACAGTAAAAATTAAGAGCACATAGGTAAAAAGAATACAAGGAATACAGGCAAAAAAGATAAAATATAAAAGATTCTTAACTCAATTAAAAGCTACAGTGAACAGATAAGTTAGATAAGAGCCGACTTAAAAACAGAAAGTGACTCGGCCTGTCTAAGGTGCGAGGGCAGTGCATTCCACAATGACGGGCCTGCAACTGAAAAGGCACGATCGCCTCTCAGTTTCCTTTGAGACCTTGGGACGACTAACAAAGATTGGTCTCCCGACCTGAGGCTGCGAGCCGTTATTCCTGTGCTCCAAAATATTTTTTTTACCCAAATCAAAGCTAGTCGCCTCCAAAGTCAAAGCATTATACATGGCTTTATTTCATTTTAATCATGTCAATACGAAGGTCAAGTGTGTTTGCAAAGAGATGATTAAGTTGATTTTGTTTAAAGCAGTACTAAGTAACTCTTCCCCCTAGAGGCCATAAGCGCAACTGCAGGTGTAGTAGCAAGTTACGATTTTTTAACTTTTTAATTGTCTTGGAGAGTAAATACTACGCTGACAGGAAAGGGGAAGGGAGAGAGGGTTACTGTGCATCCAATTATACAATGGAAATATTTTTTTTCACTCAAACTTGGCTGTATATACTGTTTAAAGTGACGTTAGCCCGCAGTTAGCTTTGCCCGTTAGCATGTTAGCCTCTTCTTTGTGATTCCATTAGTGTGTATTGGTGGCTCCGGACCGGTGGCAGTCAAGTTGCAAACATGGCTTTCTGGCCAGAGACACCAGGGGGCGATGAAAGACCCTCCAATCATCCCATAAACACTTGTATTACCCCCACAGGGACTACGGAAAGGATTTATTAAGGTAAACACGTTACTTAGTACTGCTTTAATGTGGCTCCCCCATAGTCTCTTACTATGCCCCCTGTAGTTTACTGAAATGTGTCAAAACTCACTTTAACCCAGTATTGTTTATGACAGATGCGTTGAACCTCCACATGTGTTTGGCCAACGCAAAGTGGAGTTAAACGGTGTCGGCGTCCGAGGATCGGCGCGGGCAGATGTCGGGGCATTATTGACATAGCTGCCATTTTGAGTCGTCCCTCTCATCCGCCTGTCCGGATCCGCTCGAGCATCCCCGCCGCTTTGTAATCCGAGCCAGATGATGGGTCTCCACTCCAGCCGCAGAGAGACAGAAAAACACTTGAAACAACACAGGCCGTCCACGCACACATTAACAGACGTGTCATCTGCCCACAGGGATCCGTATCGGCCGCCGTCTCAAATCTGGCCGCGTATTATTTTACCCGACCTCAAGAGGAGATGAAGAGGAGCGGCTGCAAATGGGGCCCTGACGTGCACAAGTCCGGTCGGATCCGCTATCACCCGCGTATGACAGCTCCCGCCCGCACATGATTTATGACCGACGTGACACGCAACGTCTTTGAGCGGAAAAAAACGCCCTGAAAGTGAAGCATTACGCAACACACACGGCAAATCTTTAATCTGTGTGAAGTAATAACCACATAACACATAATTCTGCTCAACCAAGTCAGCTTGACCTCAGCGACAAGTGTCTTAGAAACTGTTATTGTGGGGAAACACATGCAGTCACAGACATTACATTTAAAACAAAATCATTTCACCTTTTCAGAATAGATGGATAGATGGATGGATAGATAGATAGATAGATAGATAGATAGATAGATAGATAGATACTGTAGATAGATAGAGATAGATAGAGATAGATAGATGTATAGATACTGTAGATAGATAGATTGATAGATAGATAGATAGATAGATAGATAGATAGATACTGTAGATAGATAGATAGATACTATAGATAGATAGATGATAGATAGAGATAGATAGATGTATAGATACTGTAGATAGATAGATAGATAGATAGATAGATAGATACTGTAGATAGATAGATAGATACTATAGATAGATAGATGATAGATAGATGATAGATAGATGATAGATAGATACTGTAGATAGATAGAGATAGATAGATAGATAGATAGATAGATAGATAGATAGATGATAGATAGATGATAGATAGATAGATAAATACTGTAGATAGATAGATACTGTAGATAGATAGATAGATACTATAGATAGATAGATGATAGATAGAGATAGATAGATGTATAGATACTGTAGATAGATAGATAGATAGATAGATACTGTAGATAGATAGATAGATACTATAGATAGATAGATGATAGATAGATGATAGATAGATAGATAAATACTGTAGATAGATAGATACTGTAGATAGATAGATAGATAGATACTGTAGATAGATAGATAGATAGATAGATAGATAGATAGATACTATAGATAGATAGATGATAGATAGATGATAGATAGATAGATACTGTAGATAGATAGATGATAGATAGATGATAGATAGATGATAGATAGATAGATACTGTAGATAGATAGATAGAGATAGATAGATATAGATAGATAGATAGATAGATAGATGATAGATAGATGATAGATAGATAGATAAATACTGTAGATAGATAGATAGATAGATAGATACTGTAGATAGATAGATAGATAGATAGAAAGATACTGTAGATAGATAGATAGATACTGTAGATAGATAGATAGATAGATAGAAAGATACTGTAGATAGATAGATAGATACTGTAGATAGATAGAGATAGATAGATAGATAGATGATAGATAGATAGATGATAGAAAGATGATAGATACTGTAGATAGATAGATATATACTGTAGATAGATAAAAACTGTAGATAGATAGATAGATACTGTAGATAGATGATAGATAGATGATAGATAGATAGATTGATAGATAGATAGATAGATAGATAGATAGATAGATAGATAGATAGATAGATAGATAGATAGATGATAGATAGGTAGATGATAGATATAGATACATAGATAGATAGATAGATAGTTTATTCGTCACATACAATGTCAATAAACATAACATGTGGTGAAATGATAAGAACACACACCTCTGTCACTTTAAGTGGTCAAAAAGCATGAGAAGAAGCTACAATAAAGTGTTCATGAGGCCTACAGGAAGTAAGCTCATGTTGAATCACTTTGTTCCTCCTTTAACAGGGTGTTCATTTGGCGTATAGCCTGGGGGATGAAGCTCGTGTTGAACCTCAGCCACTGGAGCAGCTCATGGTCGGGGGTGGTGAACATCTGCCATCTGTGCCCTGTTCTCGCAGTCCCTCCGATGCAGCTCTTCTGGATGGAGCAGGGAGGTTCTCGTGATGCGTTCGGCACAGCGCACCACTCTCTGTGGCAGCCCCGAACCACACAGTCAAACAGCCGGTCAGCACTGGTTCAACTGTAGTGCAGTAGAAGTTTTTCTAAATAACTATCAATGCTAACCTGGAATTTAAAGGAATAGGCCACCGTTTTTACACGTTTTCCCTATTTAAATATGGTTACGTGAAGTGTTCCACTACAAAGTAAAACAATGTGGATTTTCTAAGCGGATAAAAGGGGGACTATATTGCAAGGCGTAATGATATCAGGAGTAGTTTGACATCCGCACAGTAAAGTAAAGATTACTCCGCAGTAAAGTGAAGATTACTGCGCGGATTTCGAACTACTCCTGGTATTATTACGCCTTACAATATAGTCCCCCCTTTTATCCGCTTAGAAAATCCACATTGTTTAATTTTGTGTAATTATACTTTGTAGTGGAACACTTCACGTAACCATATTTAAATAGGGAAAACGTGGAAGAGCTTGGTAGCTTCTATCTTGACCAGTTTTCGAGCTATAGAGGAGAGAGGGAGAGGCTAAATGCTAACGCCGTCTGCGCTGTGTTTACGTGACTGAAGGCACGGGTGAAGATCAGACAGGTCCTAAAGAACTCGTCAAAGCTAAGGTAAGAACATATCTCAGTATGTAAAAACGGTGGCCTGTTCCTTTAAGTAACCGAGAAATGGCACTTGATCCAGCCTTTATCATGACATACACACATGGTCACACCTAAGTACTTGTGTATATGGCTTTGGCTGTTCCTCTGACCCTTTTTTATTTCTTGATTGCATGTTTACAGCCTCTCTGGACACCTCCCCCAGTTCAACACTTACATGTGATTACACAGATCAGCAGTTCCTCCCTTTGCATTTGTACAGAAACCACTGCTTTATATTCAATATCTTCGTATGACTGTAGTAAACCCACATCATATCAAACACACCTGGAGTATTGCGCTGACCCGGGGCCCGTCTGCATTCTGTCTCATATCCTCCTCTTTATGGTGGTATCCACTCGAAACGGGACAGGCCCGATTTAGTCTCATGACTTGTCACATTCCTCCAGAGGTCTTTGTGAGGTCTCCCCGGTCCCTGTGTCCCACATCAGAGCGGGACAGGGGGAGGGAGGCGGTGGAGGGAGGGGGGTGATGAGGTGGTTGAGGTGAGGACTGATCCCAAACACAGATAGCACCTTCAGCTCTCTGTCCCGGGGATGGTGGTCTGGCGGGCTTCAAGGACTTCTAAATCACCAGGTTTATTGGGAGAGCAGTTTTTCAAATATGGATAAAGAAACCACTGCAGACGATCAAACGGAGGTTAGACTACGCGTACAAGAAGGTTGATACAGAAACTTTAAATCGAGTGGACTCGTTTTATAAATAATGACACAACATAAAATATATTGGCACGCTGTACTTTATATACAATGAACGCTGCTGTGATCTAAACGTTGACCTAATGGTGGTGGATTAAACTGTTGCCTTGCTGCTAGAGCTGTGAATACAAACCAAACTCCTGACTAAGATCTGACCAAGGCCCCGGGTTCAGTCTCCGGTCTGAAAGGGGCCTTTCTGTGTAGAGTTTGCATCTTCTCCCCGTGCACAGACCTCCCTCAAAAACATGCACAATAGGACAAATAAAATACCTGATTTATTGTAGGTGTGCATTTAAAAACAATAAAATCACAGTTGATTTTTTTGCTGGCACGATGCGCAACGAATGACATTTTTGTGTCACTCGTGGCGTTGGTAACGTTACTTAATCCATCTTAACAGGGTTCTTAAAGAGGGGGTATTATGCTTTTTTCAGCACCAGTCTATATCACACTACAATGATGACCAAACCTTCTGTTGGTCTGTAAATGCAGTAAATTAGAATAACTGCCTTGTATAAAATGTCTCTCTCAAAATGGCTGTAGTGAATGTCTTGAAATAGGCCTCTGTCTCTTTAAGAACCTCTGAGCCTTTCCGACACGCCCCCTCCACACGCTGTCTGTGGCATCAGTGGGGAGGGGGTTCTGCTGAGGAGCAGTGGTTGGTTACTCGGCTGGTGACGAAAGCTCGGAGGCGTCTCCAGGAGGTGGGGGCGTTCCTAGGAGGACTCAGGCAAACCTATCCCTAAAATGGCCGCCATCAGAGTTTTTACAGATTACTCAAAAATACGTGAATGTGCCAAGGCAACACTTCAGGCATGTTTTTAATGAGGGAATGACATAATAACATGATGTATAGCTTGAAAAAGTCCATTTTGCATAATACCCCCCCTTTAACAGAGCGCATTGTTGGCGCAGACGTGTGCAGTCACGACATCGCTTCTGTCAGTCTCCCCCAGGGGAAACTCAAGCTCCAGACGTAGTTCACCACCACTGAGTATGGAGTGAATGTACAATTGTCTCATGTAAAGTGCTTTGTAACTATGTCTGTGAAAGGCGCTATAGATACAGACGGCATCTCGTCATAGAAGGGGGCGTGGCACATATCACATATGAATAAAGTCAAGTGTAAATCGGGTCCACATGGATATTTTCTCACAGCAGATTGTTCTGTAGAAGTGAAAAAACGGCAGTCATAGCAAGCGCTAGCTAGCGTTAGCATTAGCACGGTGCTAACATGTAGCATCATGTTAGCATTCTCCGTTTTTTTAATGTATTTATGGGCTGTTGAACCACTTTGCTCCTCTCCATGTCTTTGTATCTTTATTTAGTAGAAAACTATATTTATAATTCAGCATATTTGAAGTAGTTTTTGAATAATTAGAGAAAGTTTCTACTTAACTGTTTTCAAACATGACCATATATGGGCGATTCCAGAGATACCGCCTGTATCTATATAAATAAAGATCTTCTTCTTTGTGAAATTCATGATTTTTGTGAAGGATGTTTTTGCATGAATTCCGACAATACTGCAAAGGTGAATGTGAGCGATTTTATTCATATTTATCTATACTTATAGGTACCACATTTGCCCAGTTCTTGACATTCTTAACCCTCTCACCAGAAAACCTAAAAAAAAAATCATCCTGGAGCCTTGTAATGGCCATTGAAAGAAAGTAAAGGCGTCAATCTAACCACCCACACAGCCACTGGGCTACTTTCTTAGAACCGAAAGAGTGTTATCTTTTTTTGTTTTAACTTTACAAGTATATCACAGCTTCTTGGATTAGATTTCGCTCGCTGCAACAAACTGCCCACATTTAACGGCCTATAGCTCACAAAAAGAATGCATGCCTTCAGTCGATTTGTGTGCCATTATTTTGATTTAAGGCTGGAAAAACACCTTTAATGATTCTTTGGGCCTTCGGGGCTTGTAGCAGGTGCTGATATGTTACTCTGCTGAGATCGCGTCTGAGCATTTATTTAACACAAACAATCCTCACAGTGTAACAAAGTCTGAAACCTTTTTTGTCTCAGCCTTTGTTATCAAGCGAGCGCGTACTCAGAAAGTACAGTACGGGAGGGTTTCGGCAGGTTGTGTGAAGCACGAGCATATTTCCCTTTTGACACGTTTACGGGGCGATAAAACGTCAGTGTTGTGTTTATGGCTCGCTCATTTGGCCCCCACGAGGAGAACAACGCCATTTAGGGATCGGCCCAAAGCTCCGACCTCCTGCACTTTAATTACACGACGAATCCCCCACAGATCCCGCTTTGGGAGCAGTTCATTTGGCACATTAATCAGTTTTAATGCGGCCCATAAAAAGTTGTTAGCGCTTATAAATTGTCGTCGTACATCATCTGCCGTGGCTTCAGGGTTCTTGAGTATCACACGCGAACGGAGGATTTCGAATGATTGTGCGTGATGATAGCTGCAGTTGTGAAATGGATGGTAAAAGCTTGATTGAGGAGCGGTAATTACAGTCCTATTTAAAACTCCCGTACGAAACATTCTTCATAGTGTGTAAGGTGTGGGTGCATACAGGATATTAGAAAGAGAGACATTTGGAAGATAAACCGCCACATGTTTCTATCCTATTATAAAACATTTTAATCCATTCAGAACCCGCGGAGCTTGAATAAGTCTTCCTAATGCTGGGTTTACACATAGGCACGAATGGCATTTTCCGTCATTCGTAGCATTACTTGAAGCATCTTGATAGGGTTCTTAAGAGCCGCGCGTAATAATTCGTGCCATTGATCGAAACACGTGGCAACAGTTTGTGAAGCCTCTGCCCCAAATCATCCAGTTCCATCCACATTCGTGATCCTCGGTCATGAATGTGGATTCGCGGCATTCGCGACCAATGGCCGCCGGCTGCTCTGCTTTGTGACGACGATACTAAGGGGCGCCATTATTCTAGTATCTCCCTATAGCCGGTAGCCGCCCACTGGAATGCAATTGCGCTTTAGATACATTAAAAACAACTTTAAAGCCTGGTTTCTAATTTTCTTCAACTTTTTACAGCTAGATATTCCTCCTGTGATAACGCCGAGTTAGTAACAATTAAAGAAACCAGGCTGTTTTTTTGTTTAAAGAAATCTCGTACTAATGTGGGCCGGACTGTTAGCATTGGAGCTGCACAAACTACATGTCACACAGGGGCCGAGTCTACAGTGAAGATCCCGCCCTTACGCCCTTTTTAGGAACATGCTTCGTCAGAGCTGGGGAGAGTCTGTAAATCCGCCATGATTTCCCCCTTGAGCGTGGTCATTGTGGCAAACGGGGAGGAGTGAGGAGGAGTTGTCTATTATTTTATAAGGTCTATGTTCGTGACCATTGCCTTCGTTATGTGTAAACTTACCATAAAGCAGATTGCTCTGAAGCATTGTGCCAAAGCCTGTTTCACTACAGTTGGTCACGTGACCAAAGTGTCAAATGTCTCAAAAAGTGCTTCACTCTGAGAGTCGTGTATCAGTGGCTCATTGGTTCAGAGCGTTTTGCCTTGGCAGCTTAGAGCGGCGAGGCGCTGAATCACGGATGTTTCCTGGTCCTCACTTTGGCGATGTAAAGCATAAATGATAAATAAACGTGCTCCCCTCTTTCCCCTTTAACCGCAGCCATATGGTGCAAGTCTTCAGTGTCTGGCCGTGGGAAACATATGGAGCGAGATCGACAAAGAATTGGCTCTGGCTGAATGAAATAAGAAGATTGTGCTCTGATGTCTTACCTCGGAGCTACAGGTGACTGTGGTGGCCCCGCCCCCTGGAGCTCTGTAAGACAGGCCCACGTTACAAAGAAATGTACTCTAAGTACACTTGGTCCACTGAACGATATGGACAAAATTCGATCTCTCGATATTCTCGATATTCATGCCAGATATCTCGAAATCGATTTAATACAATATAACTATGGGTTACGTGAAAATACAAAAGAGTGTAGTTTTATTGCTGAAAATCTATATCGTTTATATCTTGCTTTTTCTATTTTGAATGTTCATATCTCAATATAAATACGATATATTTTTCTTTTGCGATATTGATATCTTGAATGTTTATATCAATAATAAAGTTTGCCCACAAGGTCAGTGTTCAAAAAGTAGCTCAGAAGTTCCGAATCTTTTACGAGATTTTTGCAAGGAGATTGTTCTTGTCATTTGTTCTGTCTTTATTATTGTCTGTAATGTTGTGCACAAGCCCGTTGCTAGACTCTGTTTAGAGAGTTGGTCATTGACAAAGTAAATTTACTTAAGTGTTTTTGAGCATCTGTACTTCACTTAAGTGGTGTTTTTGTCAAGAACTTATTGTTTTTACGCCGATACAAACTTGGCTGCACAGTTAAATTATTACTAGAGTGAATATTTGGCCAGTATCTGCACTTTTACTCAAGGAACAAAATCAAGTTCTTTGATCACTTTGGAGTAAGTGTTTGGAGTGCTGCTGCGAGGTTAAGATAAAGAGTTTAAATTCAACTCTCTCTTTGCACTTGGATGCCACTTTCCATGTCCACATGGTATCGTGAGGAAAAAAAAAGTCTGTGGGTTTTGGTTGTGCCGCTTTCCATTCAATAAATATGCTATTCATGGCTAAATTCTGAATACAAATCCTTATTTCTACTTAGGAATCATCAGAGCCCAGACCTTTGGAGCTGTTCTTTCTGTGAGAGTGAGGTTTGGGTCATCAGAGGGGCCCTGTGGTCCTAAAAACTAGTAAAATACATCATAAATTACAGATATCTGTGGGTTTTGGACAGGCTTGGCTTTGTTTTTTTGGAAAGGAAACCTCCACAATAACCTTCTAATATCCTTCATCACTTTTTCTGACTGAAAGGAAAGTGTTTCCAATAACAAACAACAAATTGCCAAGTGAGACGCCAATCAAAGTGCAGCTCTGTTGTGCTTCCTTTGAGTTACAAAACAGCTTTTAAACAGTCTTAAATTGCTTGATGAGAAATGGCCGTGGAGGAGAGATGACTTATTTATTGGCCATCGGTTCTTGGAGTGTGTGGAGATTTATGGAACACGGCTTCAGAAACTCGGCACCAGGGAATACTGGACTGCACTGTAAATGAAACCGAGAATGATATAATTCTGGTCATTTCCCCCCTGCAAACAGGCATCGACAGGCGTCTGTTATGCCTGAGATTAAGGGTCACTCGTTCACGGCCCGTTTCCAATGTGTGTCTTTGGAGCGCTGTGACCTGTTCGCACAGAATATTTCAACCAAACCTCATTTAGCCACAATCGTCTCCAATGGGGCGACTCCAGACTCCAGAACATGGGTAAGCCTATCCAACAAGGGAGCCCATTCTTTTGAAACGTCACTAAATTTTAGATGTAATTGTATCCCCGCCTTCCTCCCCGTCCCCGTATCGCGGCCCCCTCTACAGTAAATAACATTAGGCGTCTGCACCTCTACCTGCCAGCCATTATTCCGGCACGGGCTGAAAATAATGTGACCTCCGCTGGCCGCGTGGAGAGGACAGAGGGGAGTTATGGCCCACTGGAGGCGTGGATATAAATTTAACACGGTAAGAAGATGCCTATTGTCAGAGCGCTGTAGCAGGTCGTAGGTTGTGGAGTGGGTCCACTGGGACGGACTGAGATTTGGCTTGTAGAGTCGTCGGTGGAAGGAACACGGAAAAACGCCAGTCTGTATTTACGTTTTATATATTATAGGGATTTCATTGACCAGGGTCTGAGCAACATGACCTGGCACAGACTCCTCCCACTGGCAGTCGTCTGGAAGTGTGTGGATTCATTTTGATTTCTTCTCTGGGCGGGGCAGATAAAACAACCCGAGAAGCAACACACATGGCCCTTCAAGGTGACAGGAAAATGGTCAGGTCATGTTAAATAAAAAGTCCATGATTAATGTACCCCTCCTGGAGCCGCCACCTTAACGTAGTGGAGGGGTTTGAGGATCTGAATGATCCTGGAGCTCTGTTGTCGGGGCTTCGTGCCCCTGGTAGGGTCTCCCATAGAAAACTGGTCCTAGGTGACGGGTCAGACAAAGAGCGGTTCAGAAGCCCCTTATGAGAGACCAACAGGCCCGGTTAGAACCATGAGGCCGTCCTTCTGTGGACCCACCACCTGCAGGAGGAGCCATAAGGGGCTGGTGCAATGTGCTTTGGGCAGATCCAACAGCTGCCCCCACGACCCGGAAACGGACAAGTGGAAGAAGATGGACGGATGGATGATTAATGTAACTGGGGTTCAATCCTTATATTGATATTTTTACTAATGTACCAAGTTGGAGTTTGTTTGCAGCATTAGTTCTTCTATCCAAGTAGAATTGGTCCTGCGTGATATCCTTGAAGTGATAACTGAATCGAATATCAATCAAATTAAATCGAGTCGGGCCCTTGTGATGTGAATCGAATTGAATTGGGAAATCGAAACCCAGCCCAGTGCCATATACGTAGTGCCAACAGCAACTTTTACACATTTAGCAAAAGTATTTTTGTAAATATATTTTTACTACTTTAGGGTGTTTTGCAAACTCGCAAAAAACAGACCTTGTTGCATTGCCTTCACCAAACATTTTATTGAGTGATAAAGATACAAGCAGTCAGGGGCGGACTGGGACTGAAAAACAGCCCTGGACTCTGAACAATCTGTCCCAAATTAACGTACATGTGACACTTCCACAAACACATATTTTAACCTCTTACACCCCCCGCCCCGCCTGAACCAAGTGCACCTCATTTGAAAGCTAAAGCCTACAAAAGTGATTGCAACTTTTCTCATGTTGTTGAAGTGTTTTTTGTCACGTTTTTGTTGCTTTTTTCATTGCTTTGTTGTTGTGTTTGACACGTTTTTTTGGGGGTCACATTTTCGTTCTTTTTTGTCATATTTTCGCCATGTTTTCTGGTCACTTTTTTGTTGTTTTCCAGCACATTTTTTTTGCGTTCCTCGCTTTTGTCACTATTATCATGCTTTTCATTTAAGCTTGTAGATTTGGGTAAAGTTTAATGTAATGGTTATTAATTTTAATTTAAAGCCTTTATTTTGATACTCTGAATTTATGGTGGAGCCCACGGGAACTTCTGTGAATAGATTATGTAACAGAGCAAGCTAATGTCAAGAAGCTAGCGTTAGCTTCTTGTGACCGGAATGATTTATATTTAAAGGAATAGGCCAGCGTTTTTCCATACTGAGATATGTTCTTACCTTAGCTTTGACGAGTTCTTTAGGACCTGTCTGATCTTCACCCGTGCCTTCAGTCACGTAAACACAGCGCAGACGGCGTTAGCATTTAGCCTCTCCCTCTCTCCTCTATAGCTCCAAAACAGGTCAAGATAGAAGCTACCAAGCTCTTCCACGTTTTCCCTATTTAAATATGGTTACGTGAAGTGTTACACTACAGTCTTACACAAAATTAAACAATGTGGATTTTCTAAGCGGATAAAAGGGGGAACTATATTGTAAGGCGTAATAAAACCAGGAGTAATTTGGCATCCGCACAGTAAAGTGAAGATTACTGCGCGGATTTCTAACTACTCCTGGTATTATTACGCCTTACAATATAGTTCCCCCTTTTATCCGCTTAGAAAATCCACATTGTTTAATTTTGTGTAATTATACTAGAGCTTGGTAGCTTCTATCTTGACCTGTTTTGGAGCTATAGAGGAGAGAGGGAGAGGCTAAATGCTAACGCCGTCTGCGCTGTGTTTACGTGACTGAAGGCACGGGGGAAGACCAAACAGGTCCTAAAGAACTCGTCAAAGCTAAGGTAAGAACATATCTCAGTATGTAAAAACGGTGGCCTATTCCTTTAAATGTTATGGCCAAACAGCAGGTTGCATCTCCACACTTGTTGCCTTCTCTTTCTGCAAAGACTCCGGTCCACCTTATGGTTTTGTAAATCAACAACATGTCTGTCTTCCCTTCTTGATTTACCCCCTATGGCCCGGTCTGGCAGCCCACAGGGGTCAGGCGTTCGGGGGAGTGAGCTGTGGCGTGTCCTTCTTGATACCGTCTGAAGGTTTCCCCCCCCTCCACCTCCACCCGACCCCATCCCCGCTCCAGCTGTGTGTCCTGCCAAGCACCTGTCGGCACGTACGGAATATAAGACACGTCTGCTTATCTGCCCCGCCACATCCGTCAACATGCAAACAAATTAAAGACGTGGAGTGCCACTTATTCCCGTGCAATGGTGATTACAATCAGACACGCAATCTGCAATTCACAGGCACTTTGAAGCGAAACATCCGGGGCTGTTTTTACTTCTTTGGAAAAGCTTGAGATAAAGTTCCGGTGGCGGCCTCAATGGAAGAGAGTTTCCGCATCTTAAGAAACTTTTTTCACTTCTTTTGTTCTTCCTTTGATTCATTTTTTTTTTTACCTGACATACATGTTCACTACTTTATCATTTATAATGCAACATGGTTTGTACTATTGTTTCAAATACAACTTCTTTTTTAGAGTCACAAAAAATGTGTTGTGCACTATCAGGGTTTCCACGAGGCATTAAAAAAGCATTAAATTGGATTCATATTAGCATTAATTCGAAATTTCTCGAAAAAATTATGACATGGCTCAACAATTTTTACTGTATAAGTTAATCAAGTATACCAAAAGCTTGCCTGGATTACCTGCACGTAGCCATAGCCAATTACATCAATTGTATCCAATGACGTTTGTAGAAGATAGCTGTTCTTCTTTTAAAATAAAAGATGGCTTCGCGTCTGCGGCTGTCATGTTTAATCCATAAACCAATTACAAGCTTCCGTCTGTCGAATAGTGAGTCATAGTCTTGCCCCCAAATCCATGTGAAGATTTCAGCCATGGGCAGTTCGAAAAAAAAAGCAGAATTACCAGACTAATATTCAGCTAAGTAAGTAAGTAAGTAAGTAAGTAAGTGCTTTTTTGGTCATTGTATAATTATTTCAACAGAATTGAGTGTATGAGTTGGGTTAGTCCTGAGCCGCTGTGACTGAGCATGCCGCCACTGTGGGCCAACCTGACCAACATGTTTTGGAGATTTCTTCAGTGATCCTTTGAAACGGTGCCCCGCCTCCTGGGTTTGTCCCTGTTTCAGAGCGTGGTGTCCTTCCAATGGGCGCTGGCTGCTCTGCTTTATGACCACGACCCTGGGGGCCGCCATTGCTCCGCCATTGCTCCGCCATTGCTGTAGTACCTCCATATCGCCACTAAGCCCCCATTGAAAAGCATTGGAGTTTAGGCACCTTAAAAACAACTTTAACGCCTGGTTTCAATTTTTTCAACACTAGACTAGGCTAGATATTCCTCCTGAGATAACGCTGGGTTAATCACAATATATGAAACCAGACTGGTTTTCGTAAAAATAATTTTTGAAATCTCGTACTTAATGAGAGTCGGACTGTTAGCATTGGAGCAGCGCGAGCTACACGTCACGCAAGGGCTGAGTCTACGGTGAAAATCCCGCCCGTATGTCCTTTTTAGGAACATGCTTCGTCAGAGCTGGGGAGGGGGAGCCTGTAAATCCGCAATGAATTCCCCCACGGCCGTGGTCATTATGGTAAACGGGGAGGAGGGAGCATAAGACGTCCATTAATTTTACAGTCTATGTGTCCTTCACTGTCAGCTCCTCCGCCTCCTTCTTCCTCTCCCTCCTGCGCAGCTTCCTCACCTCCACAACAGTCTTTCACCATCTTCTGGAGAGAGCATAACAGATGAATATAGGCATCTTATCCTCCAGTGAACGTACATTAGCCAGATCAACAGGGAACGAGGCTTGTGTAGCTTAGCTGTGAGTCTTGCAAGGATACCTCCTCGTTTATCCCTTTTTTATTTCCTGTTGCGCTCCTTGTGACGCCTCCACTGTGCTGCAGGTGTGCGGGCTCTTGGTGCCTATTTGTAGGTCTGACATGTCTTAAGCTAATAAGCTAGCTGTTTCGTTTACTCCTTCATGGCTAGTACGGACTCTCTGCAGTAAAAAAATCAGCTAAACCTCACAAAAACACAACAAAGGTACAAAAGTATCCAGTAAATCAATGTGGAAAAAGGCAAAAAACACAGCTGTACCAAGAAAGAGGGAAGTTGCTGCTTGTTTTCGCATCGCCATGATGTCAATGTTTGTAAATCATAAGAAATGTCGTTCTCCTGCCTGTATAAACCCTATGTATCGGTTATAGACTAACACAAACCATGCTTAGTCTGAGCTTAAAACATTTCCCCGATGTTTATCTTCACAGCGGGGTTTCCGTGTGGAAGCAGCGGTGAAAATGAATGGTAAACACATTGTGGAAGAGTGAGCAGTGAGCGGCGGACATGTTTGGTCCTGACTGTGTTTTCACTTTGCTGTAGATTTGGTTAAAGAGGCTTGAGTGAAGTTTAATTACCTGTTGAGTTGCGGTTTGGACGGTTTGGTAAATGACAGCGCACGGGCAGCTCATATTCTCCTGATTCATGCTAAAGTCTTCACCTGCCTGGAGTGATGTGGGGGCAGAATTTCCCCTCATCTCCGCCCGTCTCCCGCGTTGGCTTGAAAGAGACGAGGACATTTGAAGAAGTGCTTTGATTGTGCGTGATAATGACAGACCCTTCAGCTCCCCGCATTATGACATTTATCAAACATAATCGCTGCTCAGAGTGAGTTATGGAGTCGTTTCATTCGTTAAACACATTCCCAAATACACAACACCTCAATGTTTAGTCTGTCACCATTGTAACCTCTTCTGGTGCGGCAGACAGGCTCCACAATGCTGTTTTGAAATGTAAGTAACAAAAAGATTGGATCATCAGTGTGGTCTTGTGGTTAAAGCTGCTGCCATGGTCTCCGTGTGGGCCGTCAAACCTCCGAGCATCTCGTATTGTGTCTCGGCACGCACAGCCACCTTGCGTTCTCACTCCTCTCTCAGTTCCACCACCTGCTATACGATCATAGTGCACTGCGTCTGCCATCAAACGTTCCCACACCGTTCTGTTTTATGAATGCAGTTGACAAAAACGGTCTGTATTCAAGGAGAACGATGAGGAAGAGAAGTAAAAGAACACACAGGCATCATGCATGAAGTCTTCGTTCGTTCGTTTCTGAGGTAAAACGTACAACAATCATAAGCAAATAAAAGTTCAGATACCCCTGTAGTGTTCGCTAGAGCTGGTGTTCACAGTAGAGGGTGAAAGAAGAGAAGGAAGACGCAGAGAGAGAGAGAGGGGAAAGATGCGTATCCTCACACAAAGTCTGAACTTCCGCTGATACATCTGCATATTTGGCCTAAAAGTAAGGCCCTGTTCACATGAATTCAAGCTGAGGACCACACGCAAAGATACTTTATCAATCCAGTGTATCGTACATACGAGCCCGGCGTTTTGGGGGTCTGTAAACTAGGTCCCAGAGTGGAAAGATCTCAAAACGCTGTTTACGTGGCGCCGTTGTTACAAAGTGACGACTTTTACTAAAACGATGACATCCCAGCTCCAGAGTGGTGTCTGTTATCCATAATCTCCTGACTTTATAATGAGTTTTACTCACGGATCTATGATGGTTTTACTCCGCTCTTCTTTGCTCCACTGTAGAACGCAAGTCACAGGTGACAAGGAAAAAAACACGTCCCGTTACGTCTGAAGAATAAACTCGCCTCCTCAACTCTTCTGTCGATCGGAAATCCTTGAATCAGTTTCGTTTTCACTGTTTACATTCCACTTTAAAGGAATAGGCCACCGTTTTTACATACTGAGATATGTTCTTACCTTAGTTTTGACGAGTTCTTAAGGACCTGTCTGATCTTCCCCCGTGCCTTCAGTCACGTAAACACAGCGCAGACGGTGTTAGCATTTAGCCTCTCCCCCTCTCCTCTATAGCTCCAAAACTGGTCAAGATAGAAGCTACCAAGCTCTTCCACGTTTTCCCTTTTTAAATATGGTTACGTTTGGCATCCGCACAGTAAAGTGAAGATTACTGCGCGGATTTCGAACTGCTCCTGGTATTATTACGCCTTACAATATAGTTCCCCCTTTTATCCGCTTAGAAAATCCACATTGTTTAATTTTGTGTAATTATACTTTGTAGTGTAACACTTCACGTAACCATATTTAAATAGGGAAAACGTGGAAGAGCTTGGTAGCTTCTATCTTGACCTGTTTTGAAGCTATAGAGGAGAGAGGGAGAGGCTAAATGCTAACGCCGTCTGTGCTGTGTTTACGTGACTGAAGGCACGGATGAAGACAAGACAGGTCCTAAAGAACTCGTCAAAGCTAAGGTAAGAACATATCTCAGTATGTAAAAACAGTGGCCTATTCCTTTAAGTTTACTGCGCATGCGCCTTCTGCTATTGTTCTATTATCTGTGTTAGCGTCACAGCGCCTCACACAGGCCTGGAAGATGAATGGCGCCGTTTTCACAGACCTGAGTCAAAACATGTGGACGCACACATTTGCTAAGCTGCTTCGTGCTTACAAAGAAAGTTTCTGAAAATATAAGCGTTTTGTCTTTGTGTGGATATAGCCTAAGTTTCAAGCACTACTGACCTAATGATCCCCAGCTCTATTCTGCTCTGCACCGGTGTACAAGGAACTGACACACAAGATGCTGGACACACTCTGGACAGAGACAGTCAGATGTGCGACAGGTCCTGAAGACAAAAACCTTTGCTGTCAAACTAATACAGTGAGAGATTTGTCCCTGACTCTTAGGAACAAGGACAGGACCCTCTCATTCATTCCGACATATCATTGCAGAGGCGACAAGCTCACCATCCTACCATTTCTGCTACTACTTCTGAGAAACAGATTCCAGCTCCTTTTAAAGAGCTGGGTTCCCGAGCTGTGTGTCGGGGTGAGTCTGACTCTCGTTGGTACTTCTCTGCACAAGCTCATCTCTCAGCAATGTGACGTTCAGTGTACACAAAACCAGTTACTGTGTCCAGAGATCAAGTCCTCACAACCTCTGCCTTCGACCACCGCCCGAATCGCTCCGGCCCCTTACAGCTCCTCCTCCAGGTGCCGGGGCCATGAATCTACACTGTAAATCTACTGGTGACGAAAACCACACAGGCGGATCTTGAAGAGGAAAATGCATAAACGAAGAGGGGAAACGATGTATTCCACTTGTTGCAATGATAGTAAATTGTTCAGAGAAACCCCAGGGAAAGTCTGGGTTGTTGTGGACGCTGCAAAAGTCTTTTTGAATGTGAAAAATGTTACAGGGAGGACTTAAGGCTCGCTTTGAAGGAGGGATGTTCCCTGATAGAAAAGGAAAAAAAGTCGTGAATGAGATGGACTTGGTGAGAAGCACTGTGGTGGACTTTTTATTGTATTTTTTAAGCAGTGAAGGGCCTGGTTTGGGAACACTAGAAACCTGGGTGAAAGCATTGAGTGAGTCGCCGGAGGGGCCGATGGCACACACTGGTCACCTTGCTTCCGTCGGTCTTCTCCTGGGGCAGCTGTGGCTACAATTTCAGCTTACTACCACCATGTATGGAGTGAATGAATAATGCAATGTAAAGCATCTTTGAGTGTGCAGAAAATTGCTAATCAAAACCAATGCATTATCAATATTATTATTCACTGAGGGCTTGCGTATGCTCACTACAATCAGCATAGGCGATAATGTAACATATCCTGGATTCCGTAATATTGGAACGACGCCTCACCATGAGTCTTTTTGTTGACTTTAGGAATAAGTAGGAGACCCCTGCCGGAGGAGCGAAGGGGCCGTGAAGGTTCATAAGGTAAAAGCAGTTCTCAAAGATAAGAAGGACCAAGACCATTAAGACATTTAAAAACCATTAAAAGAACTTTAAAATCGATCCTGAAACACACGGGGAGCCAATGCAGCGATTCTCAAACCGGTGTAATGTGGTCCCGCCTCCTGGTCTTCGTCAGGACACGAGCTGCTGAATTTTGTAAAAGTTGTAAACCTGAGATACTCTTTTTGGGAAGACCAGAAAGCAGCGCATTACAGTAGTCGATACGACTGGTGATAAGAGCATACATGAGCGTCTCCGTGTTGGCCCGAGAGAGAATGGGGCGACTCTGGCTATGTTCTTTAGATGGTAAAAACCTATCTTTGTGATATTTTTAATGTGTGGAATAAAAGTCAGCTCAGAGTCAAAGATCACACCCAGGTTCTTCACCTGTGAGGAAGGATTAATAGACAGTGACTAATAGAATAGCTATGAAACCAAACAGAAAACACTCCTTTGTGCTCAGCAACCTGGTCTTTTTGGTCCTCACAACTTGTGTTTCTTAAAGGTGCATTATTCAACTTTTTCCGGGGAAAAAATAAAATAAAATTAGTGCATATTTGACCTTTCAGCAACCCGGTGGCTGTATGGGTGGTTAACATGGCGCCTTTATTTTCCATCCTGGTGTCATCTAGTGTGCTCCAGGATGCATTATTTTTAGAGTTTCACTGCTGACGGACCTTCCCGTCAGAAAACCTACAAAACCATTGATCCTGGAGCACACAAGAGGCCACCATGATCGAAAGCAAAGGTGCCAAGCTGACCAGCAATACAGCCACTGGGTCACTGAAAGGTCAAACTCAAACTCACGTCAACTTTTCTTTTCGCATGAAGAGTTACATAATGCACCTTTAATGTATTGTGCAAAAGCGCTTTTCATACACAGGTGCATCGCAAAGTGCTTTGACATAAAAAAAAAGAAAGACATTAAAAACATTATTGCCCGACAAACCCTCCCAATATATACAGTTGTCACAATACACACACACCTACACCCCCTACCCTTTACTCACACCCCTTACACTCATGCTCACACACAGAATCAAAATCAAGTACATAAGGCTGGGTACAGATGACCAAGGTGAGGAAACACCATCAGAGGAGCCGTCCTCCCCGGGAGCAGCAGACAAGCTGGGGCCGCCCGGGCGCCGACACAAGGGTCCCCATAGGAGGCGCGGCAGAGACACCACACCTCCACCTGGGCACCCACAGGACAGCACCCACACAGCCACACCTCCACCTGGGCACCCACAGGACAGCACCCACACAGCCACACCTCCACCTGGGCACCCACAGGACAGCACCCACACAGCCACAGCCAGTCACCGCTCCCGAGGAAGAGGGCTCCTTCAGAGGAAACACTGGAGATGCTAAAAATATAAGAAGCAGTATAAAAACATTGATACAAAGTTTAAAAACAAAGTGAAGATCAGTAAGAAACTAAAAATAAATATCGATATATCAATAAATATCAAGTTATCAAAATTAATAAATAGATAAATAAATAAATGGGACTAAAATAGATAAATAAATATCAGCTAAAAGCTAAGCTAAAAAGGTGGGTCTTGAGCTGCTCTTAAAAACATGAACGTTCTCTGCAGCCCTGAGCTCCTCCTCAGGTGGTTCCAGAGGCGAGGGCTGTAATATTGGAAAGACGCCTCACCATGAGTCTTTTTGTTGACTTTAGGAATAACTAGGAGACCCCTGCCGGAGGAGCGAAGGGGCCGTGAAGGTTCGTAAGGTAAAAGCAGTTCTAAAAGATAAGAAGGACCAAGACCATTAAGACATTTAAAAACCATTAAAAGAACTTTTCTGCACCACTCTTGGTCCCATAGTGGGGGACAGTGGGGCAGTTTGTCACATTGCTTTTTATAGCCACACTAGGGGGCGCTGGGATTTGATATTGTTATTGAACATCAACGTTAACCTCCTGATGCTCTTGCTGTTAAATATTATCATTCATCATCATCGTTTGTGTCTCTTTGTTTTTATGACCATAGTGATCAAATCCTTAGTGTTTGTTGAGCAAATGGGGAACATTGTCACAGTCAATTTTCCAGGCTTATTGTGAGTGTCTTAAGTTTTTAATGCAACAAGATACTGTATAACAAAGGAAGCAAGACCGACTCCAAGCCAAGGGTTTAAGCTTCCATCTAATGTGAGTGTGGCTTTTGTGGTGTGCTGTGTTTAAGAGCCGTGGACTCTACAAAAACACAGTGTGGCAACCAGCCCCAGTCTCCCTGCTTTGACTTGAATGCAACGTGCCAGTATTGTGTCGTAGAGTTCCATTTTTAATAAAGTAAAGGCTGAAAAGTCTCTGTTGGAGGTCTTTATCCTTCTCGTCTGCACTACAGTTTTACAACCTCTCTCTCCGGTGAAAAATGCCTTTTCAGCTGAGGAAAAGTGTGAAGCAGGATTTTATAGTGCAAACAAACGACGCCATCACTCCTTCAGCCTTTCTGCGCCGCATTCCTCAGTGACAACAATTCATCTTCAGACTTTTTCCTCCATCCGACCCCCATAAAGAGCCGGCCCTTGCTGCGGCCACTGTTAGTGTTAGCAGCGGGGGCTATGGACTTGACATTTATGGATGAGTCTCACTATCAGATTTGGGGATGGTCCGGGCGGGTTAACCCTCTCCCTCTCCTCGGGCTGTGCTTCGGGACAGCTTTGACGAGACGGGCGCACAGTGGACTGGACTCACTTTATTACTCTCCCTGGGACTGCACTGCACATCCATCACGGGCCGGTGGCGTGCAGAGAGGCCGGGCAGGGTGAGAGTGTTGAAACTGCATTAGTCCGAGGTTGGATTGGTGCTGAGCGACAAGAATCATTTTATCAATGAAAATCTATAGGAAGCTGAAGACTTTGCACAGCAGGCCAACTGGCCCTGGAGAAGTTTATTGAAACAATGCACTGCGTGGTGTAACCAAAGCTAAGACGGTCCAACAAATATTATGGGATTTTTTTCGGTGGCAGCTGCAGTTCATTCTTACGGTTTGAGCATTACTCTAAAGTCTCATTGACGTCTGAAAATGTTATCATTGCTGATCACTTGATACATTGCATTCAGTGTTAATTTCGTCGACTAAAATATTTAGTCTTAATTTTAGTCAAAGTGTTATTTTTGACGACTAAAATTGGACTAAAACTAAATTAAAAGTTTCTCATGAGACTAAAACTATGACTAAAATGTCCAGATATTTTAGTCGACTAAAATAAGACTAAATAAAAATGAAAAGGAGAGACTCATATTATGTAAATTCACTGTCAAATGATCAGCTCTGAGCTTTGTTCATGTGGAGCAGCTCCATGAAGCAGAGGAACAAGATTAAATATGATTATAATGATTATTATAAATATAAGTCGACTAAAACTAAAATTGAAAAGTTTTTTTTGACTAAATCTTGACTAAAATTAAATTACATTTTAGTCAAAAGACTAAGACTAAAACTAAAATAAAATATGTTGTCAAAATTAACACTGTGGTCATACCGCCTTTACAATGCCCAATCCCGTCAGACCTTGGAAGCTAAGCAGGGAAGGGCCTGGTCGGTACTTGGATGGGAGACCGTTTGGGAACACCAGGAAGCCTAGCGAATGTAGTGAGTGAGTGAGTGGTTGGTGGTGGTCGGAGGGGCCGATGGCGCAGACTGGTTGCCTCGCTTCCGTCAGTCTACCCCAGGGCAGCTGTGGCTACAATAGTAGCTTACCACCACCAAGTATGGAGTGAATCAATAGTGCAATGTAAAGTGTCTTTGAGTGTCCAGAAAAGTGCTATATAAAACCAATGCATTATTATTATTATTATTACTGATTGCATTGTAATTTGCTGATTTTTTTTGCAGAAAGCTTGTTGTATGAGTTTACACATTACTCAACAATGCACATGGATTAAAGGTCTTGATCGACTACAAAGTATGAACAGGGTTGTTTAGGAATCTTGTCTGTAATATGTGGATCTGCTGTGGTGACGGGAATTTTTTATGAAATTCAGCAAGTGACAGCCCATAGGCGACCCAGGCGGCCGCCGAGAGCATCTGCACCATCTATTGGAGGGGCCGCCGAATTGTGAGGTCCATGCCCTGCCACTTTCTGCACATAACTTTGGAAATAAAAGTGATTCTTGAGTCTTTCATGAGACTTCAGACGTTCACATAAGATAAGATAAGATAAACCTTTATTGATCTCACAAAGGAGAAATTCACTTGTTACAGTCGGCGTTACTTCACAGTCTTATTGTACAGTCTGACAGCAGTGTGGATGAAGGCTTTGCGGTAGCGCTCCGTCCTGCACTGAGGGTGTCTCAGTCTGCCACTGAGAGAGCTGCTCAGCTCTTCTACAGTCCCGTGCAGTGGGTGGGAGGTGTTGTCCATGATGGAGGTGAACATGAGAAGGATGGATGGATGGAAGCCTGATGCAATTTGATTAGGAAGACAATTATACGATTGATTGACTCTTAATTATTGAGGATCTCTTTTTTCTCCCAATTAAACCTCCATCCATCCATTTTCTTCCGCCTTATCCGGGGCCGGGTCGCGGGGGCAGCAGTCTCAGCAGAGATGCCCAAACTTCCCGATCCACGCACACCTCCTCCAGCTGCTCCAATTAAACCTAAGGCACCAAATTAGCCGGGCCATAGTCCTGATCCATATTTGTTTTCAATCAGCAACATCCATTTTCGCAGCAAGCAGTTAAAGCAGTACTAAGTAACTCTTCCCCCTAGAGGCCATAAGCGCAACTGCAGGTGTCGTAGCAAGTTACGATTTTTTAACTTATTAATTGTCTTGGAGAGTAAATACTACGCTGACAGGAAAGGCGAAGGGAGAGAGGGTTACTGTGCATCCAATTATACAATGGAAATATTTTTTTTCACTCAAACTTGGCTGTAAATACTGTTTAAAGTGACGTTAGCCCGCAGTTAGCTTTGCCCGTTAGCATGTTAGCTTCTTCTTCGTGATTCCATTAGTGTGTATTGCTTTCTCCGGACCGGTGGCAGTCAAGTTGCAAACATGGTTTTCTGTCCAGAGACACCAGGGGGAGATGAAAGACCCTCCAATCATTCCATAAACACTTGTATTACCCCCACAGGGACTACGGGGAGGATTTATTAAGGTAAACACGTTACTTAGTACTGCTTTAACGGTCACTTTCTAAATTCCTTTTGGCGGAAAGAACCAAAGAACGCGGAAAGTTGAAGGGTCAGATGCAGGTGGGGTCATGTCGGAGGTGTGAGTGAGAGGGGCGACCGGGAGGAGCATGTCCCGATCGGAGATAAGCAGATTGGGGTGGATTTGGAGGGTCTTAGAGGGTCCACAGTAGCAGCCCGGCCCAGGGCAAGTCAGCGCATTACCAGTGGATTTGGAGAGAGACTTAGGGGGGGGACGGAGTTTCACCAAAACAAGAAACACACGCTCCTGACAAACAACATTTCCACATAATCTTTTGAATATATTAAAAAAACAGCTTAATATCCAAAGACTGAACAGATGATGGCATTGAAAACCTCTCTACACTACAAAAAGTAAATATCAAGCATTGGCTTAAATGACTTGAACTGAGGAAATGTATCTTGTTTTGAGCGGTTTTCACTCATTTAGACCTTTTTCCTGATCTGACCATGATTATTTTGCTAGTTTGATGACAGTTCAGACTGGTTCTATGGTAAATCTTGCTTGAAATAAGAAAGTGAAACTGCCAATGGGACAAGACCATTTTTCTTACCCCATTGGCAGAGAAACTTACTTGAAATAACGGGGAAATGTATTGAAACGAGTCAGAAACTTCTCAGAGCAAGTGAAATAATCTAGGTGAAATGCCCAACTAAATCTTAACGAGTCAAAACAACTTCAATTTGGATTATTATGCTCAAATTGAGACATTTAAACTAATCTAGTAAATTACTTTTACTTTTTTTTGCGGTGTACTGTTTCCCAGACTATAGAGCAGACATTTGAACAAAAACACCTGTACTATGATCATAATCTGTCATTCCTGTACACAGAAATTACCCAAATTTACTGTAATGTTTCAGAAGAAGTTGTCGTCAAATTGCAAAAACATTTCTACATCCCGCAGCTGTAAGATATTAGCCTGACTGAAGTTTCACACGTGTCTTAGCGATGTTGGCCGAACGAGTTGCACAGCACACGGGACAGACCTTTCCCGTTCTCATTATGACCGGAGTAATCATTGTTTTTGCTTGTCTTCTGCTGCGGTGCGGGCTCCACCCTGCAGTTTGGTTTCGAGGAGGCAGAGTGATGGTGACAAAGAACATCAATAAAAAGGCCGAGGGGGAGGGGAAAGGGAGGAGAGAGGTCAAAAGTGAAGGGAAAGTGCAGGTCGGGAGAGGTGTGTGCGGAGAAACATGACAAGAAAACAACAGCTCTCGGATAGTTGTGTTGTTTCAGACGTTATCGCGATGAGGCGCGGAGACGTCAGGCCGCGCTCGCTGGAGAAACCCACGTATCTGATCTCACACGCAAACATCAAAGATTTGCAAGGGCAGAATGTAAACACACATGCCTTTCTGCGACCAGCCGGGCAGTCGCTCAGTGATTGGAGTTTTAAACTGGAAGGACTGGGTCAAAAAAGGGGTACACTACCATGTTCAGTCGGTCGCAAGACTTTTTTCCAGACTGAGATATGTTCTGACTTAGCTTAGACGAGTTGATGCGTAACTTTCTGGTCTTTACGCGTTCCCTCAGCCACGCAAAAACCCATTATCCTATTGTACATGTTTTTAGCTGTAGGGGAAACGGGAGTACCCGGAGGAAACCTATACGCAGACACGGAACACAGAACATGCAAACTCACACAGAAAGGCCCCGTCGCTGGTGAGAATCAAACCCGGACCTTCTAGCTGTGCACGAGCGCTAACCTCATGGTGTTAGCATTTAGCATTTAGCCTCTCCTCTCCTCATGGACCCAAAGGGGGGTGAAGTTAGAAGCGACCAAGCTCTACCACGTTTTCCCTCTTTAATTACGGTTACTTGAGCGTTTACACTACACAATTAAACATGTCGATAAAAAGGGGTACTATATTGTATGGCGTAACAACACCTCAGGAGCACTTCGGCGTCCACGCAGGATAGCAGGCTAGGCTAGTGCAAGGCTAGCGCATTTCTATGGTATCAGCTAGCCTGCATTAAAAACAGTCTGACCCGCTCCACAGTGCTCCTGAGGCAAATCACTTATAACGCCAGACTAACCATATACATGTCTGTGTCGATAGAGTAAATTTTGAAATATAACTGACCTTGCATCACATGAATGATTGCATTTTGAGGGACTATTTTCTAGCAGATCACACAGCTTATACAACCACGAAGCTGATGCTGCTCAAATATAAGGTATTTTAAATGCAAAATGGTTAAAATTACTCTATGGACACAGACATTTATATGGTTAGTCTGGTGTTATAAGTGATTTGCCTCAGGTGCTCTGTGGAGTCAGACTGTTTTTAGGCTAACTGATAGCGTAGAAATGCGCTAGCCTTGCACTAGCCTAGCGCCACGAAACTCTTCAAATATAAGAACTGCATGAATTAAAAAAAAATATCTCCAGAAATCAGCAACACTCTGGATAACTAGGAAATGAGGCCCTATGTCGAAAATCCTGAAATGTCCCTTTAACAAACCAGACACCTATTTAGTTCATTGTTTATGTTTCATGTAGCTAGCCACCAATGTGCTACGTTAGCATACCGTACGCCTGTTCAGCCTGTTGTTTTTTTCTTCATTAGGCATTTTTCGGCTAATGCGTCTTATACTCCGGAGCAACTTAGAGTCTGGAAAGTACGATATACAGAGGTGCAAAGGAAAAAAGCAGCTTAAAGACAACTATGAAGGTAAGCTACACGCTACATTGCAAAGACTAAAAATGGCCAATCCTCCATCTGCGTAGACACGACTGAGCACGGATCTGATCTGAACTTTTCCACTAAACCCTCTTCTCCTCCACAAACACTTTCATTTCTCTAATCTCCTTACATTTTACAGATTTCTGACCCGGGAGGAGAAAGTGCAATACTTAAGAGGCCTGAGTGCACAGAGGAGTCTCTCAGCGTCCGGGCCTATCTATGAGAAGAGCCCGCCCCTCAAAAACAAGAGTGCTTTAAACTTTCTCTAAACGCAACAGCCCGGGTGAAAATGTGCGGTTTATAAGGACGATTTCAGAGGATGAGCTCACTGACGCACACTACCTTCAAAAAAAAATCCAAAATTGAGGCTCCGTTTCATATTCTGTAGACACACCAAGGTCAGAAAATGAGAGGGGAGTCCAGGGAAAATATTTTGAGAAGGGCTTAAATGGGACTTGTGAAATATTTCGAATATGGATCGGCTGCGAGTAATTACATCTGTCAGGACTCATTTCCCGGAGAGGCAAAATAAATCTATTACAAATAAATTTACTGTAACTGTTTGAAGGATAGCGGAACGGACCAGTTAGATGGGTCAACGTTACAGCTTTCAGTGTTTTGAAATGTGCTATTAAACGCTGTGGCCTGTTTGGAAGAGAAGGGAAAGGACTCAAAGAGAGACGTCTTCCCAGAAATAAGTCATTCTCATCAGTGAAGCCACAACTGATTGTATTGTATATATATAGAAGAAGACTCATTTTGAAATATATTAAACTACCGGTAACTAAGTAGTAGTTACATTACAAACAGACAAAACAGAAAAATCATCAGATGCGTTTCTAATGGAATGATTTGCATTTTATACAGATAAAAAATAAAAACAACAAAATCACATATCTCTCCTAGATATCCACTCCATCAATCTGCACCACCGTTTTTCATGAAGGCTTTTTTCTTTTGCGGATATTACTGTACATCCCGCAACTTTGTAATGATACTCCATATATCGTAGAAAACTTAATATATTTAACCCCTTCACTCCCACCTGAACCGAGCACATTTTGTCCAGCTTTACCCCAGTCCAAAAGCTTCTGGAAAAAAGGTGTGAAAATAGCAACAAAACTGAGACGAAAACAAGGATGAAAATGTGAAAAAAGTGAGAAAAAATGGACGAAAAAGTGAGAAAACATGGACCAAAAAATGACAAAAATTGACAAAAAATTGACAAAAAAGTGAGAAAAATTTGACGAAAAATGGAGGAAAAATGGACGAAAAAGTGACAAAATATGGACAAAAAAATGACAAAAATGGACAAACATTTGACAAAAAGGTGAGAAAAATTTGACGAAAAATTGAGAAAAAATGGACGAAAAAGTGACAAAATATGGACAAAAAAATGGACCAAAAAAATCGAAAAAGTGATGAAAAAAAATCGAAAAAGTGATTAAAAAAAATCTGATGATGTGAGGAAAAAGATCAATTCAGTTTTGTAGGTCTTAGCTTTCAAATGTGGTGTTACACTGGATTTTGGTAATGCTGAACTGGAGAAAATGCTCTCGGTTCAGGCCTTGTTTTTTACTTTGAAAATAAATTTCTTACCTAAAAGAATAATTAGGTTAATTAAATGTTTCCATTTTGATTCCCCAAAGAAATCCCAACACCACTGAAGGCAGATCTAATTGACATCCTATATTCATATCCCTGAACATTTGCTGTACTGCTTCCCGAAAAGCTGCCACCACATGGCAATACCAAAATAGATGATAATTGTATATATTTTTAATCTCATATTTATATAGAGGGAAAGGCTGAATGAGAATGAGCGTCCTGTGTTGTAGCTGACCATGAAACATTTACAAGAAACAGCATTTACAAAGTAGAGCGGGTCATGTCGGGGGTTCCAATCCCAGCTCTTGCAGGTGCACATTGTTGTTGTGTCCTTGGGCGAGACACCTCACCCACCGTGCCTCGAGGGTGAATGGGTGAGTGGTTTCTTGCTTTAACCTGTTACCACTTTTTTGTTGCAATTTTCCCACTTTTTTGTTGCAATTTTCCCACTTTTTTGTTGCAATTTTTTCACTTTTTGTTGCAATTTTCTCACCTTTTTGTTGCAATTTTCCCACTTTTTTGTTACAATTTTCTCACTTTTTTGTTGCAATTTTCTCACTTTTTTGTTGCAATTTTCCCAGTTTTTTGTTGCAATTTTCTCACTTTTTTGTTGCAATTTTCTCACTCTTTTGTTGCAATTTTCTCACTTTTTTGTTGCAATTTTCCCACTTTTTTGTTGCAATTTTCCCACTTTTTTGTTGCAATTTTCTCACTTTTTTGTTGCAATTTTCCCCGTTTTTTGTTGCAATTTTTTCACTTTTTTGTTGCAATTTTCCCACTTTTTTGTTGCAATTTTCTCACTTTTTTGTTGCAATTTTCTCACTTTTTTGTTGCAATTTTCTCACTTTTTTGTTGCAATTTTCCCAGTTTTTTGTTGCAATTTTCTCACTTTTTTGTTGCAATTTTCTCACTTTTTTGTTGCAATTTTCTCAATTTTCTCACTTTTTTGTTGCAATTTTCTCACTTTTTTGTTGCAATTTTCTCTCTTTTGTTGCAATTTTCTCACTCTTTTGTTGCAATTTTCTCACTCTTTTGTTGCAATTTTATCACTCTTTTGTTGCAATTTTCTCACTCTTTTGTTGCAATTTTCTAAATTTTCTCACTTTTTTGTTGCAATTTTCTCACTTTTTTGTTGCAATTTTCTCACTTTTTTGTTGCAATTTTCTCACTTTTTTGTTGCAATTTTCCCACTTTTTTGTTGCAATTTTCTCACTTTTTTGTTGCAATTTTCTCAATTTTCTCACTTTTTTGTTGCAATTTTCTCACTTTTTTGTTGCAATTTTCTCACTCTTTTGTTGCAATTTTCTCACTCTTTTGTTGCAATTTTCTCACTCTTTTGTTGCAATTTTCTCACTTTTTTGTTGCAATTTTCTCACTCTTTTGTTGCAATTTTCTCGCTCTTTTGTTGCAATTTTCTCACTTTTTTGTTGCAATTTTCTCACATTTTTGTTGCAAGTTTCTCACTTTTTTGTTGCAATTTTCTCACTTTTTTGTTGCAATTTTCTCACTTTTTTGTTGCAATTTTCTCACTTTTTTGTTGCAATTTTCTCACTTTTTTGTTGCAATTTTCCCAGTTTTTTGTTGCAATTTTCTCACTTTTTTGTTGCAATTTTCTCACTTTTTTGTTGCAATTTTCCCACTTTTTTGTTGCAATTTTCTCACTTTTTTGTTGCAATTTTCTCAATTTTCTCACTTTTTTGTTGCAATTTTCTCAATTTTTTGTTGCAATTTTCTCACTCTTTTGTTGCAATTTTCTCACTCTTTTGTTGCAATTTTCTCACTCTTTTGTTGCAATTTTCTCACTCTTTTGTTGCAATTTTCTCACTCTTTTGTTGCAATTTTCTAACTTTTTTGTTGCAATTTTCTCACTTTTTTGTTGCAATTTTCTCGCTCTTTTGTTGCAATTTTCTCGCTCTTTTGTTGCAATTTTCTCACTTTTTTGTTGCAATTTTCTCACTTTTTTGTTGCAAGTTTCTCACTTTTTTGTTGCAATTTTCCCAGTTTTTTGTCGCTCTCTTGTGGCTTTTCCATCATTTTTGGTTGCGTTTGTTCACTTGTTTATTATGTTGCTTTTCCGGCTTTTTGACGCTCTTTTGGTGCTTTTTTTGCGACTTTTTTGTTACATTTTCATCCTTGTTTTCGTTGCTATTTCTACACTATTTTCAAGAAGCTTTTTAGATTTGGGTAAAGCCAAACTGGACAAAACAAGTGGGGTTGGTTCAGGTGGGGGTTAAGGGATTAAAGCGCTTTGAGTACCTAATGTTGGATGGAAAGCGCGATGTATGTTGAAAGGTTTTAAATGTGAAAGAGCCGGTGAAGAGTTCAATCGTAAAAGTCTTTCTTAGCACTTTTATCTATTTGTGTGTGTGGCATAATAATCCCGTCTCACTTTTTGCGAAAACTGTTTCGTTTTTCAAAACTAAACAGTCATGTGGCCTTGTATTATAACCTCAATATCAAGGACCACGGCAAAAGACAGGGTGTGATTAAAGAATTTATTAAAGGAATAGGCCACCGTTTTTACATGCTGAGATATGTTCTTACCTTAGCTTTGATGAGTTCTGTAGGAGGCTAAATGCTAACGCCGTCTGCGCTGTGTTTACGTGATTGAAGGCACGGGTGAAGATCAGACAGGTCCTAAAGAACTCGTCAAAGCTAAGGTAAGAACATATCTCAGTATGTAAAAACGGTGGCCTATTTCTTTAAGACATAAAGGGAGGGTATCCAAGTAATTAGAGGCGTGGTTAGGCGACGACATGGTTGGCTGGTAAGAAAGGGTTTGTTGGTCCTGCTCCTGAACCTAGTGAATAAAATATCAAGTCCATTACTGAAGTTTAGTTCACATGTACGGCACTCAGGAGCCTTCAAACTGTAATTAGATTAGGTCTTGATGAGGAATGACTCCACTACAACCAGGACCAAGCCAGAACTTCATCAAGAGCAGATCTACACAGACTTTGTGGTTCTAAATGCTTTTGATAATTTCCTTCAACGCCTCTGGGACAACCTGGGCCATTTCGATGCTACTCTGAACTGCCCAAAGCAGATGTAAAATATCAATCGACAATCGTCATGAATCGACTCAGAGCAATCCATGTCCTCAGACAGTGTGTAAAAGATAAACCACACTCAAACAGAAAGGCTGAAATAACATCATGAACATCTACAAACCTTTCTGTGTGTCCATGATGAAAACGTTTGAACACCCCTAATCTACCAGGAAAAGAAAGTCTTGTAAACACCAAAGCCACTCATCGAGTTGTCCCATGACCTTATCTGTGTCTTTGCCCCCTGCCAGTCCTCCCGTCCATCTCCTGCACCTCTCGCACCCACCCCCGCTGTCAGGCTTATGCTTCAGTAATATCTGCAGCAGGTAAGAGGGAGCTGAGCCCTCTGGAATTTGACATTGTGTCCGAGGGCAGCGTGAGTGTGAGGGGAAGGGATCCAGCCCGTGTCAGTCAGACCTGCACCGAAGTCTTGCAGCTGGACTCTGTGGAGGGGTTCAGGAAAGGCACAGTATCTCAAGCTTCATTTTTTTGTTGTTGATTATGACCATGATTTCATTGATTGATTGGATTATCTCCAAGTTCAGAAGTGGGGAACAGGGAAGGAGATGTATTTATACCATGGTCTGGGTGAATATTCGATTCTGATTGGCTGTAGGGTGTCTGTTAAGTAAGGGATAATGTACGATCTGGACGACGCGGAGGTGTGAACTGTCTGACGCGAAGCGGAGGCATTATCTCGCTTACCGTTAATTCTCTAATACTGGCCTGTATTCCATTAGCGGCCGGGTCTCTAACAGTGGCCGGGTTTGCGGCCGGTCTCTAAAACAGGCCGGGGCTATTATTAGAAACTATAGCGGTAGAAATATTCCCCATGTTAGGAATTTGTCTCATACGAGTGTAAATGAAAACTCACGTGCAAGAAGTAAACAAACGGGAACCCGGGCCGAGGGGGACGCTGCGGAGGAGCTGATCCAAGCGTAACTTTGACACAGATTTAGCCACTTTTCAAACCTCTTGTGACGATATTTGGAAACAAGGGCAACAAATGTTGTGTGACCCTCCAGGGTTTTAATAAAGTCTCCATCGCGTCTTCAAAGCACGTCCAGCTGCTCCGTGTGCAGGTCAGTCCCACGCCTCAAAATAACTCCTCCCATCAGCGCGAGCGTCTCGTCTTCTCTCGGGTCTGTCTCATGATCGATCACAAACACAAACGCTCCGTCTAAACTCGCCTTTTACACGAGATAACAACAAATAATCCGGTCCACGGTAAAAACGAAACAGAAACCTGCAGTGACATTGATGTCAAAGCTCTGCTAACAGCAACGAAACACTTCCTGTTGTCCCGACAAAATAAAAGGCGTCAATGTTCCAGCCGCTGGGAGAGGGTTTGAAATGTTAATTAATAAATGAACCTAATATTTTAGGTGCAAATGGACACAAATCTTGTTTTTCTTAGTTTTCCTGATAGTCCGTTTGCTCAAATAGAAATAAAGGCCTGTCTCTAATTGTGGCCTGGTTCCAATAAAGGCCTGGGCCTATATTAGAGCATTTATGGTATACCATGGTCCCACAAACTGAAACCGTTTATTGTGGCCTGTTTACTGGCGTCCAAGAGTTTTCCATCGTCAGTTGGACTGGATCAATTGTAAAGATTACATAGTCCTAAAGCACTTCACAGTGGACCATTTTTTATTCTTGGGGTAGATGGATGAAAGTGTGACCAGGCTCTCTCAGCATCAAATTCTAAACAAAAACTACAAATTACTATAATAGAAAACAAAGCTACCATGACTACAATTTAAAAAACGGGTAGCAAAGCCAGACTCACTTCCTCTCTGCACGGAAGAAAAAGGGTCTGGACACACATGGACAACACACGACGATTGGCGGTTGTGTTGTAGTCGAACCAATCCCAACGATCACATGAAATTTACAAGGTAACGCTACTCACTGAAGTTTTAGTCCAAAACAAACCAGAAATGAAGCCAACAACGGTGGAAATGTTTGCATCGGCGCCTCTCTGCAGTTGTAAGTTGAAGTGTCGAACGTTTCGCTTCTCATCCAAAAGGCTTCACGAGCGCACTAAAGTTCAGTTCGTGGTCTTTATCTAGACTGTGGGCTGAACTGAACTGTAATGCGCTGGCGAAGCCTTTTGGATGAGAGGCGAAACGTTCGACAACTACAGAGTACAGCATCCATCCATCCATCCAGCCATTTTCTTCCACTATTCCGTTTCCGGGTCGTGGGAGCAGCTGTTGGAGTTGCCCAAATCACATTGCACTTCCTCCTGCAGGTGGTGGGTCCACAGAAGGACGGCCTCACGATTCAAACTGGGCCTGTTGGTCTCTCATAAGGGACTTCTGAACCGCTCTTTGTCTGACCCGTCACCTAGGACCAGTTTGCCATGGGAGACCCTACCAGGGGCACCCGACAACAGAGCTCCAGGATCATTCGGGTGCTCAAACCCCTCCACCACGTTAAGTTGGCGGTTCCAGTAGTGGTCATCATGTTTCCCGTTTGCTAAAGTTGGATCTGGCGAACTTCATCGGGGGAACAAGTGCTGTTGCAGTCACAACGCGCCTCAGTCGACCCCTTCTTTCTGAGCCACGCCCCGGAGCCCTGTCACCTGTTTGATTGTTTCTTTATTATAAGACAGTGTTATAGCTCTGCATCATTGTTCCACGTTTGAAAAGAGTTGTTCAAGACATTTTCTGTACTGGTTATGTGTGCATCCACTGCATCTAATGTCGCAATGAAAAGAACTAAACAATACTTAGAGAAGAGAGTGGACATTTCGCCTTTTACCACGTCTGACAAAGCCTTTGTGGTGAACTGATGACGACTTGAACAACCCTTCGCCGATGGTTCTGTATTGTAATCTCTCCCCTTTGTACCTTCTCACTTGCCTTTACTTTCCTTCCATGACCAGTTCCAATGAACCAGTGTGACCCAATGGAGATGCTGAACCCTTAAGTGTCGCATTAGCTGTAAAACAAATGCACTTTTCCGGATAACACCACATCCCACTCTCCACAAGTAAATATTTTTTTGAGTCAAACGCACCACTAATTAATCTCACAAATGAACCCTTTTAGTGATTCTTGCTCCACCAAAACAAACACGAAAACAGAAAACCATTGTCCTTAGTTATCTGCCCAACCTATAGGCTAATAACGCTTGCTTCCTCCTTCAACTAGCGCACTGATAAACGTCTCACAAAGCCTGTACTATGTAAGTGGGCACATAGTTTTAGCTGCTACACCTCGCTCCCGGGGGGGGGGGGGGGGGGGGGGGGTCACGCTGATTCATGAGTGTGTTTAGACGCAGGAATGTGCCTAAGCCCCACATGTGTCTGCACTTTCACAGGCCCCTCGCTCGCGCACTCATCCCACGACAGGTGCACCGGCGGCGGGCGCAGGAGACCTCAAAAGGCTCCTTGTTGTCATTGGCGATAGAAACTTAGCGAGAACACGTTACAGTCAGAGTGTGATAACGGTGTTTGAACTACTTTTGACACTTTCGCTTTGATGCTTCCTGCAGTGTAAGTTTACAATGTTCGCGTTGAGAAAATACCTGTAGTTTGAGCGATGCAAAGCGCCAGACGAGGGCACTAGTCTCACTGAACTCTTTAGCTGGGAACAAATCCTTCAATACAATCCAAAAGAACAAAGGATGTTAAGTTGTTATGGTGACATTGTTTAGCACACTGTCATGATTTTTTTTTTGTGTGTGACCCAAACTCGTTTCTAGCTCTCACAATCCCTCCTGCACATCTGAATTGTTGAAGAAAATGAAACGTACAGCTTTGAGCAGTGTCCAAATGAAGCAGGGAGGACCACCCCCAAAATAAATTGCACTAATTTAGATTCTACTTCTATCCTCTATCGCTCAATAAACATTTAGGCGAAGGCAAAGCAACCAGGCCTGTTTACTCCGCGCTCCTCCTGTTTACCTCAAGCTCCTCCTGTTTACCCCGAGCTCCTCCTGTTTACCCTGAGCGCCTCCTGTTTACCCCGAGCTCCTCCTGTTTACCCTGAGCTCCTCTTGTTTACTCTGAGCTCCTCTTGTTTACCCTGAGCTCCTCCTGTTTACCCTGAGCTCCTCCTGTTTACTCTGAGCTCCTCTTGTTTACTCCGATCTCCTCTTGTTTACTCCGATCTCCTCTTGTTTACCTGAGCTCCTCTTGTTTACTCCGAGCTCCTCTTGTTTACTTTGAGCTCCTCTTGTTTACTTTGAGCTCCTCCTGTTTACCCCGAGCTCCTCTTGTTTACTCTGAGCTCCTCCTGTTTACCCCAAGCTCCTCCTGTTTACTCTGAGCTCCTCCTGTTTACCCCGAGCTCCTCCTGTTTACTCCGTGCTCCTCTTGTTTACCCCGAGCTCCTCCTGTTTACCCCAAGCTCCTCCTGTTTACCCCAAGCTCCTCCTGTTTACCCCGATCTCCTCTTGTCTACCCGAGCTCCTCCTGTTTACCCCAAGCTCCTCTTGTTTACCCCAAGCTCCTCATGTTTACCCCGAGCTCCTCCTGGCGTAGAGGAGCAAAGAAAGGGGGGACGAGGAAGTAAGGTTATGGCGATTTCAAAATTGAACCATTTTAGATCAATATAGCCTTTTCTCAGATAATGTGTTCGAGATTATCACAAATACATATGAACCTTTGTCGTTGGTATTGTAACAACATTTACTGCAACCACATTACGCACAATGCCCTCAGTATCACAGGGTCACACGGTCTCCTGTGTTGCCTTCAGAGATTGCGAAGTCTCCGGGCCATCCACCAGTCTGTCAGGGAGCTGAACTCTCTCCCTTCCCAGCCCCCCCTCTGCTTCTGTAGGATTACTGATGCACTTGCAAATGAAACTAAGATCCACTATGAGTATGAGTAAAAGCCCATAACAATCAGTCAATGTTGTTTTTTTATTTAGACAGATTTACAACAACCAGTTGAGTCAAGAGATACCCATTAACAACAACAGCAGACAAAGCAACATTTACAACAATATGGCGTTGACACTCAATCACTGGGAACCTCCACAAATTTGATTTATTGAAATTTGTCAGGCCCAAAAGTTCAGCGTCCTGTCAGCGCCTCCTCCCTCTGATTACACAGGGTAAACTCATTGTGCTTCAAAGGGACTGTTTCTCCAGTCAGTCCAACGATCCAACATAAACCAACACGGTGTGGTCTGGAGCCGGCCCAGCGCCGTCTGAGAACACAATATACCCAAAGCTTTCTTTATTGTTGTAAATTAAATTATGCACGTGGTGAGGTCCAGCCGTCGGTCCAATAATAATATGTGCATTTCAACAGCCCATCGGAGCGCCTTTGATTGATGCTAAACTGAAACACTGATGGAATAAACAGCAGCCGCACACAGCTACAGTTTATTCAATTTGTGAGCGTCGGGTCTCTGTCGGATGCTGCATCGTTTATACAGGATTACACGGCCTGCAAAAAGCCCCGATGAATACACTGATACAAGAACAATCCATCATGCGTGTTCAAGAACTACAAACATGTGTGTCTATGTATGTGTTTAAAATGAACGGAGAACTATTTCACAATACTTATACTGTATGAAGCCTGTTTAGTGCATTTTGATGTCATTTACTACAGAAATATCAACGGAAATTGATGCACCTGTTGATAGAAAAGAAATGAAGGATAAGTAGCTGTACGTAGGTAGGTATAGGTAGGTAGGTATACTGTAGAGAAATGTTTTATGATGGTGATCTGTGCTACTTATTTAAATGTGAATGTTTTGTGATACAACTCTTCTTACTCATGATGGTAATGGTTTTTTTTCCGCAAGACTCAAAGTGTATGTAACTTTAGGTTGTTTCATCTCACAGTGTGTTTTGGATGAAATGAACAGTTATTAATTTATTTTTGAATATGAATTATAAAGTCTTATTATACGGCTCTTCACAACGTGAGTAGAAGCTCCGTTGATTTGAATGGGATTTCCCAACGTTCTACCGGTCATTACATTATTATTTCTGATAGAGGACCTCTGAAAAAAATAATGACCGCTGCCAATGGCAACGGAGTTCGTGCTTTCATATCACTCCGCGCGTACGTAGTAGCGACACTATCTGTCCCCGTCACTGCGAGAGAAGTCGGGGGAATTGCTCGTGAAGTTAGCGTGAGTCTGACTTTCAACTTACCCAGAGATTCACCACCATTCCTCCAACTGCGCCTTCAACTAAGCAGCTAGGCTAACTACTGGCCAAACGTTGCCAAGCCAAGTTTTTCCGCTTTAGTCCCGTTACATCTGAAGAATAAACTCTCCTCCTCATCTCTTCTGTAGATCCTAAATCCTTGAATCAGTTTCATTTTCACTGTTTACATTCCACATAAGTTTACTGCACATGCTCTACATCTTGTTCTATTATCTGTATTGGCGTCACAGCGCCTCACACAGGCCTGGAAGATGAATTGCGCCGTTTTCACAGACCTGAGTCGACCCATGTGGACGCACACATTTACTAAGCTGGCTTCGTGCTTACTAAGAAAGTTTATGAAAATATAGTTTTGTCTTTGTGTGGATATAGCCTTGTATTTTCCAAACTATTCAAAAAAGGCATAAGAGCAGAAGAAAACAGTCACTCCAACCACTAACAAATACTTACTTACTCACACCAAATTCATAAGGTGGAAGAACTACCTGGCACAAGGACACAACAACACATTCATTTTCAAATACCTGCTTAGAAATACTGACACTATTGAGCCACTGTTGCAAATGCTTAAATCAGTGCCGGCTCCAGAACAAACCGACTGAGGGTGCGACAGAGTTTCAACAGGGCGCAAACAGAGATCCTCTTTATTAAAATACATTGTGATGCACCTAAAACTGAGGGTGTAAACGTTTGATTAAATACTACAGTTGTGTCCTGAACAGCTGCGTCTTCAACCCAAAATATTAGCGCTGTAAATCACGTCTCGCCTCAGTGCCAGCTCCGAGGTCTCACGTTGTTTGTGGAGCTAATTGGCAATGAAAACTTGGGATAAACCTGGCAGCTGAAGCGTCGGGCCGGTGCTGGGAAACGCTGTGTCAATAATCAAACGCGCCGCGCTAAAGGCGAGGTTACAAACGTTGGGAGAGAAGACAACTGTGCGGACGGACGTGTTTCAGGTGTTTATGTGTCTCTGTATCCGTCTGTCAGCGCGAGACAAACACTGAAAGCTACAGGGACGTAAAGGGCCACATGCTTGGTCCCAGGGTAAGACAGATGTGTCCCCCCGGGGGCCCCAGTGCTAATAGAGCCATAAAAACATCAACAGGCTGATTAATAACGGCTGCACGCTTTGTTTCTTTGGACCCTTTTAGTGGCCTTCTGACATTCAATAATTGGTGTAGAGCAATTTGTATTTTGGAACATTCTTCATCAAAATGTCTGTCTGTGATCAATGTAATTAACCCCATTGAGGATCTTTGGGATGTGCTGGAGGAGGCTTTGCGCAGTGGCTACACTCTCCCATCATCAATGCAAGATCTTGTTGGAAAATGAATGCACTGGATCTCTTCACGTCGCAGAAGCTTTTTGAAACAATGGAGAGAATGTGTGATGTAATCAAAGCTGAAGGCGATTCAGTCATTTATTACAGAGCGTGACCTTTAATGGTGAATCAGGCAGTGTCGTTTATCTGGGACATATTATGACATGCAGTACTTGTCAAAAGTTTGGAAATGCTTTTTTACGTATTGGTTTTGCTTTTATTTCAAGACTACATTGTTTATGTCAATCATTTGTGAATGAGCAATGTTACAACCCAAACACTGATTGAAACATAATGATGGAGGACACAGGAAGACAGGTTAAAGGAACAGGCCACCGTTATTCCATACTGAGATATTCATACCTGAGCTTAGACGAGTTGATGTGTAGCTGTCTGGTCTTTGTGCGTGAGCTCAGTCACTCACAAAGACCAAAGATGTTGTTAGCGTTTAGCCTCTCCCAACATATTCCTAT
>NC_136871.1:5057697-5557697 GCF_951799975.1 Gobius niger | reverse complement strand
TAGATAAAATACTTTCAGTTATATGCATTTTTAAGTCTTGTTTAGATTCGCTCTGTCTTGAGCACTATTTTTAAGTCTTGTTTTGACTTGCTCTGTCTTGAGCACTATTTCACTCTGTCTTGAGCACTATTTCACTCTGTCTTGAGCACTATTTCACTCTGTCTTGAGCACTATTTCACTCTGTCTTGAGCATTATTTCACTCTGTCATGACACTATGTTTAAGTCTTGTTTAGATTCACTCTGTCTTGAGCACTATTTTTCTTGCTCGTTCACACAAAGTTACCTAACCTCTGTTTTGTCGCTCCTTCTCCTCTGGACATCAACATAAAATGCATCAATTACAGTAAAAGGCGAGAGTGCAGATAAAATACTTTCAGTCATGTGCACGGGCAAAAAGAACTGTTTTCAGCCTGGATTTGAACATTGTCAGAGTTGAGGCCTGTCTCACATCCTCGTGTAGACTGTTCCAGATTTTAGCTGCATGAAACTGAAACGCAGCCTCACCGTGTTTATTACTGACTCTGGGAACCACCAGGAGGCCCCTCCCTGAAGTTCTCAGGGCCCGAGATGGTTCATACAGCTCTAACATGTCAGAGATGTACTTTGGTGCTAAACCATGAAAAGACTTGTAACAAGCAGAGCTGTTTTAAAGTCTATTCTCTGAGTGACAGGAAGCCAGTGCATAACCTGAATATAACCTGAATATAACCTGAATATCAAGTATGCTTTAACCCTCTCCTTCCCTGCGTGTCTGTGGCCTGACAGGGAGTGCAGTGTTTTCACAGATGGAGCTTGGACTTGTCTGTGTGGTAACTGAGATAAATGAGCCGCACTTGCAACATGAATGGGAAAAACGACTCTCCTGTACACATATATGCACTATAGAGCTGCAGAGCTGTAGGCCGTGTGTGACTGCAGGGCCCGGTGGTGCATTCCACTGTCTGCAGGGGATTCGTTCTGTATGTGAGCACATCCACACATGTGCACAACAGAAGTCCAACTAAACAGGTGAATCCTATTGTTCATAATGTAAGGATTTCTCATTTTTCCCCTCCTGGAAATGTTTCCTCGACCAAAACCTCACCTCTTCAAACTATACCTGACCAACATAAGGTTGCCATAAAAAGGTCACACATTGAAGCACATTTAGCTTTATATTACAACACATTTTCGCTGCAGAATTGTTTCAAGAAGCTTCTGCAATGTTGAAAGATCCAGTGTTGCGTTCATTTCTCACCGAGATCTTGTATTGATGATGGAGGGGAGTATGACCGCTGATGGAGTAACCTGGTGATGTTCAGGTTCAGGTTATATCATTCTTAAGGCTCATAGTGTAGCTCAGGGAAAGGCAATGTCAGGCCCAGGGGCCAAATCTGACCCTCCAGCACAGAACCTCCGGCCCTCAAGATGATTTTCAGAAATATTATTATGCAAATAAGAGATCAAATACCTGTTTAAGTGCTCTTAAAATGTGAGAAATAGTGTCAGTATTTTAAAAATGTCCTGTCAGAACATCCCGCTTGGTTATATATAATGATAAATAGTGATTCTCTACTGGTCGAGACCAAAAAGTGGGTCACGGAACCATGGATCAATATTTTCCATCTGAAACTGCATGGAAGCACTAACTGTGTCTGTTAAAATGAATGTTATTGGGTTGTTTTGATCATAATTTCAGTCTTAAAGGGAAATCTACAGCTTGTTCAACAAAAACTTGCGTATATTTTATACGATATATGACAAATTACAGCTCTATTTGGGTCCTCAGCTTGTCATCCGAGAGTAATGGTGGGTCCCAAAGCCCTGTCACTTGGGAACCACCAGTGGTGTAGTCTACGTGATACGCAGGTATACGCCGTATAACCCTAGAAGGCCTGCAGAATTACCGTATAACCACTACAAAGTGGAAAAAGATACGTATCACTCATTTGCGCAGTGTTATTTTTGGGGTTTTCTGTCCGTTTGGAGACCAGCCCAAAGGGAAAAGACCACGGAGACTGTTCGAAGTGTGCGTTTTACTCTCAGACACTGAAGTTGTCCGTTGACAGAGACTGAAAAGTGGATGTGCCCCGCCCACAGCGCTGACCGAGCCACGCGCTCCTGTTCATAAAAAAATGTCCTAAAAGAGTCGTTCTCCAGAAGCAGCGCACATGGTTTCATGTGTGGGGGAGTTTGCAGGTGCGAGAGCCCGGTGGTTGACTGTTGGAGGGGTTGGTGAAAGCAGGCTGGGCTTTATTCATTGAAGTTTTCATTTTGGATTCAGTCCCACAGCCTTATAGGCTACAGCCTTTGAATTTCTAGAACATTCCTATAGGTCTATTGCTTCTTATTTCAATAACATTTATATTCACAGTTTGGTTTATAATCTATTTAATTCTCTGATACATTTAATATTAGTAATAGTATGTGACGGGCTATTTTTTTCAGCGCATATAATTGGCTATCCCCCACGCCTGCTAAAAAATAGGCCTACAGTATACCCACTAGAAAATGGAAGACTACACCACTGGGAACCACTGATGTAAAACAACTACAATGTTGAGGTTCGGCCCATGGGTGTTTTGGCAATGATGAAAATCAGCCCTCCACGACGCAAACTTGCCTACCCCTGGTGTAGCTGAATCTAGACCTGTTATTTTAGTCAGGGCAGTGTATATTAACTGGGTGGACAACAAAAAATGTCTGTTGTTTTTGTTGTGTTTTTTGGAACGGGATAAAAGCAGAAAAAATCCCAACATATTGCTATGGCTATGATTCATTTGCATATGAATATTTTGATGAGTTGAAAGGTCAAGAGTCCGTGGTGAGTTATGGGTTGTTCTTTTTTCACTTTCTCTCATGAAAAATATCACCCAAAATGCCTTTCTAGTTTCCTCGAGCGCCAGAGCTGAAAAGGAAAGAGTTGCGTTTCTTTGCAGTGAGGAAACCCCGGCTGCTGATTGGCTCCTCGTGGCGCTGATTTAAACCTCCAGAGAAACTCATCTGTGCGTGATTAGCAGGAGGCGCGCAGTGACAGCGAGAGCCCGGGGGAATAGAAATAAGTTTAACCCGAGTTCAGAGCCAAGCGGGGTTAAACACGAGTCATCCATCCAACTGTCTGAGCGAGAGGCGCAGGTTAATGTGGTCAGGGGGGGCGCGCGCTGCGGCAGGTGGAGCGCAATCTGGCGCTGTCTGTCAGGCAGTACCGCTGAGCAACACTGCCCTCTGGTGGAGAGCGCGGTCCAGGAGACAGAAAAGACCATCTCTGCAATGTTTGTGTTCATATCTTTTAGATCAGGCTCACAGGGCAGTATTCTTCTTGTCTTAATAATTGTTTTGACTCTGACTAAAGGGACCCCTTGCAGTCTCCGGGTTGGGAACCAAAGTAACAGTTAACAAGCAGATGCCAGGTTAGGGAAAACAGAGTATTGATTCTGATTTTTATTTTTTGAGTATTGATACTGATATTCATTAAACAAAAGGAGTTTTGACTCATTCTTGCTAAGACTAAAGACATGTCTATTGATTTTCGGAGGAAGGTCACATCACCTCAAGCCAGGGGCGGACTGGGACTGAAAAACAGCCCTGGACTCTGGTCAGCCTGGCCCAAATTAGCGTAAATGCGACACTTCCACGGACACATATGTGAACCTCTTACCCCCCGCCTTAACCGAGAGCATTTTCTTCAGTTCGGCTTTGCCCAAATCTAAAAGCTTCTTGACTGGAGAGCAACACTGTAACGCCTCATTTGAAAGCTAAGATCTAGAAAAGTGATGGTAACTTTTTGTCACGTTGTCCGAGGACATTTTCTCCAGTTTGGCTTTAGACCCAGTCCAAAAGCTTCTGTGAAGCTGTGAAAATAGCAACAAAACTGAGACGAAAACAATGATGGAAATGTGGCAAAAAAAGCGACGAAAAATTGACGAAAAATGACAAAAATGTCACAAAAATGTCATGAAAGATATACAAAAAGTGTCACAAAAAATTGACGAAAATTGACAAAAATGTGATAAAAATTGACGAAAAAATGACAGAAATGTGACAAAAATCTGATTTAAAAAATGGACGAAAAAATGAAAAAAATGTGGAAAAAAAGTGACAAAAAATGACAAAAAAGTGACAAAAAATGACAAAAAAGTTACAAAAATGAGTTGAATATCCAACAAAAAAATGATGGGGAAAAAATCTGATAACGTGAGGAAAAAGATCCTCTCGGTTAAGGCGGGAGTTAAGAGGTTAAGCTTTTAGATTTGGGAAGAGCTCGGTTTCGCCCGGGGGTAAGGGTACAGTAAAGTGAGAGGCCCAGACTGGTGGCCCTTCTGTGCTCTTCCAGAATGGACATATGGCCAGTCCGCTCCTGCCTCAAGCCACTGCGATCAAGGGTCAAAAGGTGGAGCTTGTGGGAAAATACAAATATTTGGGGACGCTGAGTGACAACAGGCTCAACTTTAATGAAAACTCAGTGAAGCTGTGTAAGAAAGGGCAGCAGCACCTGTTTTGCCTCCGGAAACTGGCTCGCTTTCATGCGGACAGGATCCATAATGAGACTGTTTCATAAATCTTGTGTCGAGTCAGTGCTGACATTTTCTATGATGTGTTGGTTTGGTAAACTTAACATCAAAGCGAAAAACTCACTCAGCAAAATTGTAAATTTGAGTGCTAAGATTCTGGGAGCTCCTCAGACTCCACCATCTGACCTGTATTCTGGACAGGTGACGCGGAAGGCTCTGAGTATTCTGGCTAATGATGCTCATCCTCTTCATTGGGAATTCTGTTATTTGCCTTCTGGTTTGAGGCCTAGGTCTCCATTGGTGGGGAAAAACAGATACAAATATTCCTTCATACCTGTAGCCATCTCCACTCTAAACGCTGAGTATGAAAGGAGTTTACAGGCACCAAATTCAGTGTGAGGGAAAAAAGTTGCCAAGGACTTTTGCACTTTGCACTTCGGCATCTTGTTGAACTGGTGAATGAATGCATTTTTATTTTTCCTGTCTGTTTTTATGTAGCTATTTTTATGTACCTTGTGCTGTGAAGTGAAGAAGGAGGTTACTGAATAAGTTGAAAGGGTAAACGATGGAAGGGGTCAATAACAGGAGAAAACCCTCCTTACTGGATCAATATATGTTTTAGTCGAAACCTGAAAACAATCATCACTGAAGAAAATTTGGAGGAAACATGTCTTTTAAACTCGTAAGCAGACATTTCAGTATCTGCTCTGCTCCTGAATTCAGACAAGGGATGCAAATACCTGCTCTGACGATGGCGAGCGCAGAGGAGGGCGAGTGAAGGTCTTACGACTTTGAAGAGGAAGGACATGTGGTTCATACTTTGAAGCTGAAGCTCCATTAGTATCAATGTTAATGGCTGCACAGATGGCGGGGTCCGAGAGAGGTCACAGAGTGGTCCCAGGAAGGAAGTGGTCATGTGCTGTACGGAGGTCTAATCCAGGGGCCAGACTTCCCCAAAGGATCAGGGACCTGGCACCACGTCTCCCCACACTTTGAGAACGGTATTTGTGGAATTTGCGCATTTAGTTCATACGGTCATGGTTTGTGCACCATCTTTGTATGACCCGACCAAATGGGATGCGTTCATATCATGTACATGGACATTTCTTTAGTTCAATATGCAGCTTTTGTCCAGTAGAAGTTTCCAAGTATTAGTATTTCCAAGTATACCAAGCCCCCAAAAGGTTGCGACCAATAAAAAGATCTAGTGGCCTGTTGAAGATGTCCAGCACATCCCATAGATTCCCTGGTCCCAGTGCTTCTTCATCATCAATCTGTTCGGGTACAGTTACACTAAGTTGTACTATTTAATTGTAGGACATAGAGTTCAATAAAATTCACTGTTACCAGTGATGTCAGCAGCAGGGGGCGTGGCTCTCTCCTCCAACAAACAATCAGTATTAGTTAGTTTGTGCTTAGAACTTCCTGGAGAAGCCAAAACAGTCTCTGTGGAGGAAACTGTTGCTTTGCTTTATGATCTTTAGCTAAAACAAGAGTTAGAAAGAAGAAATCAAAATGTTAACGGCTGCTGTGACAGAAACATAAACTTATTTTTCTGTATTTTATAACCAGAAGTGGCTGCAGTATAAGATGTTACTATCCATTATTGATGTTGACTTCCCAAAGCGTTGCTATGACAATAGGCACAGCTCTCATTTTGGTGGAATACCAAGTCAGTATGGATCCAACCCGGCACCAGAACCAGCCCAGAACCAACCCAGAACCAACACCTTGGTGGAAAAGCCCTATTTGAGTCTGATGGAATCATTGTCATCTTGGAATACGCTTGTGCATGAGGTGGTATTTTGCCAGGCTAAATATTCTAGAGAGACTGCTGCTCATTCATTGCAGTGTAACTTTGCAAAGGTCAGATTACATTACATTACATTTAGCTCGTCAGCAAGCTTGGGCATGATGTGAAGATTAGGCTCATATCCCCACTAGATGGAGCTAAACCACACACTAAGATTGAACTGCAGCTATTAAAATTCCTATCACAAGCCAGACTTCTCCAAACCTAGGCTCGTGATTCAGCACTCAGCATGATGAGCTTCCTCCCGGCCATGAGACGCTCAAGGACAGCAGCCACACCAGCACTCACTCTTATCAAAACACTGTTCAAATATAATTTATTGCACATTTAAAGATCAACATAAAGTGGCACAATACCCATTTCCAATCCCGTTACACCAAAACCAAAGACAAAAAATAATTAGTCCGTACAAAATGCTTCAGCACGCCGCCTTCTTATGACAATTGTTTTGACTTTTAGAACAAAAATGGCCAAACGTTGCAGGAATGCCAGAGCGAAACTGCATAGATTTCCAAAAAAACGCCCCGCAAAAAGGACGAGAAATAAAAAATGCGTTGTTTTTCGACGTCACAGAAAACCCAATCTATAAAGAGTGCAGCCACTTCCACAATATTCCAGTGACTTACAGTGTGTCATAAACAAATGGGTTTTCCCCGGCCGATACAGGAACGAAATGTGAGGAACGTTTTCCTAAATAAACAAGTGTTGAGCCCAATGTTTTTCTTACAACAGTTCAAATTCAACATTGAGGTTTATGAATGGCATTACATTAGCCCTAATTTACACTTTGCTCCTGCTTTACAATACAAGACCCCTCTAAATGTGTGTTTTTGAAAGATTATGACAAACCTACAATATGTTGTTACGGTTATAGAGGTTCCTTGATCACCAAGTCCAGGGCGGGCTGTTAAAAATCCTGAAATATCCCTTATATTTCAGGATTTTTGACATAGGGCCTCATTTCCTAGTTATCCAGTGTGGTTGATTTCTGGATTTAATTATTATTATTTTTCATTCATGCAGTCCTTATATCTGAAGAGTTTAGTGGTGCTAGGCTAGTGCTAGGCTAGTGCATGTCTATGGTAACTAGTAGCCTGCATTAAAAACAGTCTGACCCAAGCACAGTGCACCTGAGGCAAATCACATACAACACCAGACAACCCACATAAATGTCTGTGTTGACTGAATGATTTTCTAAATACAACCATTTTGAATTTAAAAGAACTTATACTTGAGCAGCATCAGCTTCCTGGTTGTAAGCTATGCAGCGGCGGAGTGATCTGCTCGGTTACCGGATCTACAGTAGTTTGTTTACCTGCGGCCGGTGTTTCTACACAATTCACTAAGGAGCTTTCAACCAATCAGATATAGCAACGTTTTCTTTCTTTACCCATTGATTTTGAAGATTTTTTTAAAGCAGTACTAAGTAACTCTTCCCCCTAGAGGCCATAAGCGCAACTGCAGGTGTAGTACTTATTAATTGTCTTGGAGAGTAAATACTACGCTGACAGGAAAGGCAAAGGGATAGAGGGTTACTGTGCATCCAATTATACAACGGAATTTGGAACTTGGAACTTGGCTGTAAATACTGTTTAAAGTGACGTTAGCCCACAGTTAGCTTTGCCCGTTAGCATGTTAGCTTCCTCTTCGTGATTCCGTTAGTGTGTATTGCTTTCTCCGGACCGGTGGCAGTCAAGTTGCAAACATGGTTTTCTGGCCAGAGACACCAGGGGGAGATGAAAGACCCTCCAATCATCCCATAAACACTTGTATTACCCCCACAGGGACTACGGAAAGGATTTATTAAGGTAAAGACGTTACTTAGTACTGCTTTAATGCAGACTACTAGCTACCATAGACATGCGCTAGCCTAGCACTAGCTTAGCACAGCTAAACTCTTTAATATAAGGACTGCATGAATAAGAAAAAGAAAAATATCTCCAGAAATCACTCTGGATAATTAGGAAATGGGGCCCTATGTCAAAAATCCTGAAATATCCCTTTAAATTGCAAAAGGATCAAGCCTGATACAACACAATTAAGTGCTACTTTTTTATTTATTTACATGATATACGTTTTCACATGGAAAGAATAAACCAATCTGGGATCTAAAAGGCAAACAAAACAAGATTAAGAATGACCTGAAACCAGGGATGTGTCCTGACTAGGGCTGGGTACTTTATACTGGTACTTTAACGATACTTGGTTTACGACACAGATACCTGAACGATATTTTGTCAATGCCTCTACTCTAGAACCAAAAAAACAACAGAAAAATAATGTTAATTTATTTATTTATACCCAGCCCTAGTCCAGACTGTTTTCAATTGAGGTAGGCCTACACTACATAGGCTACTGTTGGCTAGCCTTAACTCGAAGTTCAGTTTGGGCTTATTTACCAATCCCCTCATTATTACAGCTGATATTGTATCAAATCTAAAAACGTATTGATTGTTAACTCCCCAAATTCTGCCTCATCCCCTCTGAATGGGGTGGCACCTGTATCATCCACTGCTACCCCCGGTCCACGCCTGACCCTCCTCATTGATTGTTGCCACATTTTCAAATGGAAGCAGCTGGAGACAGATTTTCCAATTTGCATTTTCACAAGGAATATCCCAAAAGAAAATCCATAAATCATCCGTGACTGGGTCTATGATGTCGACACACAACACCAATTTGAAATTAGCATCATTCATCAAACCCCTCGTCTGTGTTAAATATTATTGGCCTGTGGAATGTTGTGATGTCATCTGCAACTCAGAAACAGACACTCGTTTCTGCAAGACAATATTGTTTATCTATTGACTTACATTGGCCGACTGCAGAAGCTTAATAACTACAAACCAGTTGCCAACAAGCCATTAAAGAACTGGCCTCAGGTAGATTTTGGTTTGTAATACATTTTCCCCATTAGCCACTTTATTTCAGCATTAGTATGGCATAATCATAATCCCTCCCCCCCCCCCCCCCCTTTAATGAATCAATAGGTTGCGTTCACGTTTTAGCATGTGAAGATGTCATAATGTCAGGTGGAGGGCAGGGGCCAATATAACTATATGGGAGAAATAAAGTTTTTGTAAGAAATCTCCAAAACAAAAAATTGTTTCCTCTTGAGCATTGGGTAGTGATTGGATTAAGAAGCTTAGATGAGTTTTGTCGGTCTTAGCTGGGTAAAGCTGAACTGGAGACAATGCATTCGGTTAAGGTGGGGGTAAGTTAAATTATTATTTTAAAAAAAATCTAGTAAGTTTTGTGGCTAGTAGTGACTAAAAAATGGATTAATTCATAGTTGATAAATTAACAATGAATTGAATAGTTTGGACCTCAATATTGTAAAGCAGTATCCAACGTGCATCACTGCAAGAACTTCATAGTGGAGGCATTTGCGGAAACAAAAAGTACAAAAAACATGATCGTCACAGTCATTTCTCCATAATACTATTTACATCTTTGTCCTTTCGTCTTTTCAAAGCCCCGTCGGTAAACCTTTTGCATCATATTAGTTATTAATTAGTTACCGCTGAATGATTTTGCGTTCAGATGTGGCTGAATTCGGTATTGCTGCATGGCTCTCGCGTCGCGTAGAAAAAAAAAAATCTGGCATTAGTGATGACTACAATTGAAAAACCAGTGAAGTCACGGACGCTAAGCTAACAGAGGCCAACAAAAACACCTTCCAATATTTAAGTGGTGCAACCCAACCTGCTAAGCTAGCGATATGTACAGTGATAAGTTATTCGAGTGGAAAAACTAAAGCTAGTGAATATTACGACATGTTGCTATGTCTTTTTCTTGTATGTAAACATGGATGCATGGTTGTAAAAAAGAAAGCACAGCATAAATACAAAGTTGGCCAATGGTTAACGGCACAATAGCATGCTAACTGGCTAACAACATCTCTCCTAGACACAGTATATTAGAGTTACCTGATTTGGAAGTTTTACAGTTTTCAGTGGGATTGCCTGGTTGCATATATTAGAACCACGGTGGGAAATATTTCTATGTAATTTATGGGTACCATTCCACAAAAGGTCTACTCATATAAATGGGTTACAGTCAGCTAAGATGGCAGATGTTAGATATGTCAGTTTAAAAAGGTATACATGCATTTCCAATGACATCACGCATAGTTCCGGCAGCCATTTTGAATACCTAAGTAGAATTATGTAGTACTACAACATGTAACAATATCTCTCAAGAGGATAGCATGCTACCGGTTAGCAACGGTCAACCATTGACAGTTGATTCAACCATATGTCAATGGCTTCATAAACACATGTGTGGCTCACATCTATGAATATAACAGCTCAGCTCTGACCTCTGTCACATGTTGCATCCAAGGCTAAATGTTTGGAGTCCGGTTCAGTGCCTTCTCTTGGAGAGGTCAGAGCTGAGCTGTTGAAGCTAAATGGTAACCGGTAGCATGCTAACATATTGAGCAGCGTAAACACTGTTCTCACTGGTTTCGTCACATAAAAGTGCGTCTCTGGGGCCGTGTATTTATTGTTATCTTCTTGAGCAATGTTTACGAGTACATAAAAATGTCACTGTCAATCAGCTGTCTTTCATTGATATCCGGAGTTGAGATGTTGTTGCATGTTGTAGTACTGCATAATTCTACTTTGGTATTCAAAATGGCTGCCATAACAACAAAAGTCACATGACTGAAAGGTATGTATACGGACAGAAACACGTCATACAAGGAGGCGCAGCCAAGCCGAGGGTGAAGGAAGTTTGTTTTGGGAATCACAATTTTTCACTCATTTTACTCTTTTCCCAACAGACTATAAACATATTTATCAGTCAAATAAATTCAAGTCAAAATCGGGTCCATTTGAAGGTTTGTCCTATAAGATTGTCCAGTAGAAGCAAAAAAAGGGAACTCGTAGCTAGTGTTAGCATATGTTGCATGAAGCTAACGTTAGCATCAAAGTTAGCATTGTCCGTTATTTCTGTATTTATGGGCTGTTGAACCAATTTGCTCCATCTCTTTGTATCATTTTTAGTAGAAAAATATGTTCAGAATACAATACAGCATTTGTCAAAGAACTTTTCCCAACTCACAGGGTCACGTTTCAGGGTCACTGTCACAGGTCTCAGGTGCTGGAAAACTAGCAAATGACTTCATAAAATGTAAACAAATACCTTATAATTAGATAAGCACAGTTTTTACCCATATAGCCGACTGGAGGAGACTTTACCAAAAAAAAAGAAAAAGAAAAAAAAAGTACTAATACTCAGGAAAAACAGGTTAAGTTTCAATCATGAGAGTGAACGTTCATCCTTGGCGAGGCCCTTCTACTGGGCCAGGGGTGTTGTAGCACATTATTTTGCTTCGCTTTTGTGTGACTGGACAGCACATTTGGATGGAATTTTATAGCACAGAAAGTGTGGCAATAGAAAGAACTAGCATGTAACAACAATAATTATACATGCTAGTAAAAACAGAACCTATCTATATTATTGTATGTTGATACAATATGACTATTCATAACCCCAAGACAAGGGTGTTTACACTTTTTCCATCGAGGGCCGCATTTTGAAGTTTGTAATTCATTGAAGGTCATAATCCAGTGCTTAACATGGTAAACATTCAACTGGATGCATTCAATTTTAATTGTGTCTCACACCTTTACACTGGGAAGCTTAATGCAGATCTGTCCCTCAGAAAAATATTCGTTTTTGGAGGTTCTAATTGTGTAGTATGATTAAATTTTCCGTAAAAACTACCATTTCTTAACCTGGCTGACGCCAGGCTGCTGTGTGCGCTCAAATCATTTCGAGGGACGGCAAGACGATGACGAGCTATTCGATATACGGAAGCTTGTAGTTTATTTACGGATAAAAAATAAAAAGTTTATTTACGGATCCAACATGACAGCAGCAGACACGGCGCTATTTTTTGATCAAGCTTTAGACCTTGTTCTAAATAGTTTATCTCAAAAGTTTACAGCGGGTACGTCATACGTCATCGGATACGATTGGCTAAGGCTACGTGCAGACGCATGATAGACTTTTTTTTCTTTTTCGTATCGCCCAATAAACGAGTATGGACGATCGTAAACCACACCTCTCCTACGAGAAAATGAATTGGTGGTCCCCAGACTAAATATCACTTGTGATTTTAGTCTGGTGTTAGCCAGGCTAACCATTTCTGGTGATATGCGCAAATTTAACAAGAAGCTTGAGGACCACCAAAAATTGGTCTGAGGGCTGCATTCGGTCCCCGGGCCACACTTTGGACACCACTGCCCATATGGTGCGTTCCAAGCAACTGGTAAATTTCCCACCTCCCACTTCAATGCCTTTGAGCTCTGCTCGAAGTTGTAATTACAACTTGTAAACTTGTAAACCTCCAGACTGCTGCGAGTTCGTATACGAGATGAAGACAGTAATGGCCGCCCCCAGTGTAGGAGCAGCTAATGTTACAACTGTAACAAAACCACTCAGTGAGGTGAACGTTGCTTTTGGTCACAGCTTTCAACACAACGTTAAGTCGCATGTTTTTAATTTCATTTGGTTTGGAGAAACTTTCATAAAACGTTAGCATCGTATGAGCTAACAGTTGTAGCATTAGCCGTTCTGTAACATACGACTTAATTCACCTCGAACGCTCTGGGTCGTAAGTTGTAATTTTCAAGTGGGAAAGATACCAGTGACTTGGAAAAAAGTGAAACATGGTTCACACTTTCTTTGAATAAATAAACAAATATTGGTTGCACTTCACATTTTTGTACCAACGTGTGTTTGAGAAATGAACTTCATAACCAACCAAACGGACATTCATATGAGCATCCTTATTACGAAATGGTACCAGTGTGATTATCCTGTAATAAAGAAAACCATACATTTTGAGTAATTGCACCGCTATTAAAAAGACGATGATAATATTAAAACTTTATATACATGAACAGCTGTAAAAAAAAAAAAAAAAAAAGAGGGGGAGAAAAGGAGGAAAGTGTTTGGCACGTACAACCTCTAAAAGCTGCTGGGGCCGACGACAGCCTCTCAAAAGGGCTAATTAGACTCCGATAAAAATTAATGGCTCCTTTGACTACTCGTTCGCTGCAGCGGTAATTTCAGAGTTACACAAACGTCAGTCAAAAATAAAAAAAAGCGTTACAAAGAATACCTGCTCAAAATCATGTTTAATTTCCAGCATAATTCGGTTAAGAGTTGTACAGGTTGGGAGTAGTAGATGAAGAAATGGGGGAAGGGGAAAGAGAAGGAAGGCCGTATATGAAAGCCTTTGCCGGCACTAGAAGAATAATCGTCATGCCTGCTTCGTTAATATCACAAAAAAAAGAGCATTTTGCCAAGATGCAGTTTTTGTTGGAGACGCTTTGACGTAAAAGCAGCAGCACTTGAGAAGAAGAAAACAACGGAGAAATGCTTAAAATCAGAATCCGGAGAGAGTTGTACCATTGTGGCAGTGCTTTTTATGGACCGTGATGTTTGCGTGTCTCTTCGTCCTGATTTTGGTTTTGCGTCCTTGCCAAAAAAATATATAACCGTGTTGTCCGTTTTCTTTTTTTTTTTTCTTCTTCAACACGAGTTTCCCCTTTTAAAGCCACGACTGCTGCAGCATCCCCAAAATGTACAGAGCAAAATGGAGATGCGTCAGTAAATGCTAAGTCTTTTTTTTTTCTTCATGGCACAAAGAGGACTTCCCACAAAAAAAGAAAAAGAGAGGAAAAAAAACAAAAAGAAAGAAAAATCTTCCAGGTTTATATCCTCTGAGGTTAGTTAGTGCACATCGTTCCCGGACGTCCCATGTGGGTGTTTTTTTGTTGTTGTTTTTTTTGAAGGGGGTTGGTTGGGTGGGGGGTCTATAGGTTCTCCCCGGGTTGGTACTGCGGCTCGGTGGAGGTGAAGTAGTCCTCTAGGAAGCCCTGTAGGTACTCGAACGTGGGTCTCTCCTCGGGGTCCTTCCTCCAGCAGGACAGCATGAGCTCGTGCAGAGAGCTGGGGCACTCGGCGGGACAGGGCATCCGGTACCCCCGCTCCACCTGGTCCAGCACCTCGCGGTTCACCATCCCTGTGGCAGAGAATATTGAAACATTTATAATTACATTTCAGTCACTTTTGTGCTGGGATGTGGCAACAGTTGAAGATGCCAGTCGCCACGGAAACCAGTGAGCTCCTCCTAAAACTTGACTAATTAAAAAAGCGTCAAAATAAAGCGACAAATTAAGGAAACAAGGATGAAAACACAACAAAAATGTGACGAAAAAGTGACAAAAAAGTGACAAAATGTGATGAAAAAGTGAAAAAAATGTATGAAAAGAGAGACAAAAAAAGATAAAAAAGTGACAAAAAAGTGATGAAAAAGAGACGAAAAGGTGATACAAAGTGACAAAAAATTGTCAAAAATTGAGACCAAAAAGTGGTGAAAAAGAGACAAAAATGTGACGAAAAAGAGACGAAAACGTGACGAAAAAGAGACCAAAATTTTACAAAAATAGAGACAAAAATATCTATGAAAATATAGACAACAAAAGATGAAAAAGTGACGAAAAAGTGATGAAAAAGTGACAAAAAGTGACAAAAAATTGATGAAAAAGAGACGAAAACGTGACGAAAATGTGACGAAAAAGACAAAAAAAAATCAAAAATAGAGAGAAAAATGATGAAAAAGAGACGATATGTGATGGAAAAGAGAAAACAAAATGTATGAAAATAGAGACAAAAAAAGATGAAAAAGTGACAAAAAAGTGACCAAAAATTGACAAAAATAGAGACAAAAAATGATGAAAAAGATGAAAATGTGACGAAAAAGAGACGAAAACGTGACAAAAATGTGAAAAAATTATGAAAAAGAGACGATATGTGATGGAAAAGAGAAAACAAAATGGATGTAAGAAATGCAACAGAAAAGCCACAAAAGAGAAACAAAAAGTGACAAAAAGGCGGCAAAAAATGTGATGGAAAAAGAACATCAATAAAGTGATGACAACACGGCAACAACGCGAGGAAAAAAATCCCTTTACATCAGATAAGCTGCAGCCAAGAAGCTTTTAGATTTGGGTAAAGCTGAACTTGAGAGCTTGGTTCAGACGGGGGGTAAGAGGTTAAGTACGGTAATCTAAGTAATCTATTGTGTATCTTATGCTGCATTCATGTGAACTGGGGAGCTTGTTCTCCTGAGATATGGTTGGTTGTGTTGTGCTTTTTATGTCAGAAAGTGGGGATTTTAATTTCACTAAATACAATGGTCTTTAATCACTGAGTAGCATTTTACCTGAGCTAAATTTGCGACTCGCGTCTCAAAAATTTCATGTTGTAATTCTAGTATTAATGTTGGGTATTTCTCTCACAATTATGTTGCTCCGATGACAACTTCATTTTACACTAAAATCTAGAAAGCAGCAGTGTTACCACAAAGCTCACATTACACAATAACTGAACAGCTGATTTCCACAGTCAGGTGCGGAAGTCGTGAAGCTCGTTTTGACCAACAGTGGTTTCCCCCAGTTGAACGATTTCCCCAATTCCAGAGGACCACATGAATACTGTAAACACTTCTCGTATTTTTCCCCCCAACAGTCGACTGATACAGATCACTGCTGTGGGAAGTACGGTCCACTGAGCGCTATCCTCTTCTTCTTACTGCAGACTTTGTCTTATTGTGATACAATATTTAATTTATCTGTTCATCACTGTTCACATGGTGTCTCCTGTCCCCCCCCCCTCGGGAATGCCTGTCTAGATCGAACGTAGGAACCTGGCTGAACGGAGGAACCGGCATTCTGGAATCTGAGGACTGGACGGTCTGTGATCTTGGCCCGTCTGCTGAGGGATCCTTCGGCCCTGGGTCTCTATAGCCTGTCCGTCCACGGGAGTGGATCTCTCCTTCTGTGGTTCTCCCCAAGGTTTCTCTTTTCTCCTGCCGGGTTTTTGAGTTTTTCCTTGCCGTGCTGGAGAGTCTAAGGACGGGTGACGCCCACGCCGCTCGTCGCCAACTCCTATTGGACATTATATTTGCCTGGATTCACCTGAACTTTTAATTGTATTTATTGTTTGGTGCAGCCCTGTGAGGCATCTGTTGTGATATCGGGCTATACAAAACCATTAAACTTAAACTTAAACTTACAGAAATAGACAATATCAGCTCAGCTCCTTCTTGCATTTCAAGAGCACCGAATGGAAGAGATTTGGAAGATCACGTCCTTTAATGATCCAGTGCCGCTCTCTCTCTCTGTGCCATTTATTTTTTTAAACAGTCACAACCTAGTATTTCTATTATTATACTATTTAGCACCCGTTTTGATAAATGACCCCCCATTGTGTCATTGTGTATGCAGGGACAGCAATCACTTTACCTGGATATGGGACTCTGCCTTTAGTAGCCAGTTCTGTCAGGAGCACCCCAAACGACCACACGTCTGACTTTATGGTGAAACGACCGTACAGAGCTGCCTCCGGGGCCGTCCATTTGATCGGGAACTTGGCCCCTGCACAGAACACATGGTAAAAACACACTGACAAAAGCTTTGAACTTGGACTTGTAAAGTGAACAAACTTCCCAAAGATCTCCAACATGAGTGATCAGAAGTGAAGTGTGACGCTCTCACCCTGTCTGGCCGTGTACTCGTTGTCCTCGATGAGCCGGGCCAAACCGAAGTCCGCCACCTTGCACACCAGGCTGTCTCCCACCAGGATGTTGGCCGCGCGCAGGTCCCGGTGTACATAGTTCATCCGCTCCACGTAGGCCATTCCGGCGGCAATCTGCACACGCCCCAGGGAGGTTTCCAGGGTGTTTATTAAAGCAACATTATGGCACAATTCCTGCTGTATAACATAATTATTCAGGCTCAGAACTATTTTTAGCACTGGTGTTTTCTACTGTATAACATTAAAGGGGCTAGATGCAAGTTGGCCATTTTATACTCACTACTGCCACCTCGGGTCATAAGTGTAACTGTACCTTCTATGTTAGAGGGATATTTCAGGATTTTTGACATAGGACCTCATTTCCTAGTGAGTGTTGCTGGTACCTGGAGATATTTTTTTTTGTAATTCAAGCAGTTCTTATATTTGAAGAGTTTCGTGGCGCTAGGCTAGTGCAAGGCAGTGTTAATTTCGTCGACTAAAATATTTAGTCTTAATTTTAGTCAAAGTGATATTTTTTCCGACTAAAATTGGACTAAAACTAAATTAAAAGTTTTTCATGAGACTAAAACTATGACTAAAATGTCCAGATATTTTAGTCGACTAAAATAAGACTAAATAAAAATGAAAAAGAGAGACTAAAATCATCCAAACTTGTATTGACCGTCTGAAAGAGCCTCAGATCATGTAAATTCACAGCCAAAGGATCAGCTCTGAGCTTTGTTCATGTGGAGCAGCTCCATGAAGCAGAGGAACCAGATTAAATCTGATTAGAATAAATATTATCAATGCAAAGTCGACTAAATTGACATGCAATTTTAGTCGACTAAAACTAGACTAAAATTGAACATATTTTTTTTACTAAAACTAGACTAAAATCGAATTACATTTTCGTCAAAAGACTAAGACTAAAACTAAATTAAAATATGTAGTCAAAATTAACACTAGTGCAAGGCTAGCGCATGTCTATGGTATCAGCTAGCCTGCATTAAAAACAGTCTGACCCGCTCCACAGAGCACCTGAGGCAAATCACTTATAACACCAGACTAACCATATAAATGTCTGTGTCGATAGAATCATATTTGGAATATAACTGACCTGCATCATATTAATGATCGCATTTTGAGGGACTATTTTCTAGCAGATCACTCCGCCGCTGCGTAGCTTATACAACCACGTAGCGGATGCTACTCAAATATAAGCTAGTTTAAATGCAAAATGGTTAAAATGACTCTATCGACACAGACATTTATATGGTTAGTCTGGTGTTATAAGTGATTTGCCTCAGGTGCTCTGTGGAGCGAGTCAGACTGTCAGACAGGCTAGCTGATACTGTAGAAATGCGCTAGCCTTGCACTAGCCTAGCGCCACAAAACTCTTCAAATATAAGAACTGCTTGAATTACAAAAAAAATATCTCCAGGTATCAGCAACTCTCTAGGTAACTAGGAAATGAGGCCCTATGTCAAAAATCCTGAAATATCCCTTTAAGCTCGTGCATGACGGCGCTTCGGACCCGAAGTAACAACTGTTACACTGCAAAAAGTAATTAACTAGATCAGTATAAACATCTCAATTTGAGCACAATAATCCAAATTTTAGCTGTTTTGACTAGGTAAGAAGTTCTTGGGCATTTGTCCTAGATTATTTCACTTGTTCAGAGATGTTTCTGACTCGTTTCGATACATTTCGTCCTTATTTCAGGTAATTTTCTTACCAATGGGGTAAAAAAATTGGTCTTATCTCATTGGCAATTTTACTTTCTTATTTCAAGCGAGATTTACCTTAGAACTGGTCTGAAATGTCCTCAAACAAGCAAAGTAAACTTGGTCCGATCAGAAAAAGTGTCTAAATGAGTGAAAACCGACAAAAACAGGATACATTTCCTCAATTCAAGTCATTTAAGCCAATGCTTGATATTTACTTTTTGCAGTGTACAAGGATTTTAGAGGCAGTTGTGGTGAATAGGTCTGGGCTCATTCTGCAGTTTTTAAACTCCATATAGTCCCTTTAAGGGCCCGATAAAGCGTAAGACTATAGCATAACTTTTTGTGCTTAGTAAGACTGCACTTTGAGATCCTGCCACTCCAGACTTAGCGCATTTAAAGTGGGAAGTACTTTGGAGATGTTATACAGAACAGCCTTTTTCCTCCAACCAAACTCTGCAACCAGTGGGGGTGAAGATGTGTTTTTGTTTGGGTCACAAAGGCTGACCCGCACCACAGTGGGACCGGCTGTACATCCCTTCTCTCTGGACATGAACATAGTTTAATTCACGATGGGATCAATAAACTTTTTAGTTTGACCCGTGAGAGCCCATAATGCACGGAAGAACACTTAGATGTACAGGAGAGAAAATGAATGAGAGGCTGTCATATAAAACCACACCTCAGTCGACCTCTTCTCTTTCAAAAAGCAGCTGCACTAATGGAAGCTGACCACCACGTTTGGAGCTATAGTTTTTAGAGTTTCTTGTAGGTTTTCTCTGCTGACGGACCCTCTCACCCAAAAACCTAGAAAACAATTGCTCCTGGAGCCTTGTAGAGGCCACAGTGATGGAAAGTAAAGGCACCATCAGAGCCGTGGGAAGATATTTTAGTTAGAGGGCGCTGAGGGACAAAATTTACTCCCAAAATACTTTTTCTGTGCATAAATCCTATTTATTAACCTCTTAACTCCCGCCTGAACCGAGAGCATTTTCTCCAGTTCAGCTTTACCCAAATCCTGTAGGCCAGTGCAACACCTCATTTGAAAGACCTAAAAAACTAAATGGATATTTTTCCTCACATCACTTGTTTTGTTGGGCAGTCATCTCATTTTTGTCAAATTTTCGTGACTTTTTTGTCAAATTCTTCACATTTTTTTTTGTCAATTTCTTATCAATTTTTCGTCCATTTTTTCTCACTTTTTTGTCAAATTTTTGTCCATTTTTGTCATTTTTTGTAAATTTTTTGTCACTTTTTCGTCAATGTTTTCTCACTTTTTTCACATTTTCATCCTTGTTTTCGTCTCAGTTTTGTTGCTATTTTCACACCTTTTTTCCAGAAACTTTTGGATTGGGGTAAAGCTGGAGAAAATGTGCTCGGTTCAGGTGGGAGTTAAGGGGTTAATATTGCCTGCAGTTCGCAAACTATCCACCAGGGGGTGCTGCAGCGACCTCAGCACCCTGGGTTCCCACGGCCTTGGGCACCATGCTGACCACTCACACAGCCAAGTTTGTTTTTCCACATAAAAAGTTCCATAAGGTTTTTATTGTAAAATCTGCTGAACTCGTCATAGTTCCTCTTGAGGCGCTACACGTTGGCCGTAACATGTTTGACACTTGTGACTGTCGCTTGTGGTTTGTGTGACCGTCACTGTCACCTCAGCTCACATCACGCTCGCCTCGCACTGTGGAGCATCTATCCCACTAATAAACACCAATGCTTTTGTCACGACACGTTTTCTTACCTGAGCAGCCATGTCCACTAACTGGGGCAGACGAAGCATTTTCCCAGCATCCCCTTTGAGGAAGTCTAATAAGCTACCTGTAAAACAAAATCATGTACAAAGAATATGTGTAAGCACCAGACCACATTCGCCATTTTAAACCTTCCTTTCATCCAGTCTTGAATTCAAGTCCTAAGCTGTTTGAGCTGACCCCATGTCTGGATAAAAAAAGTATTATCCTCGACGTCTTGCATAATATAGTGACTATAAGACAATACATTCAAATTATACATTCAAATTGGTAAATACTGTATACAGTATTAAGGCCAGGATGAGCTAGTCAAATGCTGGTATTCATTCAATCTTTATTAAGGACACAAGTGAGAACACATGATCCATATTTATGTTTAAAAGAAAAATATTAAAACACTGCAGATCATTGCAGCAACAAAACAAGGCACCAGCAATTCTCTAGCTGCCACACACATAAAGACACGAGCGCCAATGATTCCACATTTTTGACGTGAATCTCACTGAGCTGATCACAGGACACACCAGAGTCCGTATAATGCCGTTCTGAGAGTCGCTCAGTCTACACGTAGATTTTCCTATGGCTACTTTTGCTTAAATTTGAAAAGTTTCCCTTCAAGAGTGTGTCCACAAATCATCCAAACAATCCACAGTTCTTGACAGACCCTTGTCCAGACTTAAAATCAATTAACTTACGAGCCTATAGCCAGAAGTGAAGTGTACATTTATACATAATTTTAAACTCCAGTGTATTAAAAAAGTCATTCCCAAGCTCTGATAAAGACACCCAAAACGTTTTAAAGCAGTACTAAGTAACTCTTGACCCTAGAGGCCATAAGCGCAACTGCAGGTGTCGTAGCAAGTTACGATTTTTTAACTTATTAATTGTCTTGGAGAGTAAATACTACGCTGACAGAAAAGGCGAAGGGAGAGAGGGATATTGTACATCCAATTATACAATGAAAATATTTTTTGCCCTTCAAACTTGACTGTAAATACTGTTTAAAGTGACGTTAGCCCGCAGTTAGCTTTGCCCGTTAGCATGTTAGCTTCTTCTTCGTGATTCCATTAGTGTGTATTGGTGGCTCCGGTCCGGTGGCAGTCAAGTTGCAAACATGGTTTTCTGGCCAGAGACACCAGGGGGAGATGAAAGACCCTCCAATCATTCCATAAACACTTGTATTTCCCCCACAGGGACTATGAAAAGGATTTATTAAGGTAAACACGTTACTTAGTACTGCTTTAACCTTAAAGGTGATGATGAATTCAGAAGATCGTACTTGTAGCTAGTACAAGCTTGTCGTACCTTGGCTCATGAACTCCGTGACGATGTAGATGGGCTCCTCGGACACCACCGCGTACAGCTGCACCAGCTTCTCGTGGCGGAGCTTCTTCATGACCTGGGCCTCCTGTAGGAAGGCCTCCGGGGACATGGTGCCGGGTTTCAAGGTTTTGATGGCCACCCGCGTCGTCCCGTTCCAAGTGCCTGGACGGTAAAGGAAGGGCATAGACACAGATTGTTTTTCATATGAACAATGGGGTTTAAAGTGTGCTACAGACTTAATGAACTACCTTTAAATAATGCTTATTCTAGTTTTGAGTGAACATACCGGAAGGATAAGAATCACAAAATTTGATACAACACCTTTAAGAGCGTTTGTATAGACATGATCAATAAAAAGATCCAGTTGAAAAAGATGCAGCATCAGTATGACAGTGGAAAGAAAGCCTAAAATCTAGGGATGCACGATAATATCGGCCGCCGATAATTATCGGCATTTATTGGCATTTTGGCACCATCCCCGAAAAAAAATTTGGCCGATAATTAGGCCCGATAATTCTAAGCTCAAATTACATTGAATCTGCGGCTCCAGCCCGCTGCCTTTCTCTCGGCAGGGGCGCCGCCCCGCACGTCCTGCAGCCCGGAGCTGCTGCAGACTCAGGACAGCACATTTACAGCAGCAGATATACGCTCTCCACGGCCGACTTCTGCACAGTTTTAGCTGAAAAATACGATGAGTATTCCAGCGAAGCAGCTGTGCAGGCCCTCTCCGTGAAGGAAGAGTTTTTTGACTTTTTACACCAAAGTCACTTCAACATTAGCACCGCAACAAAATGAGAAAAAGACGAGGAAATGTGAATCGCTGATCCGCTCACGTAAGTTACTGGAACAGAGCGGGGCCAAAAAACCCATGTATTATCTTCGTATTTCTGATCAAATAAACACGATAGCCCCACGATTGAAGCGTGATATTGCTTGGTAGAGTTAATACATTTTGGGCCGAACTGTGAACTGTTATATTGAGTTCTTGTCACAAAATAAAGTGCAAATATATATATACATAATTATCGGTGTCATTATCGGTTATCGGTATCGGGACATGCGGAATTATCGGTTCAAATTGGCATTATCGTGCATCCCTACTAAAATCTATTCAGGTTGGACGGTGTTGAGGGACAAGATCTGTGCTTGTTTATTTATTAATATTGCCAACAATGCGCACACTGCACCAGGGGGCGCCGCAGCTACCCTCGGCACCCTGGGTTCCCACAGCCTTGGAGGTAGCTGAAATAGAAGTAGCTGCAGTCCTTACCCATCCAGACCTCGCCGAAGCAGCCCTGTCCCAGCTTGAGGTCCAGCCGGAGGGATTCACGAGGGATTTCCCAGGCGTCCCGGGCCAGGCCCTGGGTCTGGGGTTTGGACACGGGGCACACGTCTGTGAGGGCGTGGCACAGGCCGTCGGAGTGCTCTGGAAACAAAGAGAGTGAGGATAAGACAAAGGCTTTTTGCCAAAACTGGAATATACGGACACTTTATCATTGTGGGCGTAATCTGAATTCTCTATACCAGCCATTCCCAAAGTCCGGGACATCGTGGACGCCTTATTGTTCAGAAAATCTCACGGGCCCCCCAAATCATAATAGTTTACACCATTTAAAGGAATATTTAATAATCTTACAGCTAAAATGACATTAAAAGGAACATCTAGCAAGGTTAAACTGGTGCATTTGTCCAGATAAATGTATTTTTTCCATTCACAATTAACTTTTTTCAATGTACTTGTTTTGCAGACAAGTTTTGGGGGCCTTCCTGTAGTGCTTCTGAGGCCCCCCAGGGGGCCCCGGATCCAACTTTGGGAACCACTGCTAGATACAATGGCCAATGTTAAATAGTGAGTCCAACATGATATTGACTTGTCATTCCATAAATCACAGTTAAACAATGCATTTTTGGGCTCAGTACTTATCTTCAGTACATTGCTGAAGATAAGTTGTACCGTGCCACCCAAATACTCAGCATTCATAGTATTCAAGTACAGTTTTCTACAAAGACAATTTTTACTCTTACTTGAGTGACTATTTGGGCCACTACTTTTTACTTCTACTTGAATAAAATAACTTTAAAATAACATTGCTCTCATATTTTGACTACTCTACCCAATGGATGTAATGGACAGTGGTTAGAAGATACAGTATTTATCCCTGGACACGGACTATAGATACAGACGGCATCTCTGGAATCGCCCATATATGGTCATTTTTGAAAACAGTTAAGGGGGAAAAACAATTTTGATAAAATGTCAATTTTCTCTAATTATTCAAAAACAACTGTAACAAATTCTGAAATATGAACATAGTTTCTACTTAATAATGATACAAAGACATGGGGAGGAGCAAAGTGGTTCAACAGCCCATAAATACATGAATAACGGAGGATGCTAACTTGATGCTACATGTTAGCATGGGCTAATGCTAACAGTTAGCTAGCGCTAGCTACAACTGCAGTTTTTTCACTTCTACTGAACAATCTGCTGTGAGAAAATATCCATATGGGCCCGATTTACACTTGACTTTATTTATGTGATAAATAAGTTGATATTCCTCCAGAAAATGGCTAAAAAGAGGGAAAAATTGTGTTTCTCTAAAGATTCTATTTCCCCCCTTGACGAAGCCACGCCCCCTTCTATGACGAGATGGCGTCTGTGTCTATTCACCCCTCTCCCCTCAGGCAGGAGGCTACGGTCTATCAAGACCCATAGATCCCGCCACTTGAACAGTTTTTTCCCTCCGCCATCAGACTCATGAACAATAAAGAGACCTAGTAACTCAGTACAGACTGTAATCTGATCCACTGCTATCACTTATTACTTTATCACTTAATATATATATACTTTATACACCTACACAATAATCAATATTCTTATGCATGCCCCTAAAGCCTTATAGTTTAAAGTTGTATAGCTTATTTTTATCCAAACGCTGTGCTTTATGTTTAATGTTGCACGTCTTCACCGGGAAAAATCCCTAGTTTGTGAACCTGTTTACAAACAATGGCAATAAAAACGATTCTGATTCTGATTGCATAACCCTAATGCTAATAAAAACTCAAAAGTGTTCATTATCACAGCTTCAAGAGACTACTTTTGTCTTGCAACAATGTGTGTAGGTTGAAATGAGAAACCAATTAGAAACCCAAGGAATGATAATCATATAAAATCTGAATAGAAAGTCCAAATACTTTAATGCTTCTCCTTCATATACCCCTGTGTGTGTGATGGCTGTGCGATACTAACTGCGGTAGTGGAAGACGAGCTGCTGCAGACTGGTGAACTGCGTGCGTGACGTGATGTAAAAGCCTCCGCTGTCCAGCTTCCTGATCTTGTAGTGCTTGACGTTTAGGCCTTTGGTGTTGTCGTAGTCCAGGACAGACAGACAGTACGCCCCTGGGGGAAGAGAGGGAAGAAAAAAAAACAGAAATAAAACACATGGGCAGAGGTCAGACAGAGGGAGCCGTGAAGCTGTGTGGAGAAAGAGAAGGGCGACAGCTGCTTCGCGGGACGTTCCGGCAGACAGCTGGGAGAGGGAGCGCCCCTGTGACCCCAGTAAACGACACCGCGGCAAGACGGGGCAGACAAGGGAGAGTGATGACCCAGACTAAACAGGTGACCGGGAGAGTGATAGGAATCTGCAAACGGGGCATTTCATAACATCACATTTTATTTCCATCCACCAGTTGCAATGTGTTCAACTGCCTTTGATTTCCACATATTGGCAGCACTGTAGTCAAGCTAACCATGTGTTTGATACAGGGCCGTGTTTGGGTGGAGTTTGCATGCGTTCTGTGTCCAGGTGCTTTGGTTTCACCCAGCAGGTTATGCACAAAAAGACTCCAGTAATCTTCACTTTACTGCGCGGATGCCAAACTACTCCTGGTATTATTACGCCTTACAATATAGTTCCCCCTTTTATCCGCTTAGAAAATCCACATTGTTTAATTTTGTGTAATTATCCTTTGTAGTGTAACACTTCACGTAACCATATTTAAATAGGGAAAACGTGGAAGAGCTTGGTAGCTTCTATCTTGACCTGTTGTGAAGCTATAGAGGAGAGAGGGAGAGGCTAAATGCTAACGCCATCTGCGCTGTGTTTACGTGATTGAAGGCACGGGTGAAGATCAGACAGGTCCTAAAGAACTCGTCAAAGCTAAGGTAAGAACATATCTCAGTATGTAAAAACGGTGGCCTATTCCTTTAACAAATGCTGAATTATGAATATAGTTTTCTACTAAATAAAGATACAAAGACATGGAGAGGAGCAAAGTGGTTCAACAGCCCATAAATACATAAATAACGGAGAATGCTAACATAATGCTTCATGTGAGCATCGGGCTAATGCTAGCGGCTAGCTAGCGTTGGCTACACCTGCCGTTTTTTCACTTCTACTGAACAATCTGCTGTGACAAAATATCCATATGGGCCCGATTTACACTTGACTTTATTTATGTGATAAATAAGTTCATTTTCCACCAGAAAATTGTGTTTCCCAAAAGATTCTATTTTCCCCCTTAGCGAAGCCACGCCCCCTTCAATGATGTGACGCCGTCTGTATCTATACAGACACAGGCTCATTTGAAAGCTAAGACCTATATAACTGATCTAGAAGGATATATTTCCTTGCATTGTTGCCGCATTTTTTGCCACATTTTTCTTATGTTTTCGGCACTTTTCTGTAGAAGCTTTTAGATTGTGAGAAACGCCAAACTGGAGAGAATGTGCTTGGGTTCAGGCGGGGATTGAGAGGTTAAAAAGCAGGTTTTTGCCGCTACCATTTTGTCGTCAAACTATAAACAAGCTAATGGCTAAGTGCACATGCTCATAGTCCTGCATCAGGGGCAGTGAAACAATCGCATTGTGTAAACTTAATATGTCAAATATGTGCACTTCTATAACCAGTATTACTCTTAAATTTAAGTTATGTTTACATCTTTGTGAATGGTGAATTGTATCGCTTGTATTTTAAACGTCTTTGCAGTGTCTGAAAAAGCACTTTGGGTTAGTTTGTGCATGAATGATACGTCACATATGTTCCTGCTTGTGTGTTGCATTGATTTTTCACTCTTGATGATGGGTGAGGGTCAGACTTTTGCTCAAAGCCTTCTCCAGGACATCCCAGTGATTCTCAATGGGCTTAAGGTCTGGACTCTGTGGCGGCCAATCCATGTGTGAAAATAACGTCTCACGCTCCCTGAACCGTCATTCGAGTCTGATGAATCCTGGCATTGTCAACTTGGAATCTGTCCGTGCCCTCAGGGAAGTAGAAACAAATTTATTGATGGAATAACATGGTTGTACAATACATAGAGGTCGTCTGATGATCTCATTCTTTAGACACATAATGCTGCTCTTGACAAACTGTTCCTCGCCCCGCCAAGAGTAATGCTTATAAGTTCTTTCATTTCCCTGTAATGTTTACTGCAGGTATTCATTTGCACAGCATCCATATCTATTGCATATAGACATTCCTCTTTTTCTAACCCCATCAGCCTAAGATCAATCAAAACTCACTCGTCCTGTTCTCACGTCTTGAGCTGAATTAGGTCAAAGGCTGCTCTCCGAAGATTCACCGACACATGCAGTCACTCTTCCCCGTCTCCCAGCTCAGCTCATCTCTCATATCTGTTACAGATGGCACCCTAGGGCCCCTCGAGCCTCCTGCCAGAGCTCCGCCCACTGCTCCCACTTCTCGACGTGCATCGCTTCGAAGCCACGGGGAAACTGTACCCTGTCGGAGTGCGACCCAGTTACTCCCCACTGTTTCCCCGCCGTAATGCACTACAGCAGTTTTATTTTTCTCTTCACATACTGTTACGAGAGAGCGAGAAACCTATTATCCCCCACCTGAACCAAGCGCATTTTCTCCAGTTCGGCTTTGCCCAAATCTAAAAGCTTCTGGACTGGAGCTGCCAGCCTGTAGGCCAGTGTAACGCCTCATTTGAAGCGTGAAGTAAAGCTGCCTTAGGAGAAACACTGCTGTGGGAAGTACCTTACACTGAGCGCTATCCTCTTGTCCTTCTTACTGCAGACTTTGTCTTATTATGACAGAATGTTTCTTTTATCTGTGGTCTGTTCATTACTATTCACATGGCGTCTCCTGTCTGTCTAGATCCAACAGAGAAACCCTGCACACTGGAATTGGACACTGAGGACATGACGGTCTGTGATCTTGGTCCGTTTGCTCAGGGACTCCCATCGGCCTCGAGTCTCTACAGCCTGTCCGTCCATGGGAGTGAATCTCTCCTCCTCTGGTTCTCCCCGAGGTTTCCTTTTTCTCCCCCTAGGTTTTTGAGTTTTTCCTTGCTGTGCTGGAGAGTCTAAGGCCAGGGGACACCCGCGCCGCTCGTCACCACCTGCTGCCGACGCTTACGCTACGTTATGTTTATGTTTGCCTGGATACTAAATTCCCCTGAACTTTACATTGTTTTATTGCCTTAAGGCGAGACACTGCAGGTGAATAGGGAAAAAAATAAATGTAGAGATATCAATTTGAAACTTTTGCTGAACATCACAGATATAAATATGAGAACAAAATGTATTGCATTTTTTCTGTCATTTTATGTTTTCACATAAAAATAAGGCATTTTGAGCCTTAAAATGGCCAAAATTGCCTATATTTTGGGCAACGAAATCAAAATAATGAATTGAGCCAGATTAAATTTTATGGTTTTATTTTATTGACATATTAGTAACTAAGATTTTTTGAGAGGGGATTTTGGATATTTTGTTTAGTTTTTCAATAAACTAATCATCAGTGAAAAAATCTGTAAAAACTCAAACTCCGCCTGTTTTTTTGGTTTCAAAGCTGAATAAATCAGGCTAGGAATTAGATATTAAAAAATCCCTCTGAAAAAACCTTCAAAATATTGTTAGATCTCAGACTGGAAAGTTTGGAGTCTGTGGGAGCTTCTATAAGGGCTCAGGCTCTGCTCGAGTGCAGCTTCTCTCATTCAGAGAAAACCAGCCCTGAAGTTTTGTAGCGAGTGCGCATGCTCGGCCCGTTCTTCGACTCTTCCGCACCAGCGTCTCGTAGGAGGAAAAATACCATATTTGGGTGAAAGCGTCATCACGGGGCCCCTTAGCAGGACACGTGGATGTAAAATCTGTCAATATTTATGAATGAATACCCGCGGGAAAGACGGCCTTTCTACGCGGCGCAGCAGCTACTTCCGGGTTGCCCCCACCTCGCAGACAAAACATCATAAAATAAACATCATGCGGGTGAGTTTTGTCATTTTTATATCTGACATGAAAACTAAGATGTAAAAGGAGGAAAACAGATAAAAATCTCCACTTCGACCACGGCGTTATATTGGACTTTACAAAACCATTGATTGATTGAAAGCTTCAACCTTCAAAACTCATAGTAACTTTTTCATCACCGTGTTTTTGGCCCCTTTGTGGATGCAACACTAGATGCCGCCATTGCTGTAGTACCTCCATATCGCCGCTAGTTCCCCATTGAAAAGCATTGGACTTTAGACACGTTAAAAACAACTTCAAAGCCTGGTCCCAATTTTTTTGGAACTATCTGGAGCTAGATATTCCTCCTGTGACAACGTTGGGTTAGTTACAATTAAGGGGTCCAGGCTGGTTTTCGTAAGAATTTTTAAAATCTTGAATGAGGGTCGGACTGTTAGCATTGGAGCTGCACGAGCTACACGTCACACAAGGGCCGAGTCTACAGGGAAGATCCCGCCCTTATGCCCTTTTAGGAACATGCTTCGTCAGAGCTGGGGAGGGGGAGTCTGTAAATCCTCCATGATTTCCCCCATGAGCGTGGTCATTATGGTAAATGGGGAGGAGTGAGGAGGAGCTGTCCATTTATACATACAGTCTATGGATCGATGCTTATCTACTTTTTCTTTTTTTTTTTGGTGGTTTGGTCTTTTGACTGGGCTCCTGATGGGAAAAGCATGTCTTTTGAAAAAGATTAATGCTGTTGTCTTAGCTTTGACCTGACAAAGCACTACATCACTGCATCTGCAAGATCAGATATATACAACAAAGACTTAAAGAGACTAGATGCAAGTTTGTCATTTTATGCTTACTACTGCCGCCTCAGGTCTTATGCGTAACTGCAGTCCCTATATGAAGCTCATTGTCAATTCTTGTTACTTGTCGTGTTTTCGTCACTTTTTTGTTCCGTTTTTGTCATGTTTATGTTGCTTTTCCAGCACATCTATGTTGCTTTTTTTGTAACTTTTTCGTTGTGTTTTTGTCGGCCTTTTGTGGCTTTCTCATCACTTTTTAGTTGTGTTTTTGTTGCTTTTTAATTGTGTTATAGTTGCTCCTCCGGCATGCTTTCGTCTCCATTTCAAGGCTCTTTTCAATTAGCTTTTAGATTCAGGTAAAGCCAAACTAGAGAAAACGTGCTCAATTGAGGTTAATAAAAGACAGAAAATTGACGTCAATTAAAACAGTAAACATGACATTTTTAGCTGAAGATACTTTCATAAATGCTTCTTATTCTCGTCTCTCATTAAGATGTTGGGTTTTTCTTTTTGCTTTTTGAAAAGATGCCAGTACAAGCCCAAAACATAAAAAAGCGCCAAAGGCTTGCGTCAAAAACAGCTAACGACTTAATTAGCAGTTTCTCCCCCTTTCAAACCTTCTCCCTTAAGAGACACTTAAATTGAAGTACTTCTGCAGCGTGGAGTACACTCAGGGGACTGTGGGTAGTTGCATCACTTCCTCAGTTCACACTTGAGCTTAGAGGGCAAACTGATTTATTTACTTCTCTTGATAAGATGAAGTACAATGGCCTCGGATGTTCTTTAGAAGTTGTGCTGCTTTTTATCGCTGTCTTGTTACTTGACGACGTTCTGGCTGTTGCAACAAAGCGCCTCCTCCGTGTGGGCCGAATAAAGGTTTTCTTTTCATATCGTAATTTAGTGGAAATAATGTCTGTCTCACACAAAGTAACACAAGATCAAAACCAGGTCAATGCACTGCAAAAAGTAATTAATCAGTATACACATATGAATTTGAGCACAATAATCCAAATTTTAGCTGTTTTGACTAGTTAAGAAGTTCTTGGGCATTTGTCCTAGATTATTTCACTTGTTCTGAGATGTTTCTGACTCGTTTCGATACATTTCGTCCTTATTTCAGGTAATTTTCTTTGCCAATGGGGTAAGAAAATTGGTCTTATCTCATTGGCAATTTTACTTTCTTATTTCAAGCGACATTTACCTCAGAACTGGTCTGAAATGTCCTCAAACAAGCAAAGTAAACTTGGTCCGATCAGGAAAAGTGTCTAAATGAGTGAAAACCGCTCAAAACAAGATACATTTCCTCAATTCAAGTCATTTAAGCCAATGCTTGATATTCACTTTTTGCAGTGTACTTGGACCAATAAAAAGGCAAACAAAGAAAAGTTTTAAGTTAAAGGGACTAAACAGGGGTTAAAAATGTTAAAACTAAGTATTCCCAAAAGTGATGGAAACTTTTCGTCACGTCGCCACATTTTTGTCATATTTTTGTTGTTTTTTAAATTATTTTTTCTATCATTTTTTGTTGTGTTTTTCTCACGTTTCTGTTGACTTTTCATCCTCTTTTTCTCGCTATTTTGATGCTTTTCTTTTTAGCTTTTAGATTTGGGTAAAGCTCGGTTGAGGCGGAACCGGTGGCCCTAGAGCCAGTGGCCCTTCTGTGCTCTTCCAGAATGGACATATGGCCAGTCCGCCCCTGTTGTCACGCAATATTAATATACAGGGTCTCAGCAATAGTGTGCACCACATCTGTTCTTACCTTTCGTGGTCTCGCTCTCCCGCACCAGAAAAGTCCCTCGTCTGTTCTGTAGGTTCAGGAGCAGCCGTTCCGAGTCCCGCCGAGTGATCTTCCCAAAATACCACCTGCCGACGAGAGGGGCCGATCAGACACAGACAAGCTACTATTGAGCTCCAAGCCTGCATTTAGATGAAGACCATTATCACACTCACAAAAACAAGTACTGGCTAAAGGTTAATTCAGCATGAGAGCGGAGCTGAGTGAATGCCAAGGTGAAACGGGGTCTGCACTGAAGCAAGGCCAGACTATATAAAACAAGGGATACATAGAAACTGATTCATGACGGAATAATCAACAAGTAGTAATAGCAAAACATGTTTTTATTTCTATAAAAAGATGATGTGCACTTTACAACAACAACGTGACAATGGCATGTCCTGTAAAAATGTTCCTGTTCTGCTGCTCAAGTTCCATAATAAACAACGCACTGAAGAAAACAAAGAACGGTCTACCATTGAATACCTGAATTTTGCTTTTCACATACAGCACTTTGGAAGCTCAAGTGGACCCTTTCCATAATCTGTATTCGAATTTAAAAGTTGCAAATCCCCATATCTCAGATCTAAATCAAAAGTGTTTGAGAAAAGCTAGTCTTGTTTCCCTATATCTATCAACATGGGAGTTCAGGGTTTAGGTTTATCTATAGTTCCATAAAACATATTTCACAAGTAAAACTATTCTATTATTCTCAGATTGATGCCTTGTCTTTCCAAACTTGCCTCTTTGGAAATGACAACAAAATAATCAAGATTTGACCAAAAATAAAGCCTAGTTTATGGATTTAAAACCCCTCCGGTCTAAAAGTCTAAAGTAAAAGTTAAAAAAAGGGGGACAAAACAGGACTATACCAACGTCACACAACCTCTTTATCAGGTCTATGCAGGAAATAAGACTAAACCAGGACTAAACATGGACTAAATAAGGTCAAAACTGAGACTAAACCAGGATTTAAGGAGGTCTGGCAGAGGTCTTGAGGAGATCCCATAGATACAGACGGCATCTTTGCAAATGCCCATATATGGACATGTTCAAGCAGCCAGAGGGAAAACAAAGCAGAGAAACTTCATCACTAAACTTTATCCCATTTCTCCACCATTACTTTATCAAATGCTGAATGTATGACTATATTTTTCTACTAAATACAAATACAGAGACATGGAGAGGAGCAAAGTGGTTCAACAGCCCATAAATACTTTAAAAAAAACGGACAATGCAAACCAGGAAGTTATGCTAGCTTCATGGTACATGCTAACGCTAGTGAAGCGATGCTAACGAGTGCCGTTTTTTGCTTCTACTGAACAATTTGCTGTGATAAAACATCCATATGGACCTGATTTTAGCTTGACTTCATTGGTGTGTGATAAATATGTTCATAGACCGCCAGAAAACGGCTAAAAAGAGTGGAAAAATTGTGATTCCCATGATAGATACAGACGGCATCTCTGGAATCATTCATATATGGTAGGGATGGGCGGATCGATACCACAGTATCGATATATCGATACCAAACGGCTACTTTTTAAGTATCGATATTGGGCAAAAAGCATCGATACTAATTTGCATATGTAAAAAATAGGCGTGGCAGCAATTTTCAACATAAAAGGACAATTTACATCTTTGTTCTGAGCCAAAACAGTCCACAGGAGCAGGGGATTGAATTAAGCCAGCCATATCATTCTGGTTTAGATTCTGTTTGTCATTAAAGTATTACTTTTAAACTTTGCTTATGTATTTAATTTCACATTAACATTGTATAATTAACCAGTTAAAGTAATATCATTTAAATGTACCTATTAAATATATAAAATAACCAGTTTTAGAAATGTCTGTTGATTGAATTACATTCACCCGTATAAAAATGACCAGTATCGGTATCGGTATCGGTATCGAGAAAATAGACCCCAAAAGTATCGGTATGTATCGATTCCAAAAAATGTGGTATCGACCATCCCTAATATATGGTCATGTTTGAAAACAGTTAAGGGGGAAAAGAATTTGGAGAAAAATCTGAACTTTCTCTAATTATTCAAAAACTACTTTAACAAATGCTGAATTATGAATATAGTTTTCTACTAAATAAAGATACAAAGACATGGGGAGGAGCAAAGTGGTTCAACAGCCCATAAATTCATAAATAACGTTGAATGCTAACAGAATGCTACATGTTAGCATCGTGCTAATGCAAGCGGTTAGCTAGCGCGAGCTACAACTGCCGTTTTTTCACTTCTACTGAACAATCTGCTGTGAGAAAATGTCCATATGGGCCCGATTTACACCTGACTTTATTTATGTGTGATAAATAAGTTCATGTTTCACCAGAAAATGGCTAAAAGGAGTAGAAAATTGTGTTTCTCTAAAGATTCTATTTTCCCCCTCGGCAAAGCCACGCCCCCTTCTATGACGAGATGCCGTCTGTATCTATACATCTGCATTATTCAAACAATATAAGTAGTAAAAGTGAAATGCTGTGTACTCTTCAGCTTGTATGGAGTCGGACGGCGCCACGTAGTTGCTGGGGATGTATCCGCTCTGTCCGGAGGTGAGGGAGCGGGCCAACCACCAGTCGCCTTCTCTAAAATGGCAAAAAGAAACAGACATTCAAAAAGATTGTCACATTAACACCCATATTGTGCATTCAATCATCTCCAAGTGCTTTCTCAATCTCTACTCTACAGTGCAACAACAAAACCGATTAAAAAAATATGCTTCAAAAGGCAACCAGCATATTTTTCAAAATCTTACTTTCACACTATGGGGGCAAAAAAGATGCTGCATTTCAAACATAAAAGTGATATAAACACGCACGAGCCCTGGTCTAACAGAGTGAAGTTCATCATTTATTAATTTGCATTGGTTTGTTCTCAAGTTTAGCGATGACTCATTCTTACTTCAATCTGGACAGACTTATGTACGATGGAAAAGTTAGTTTGGTCATGAATAAATGATCAATCATGATGGACCGTGATTTAAAAGGCTAATTAAGTTATTGAAAAACTAGCCTTGAGATACACTAATAGATCTATTTTTATGTTTTGGGGTCGTCCGATTGAAAGGGAGAAATTAAATGGTTTCGTTGGGAGCTTATAGACCTACTTAATTTATTTATGTAGCTTTTTAGTTTACAAAATATCTAGAGATTTGGTTCACTTTGTTTTTGTTTAGCTTTATTCAGCAAGGGCATGACTCAGAGAAAAAAATCTGTAACTATAGAGGGTCCGCACTCAGATCATATATTCTCAATGCTCCATTCTGATTGAACAAATAAGAAATCAACTAAATTAATGACATATTACGCAAACGTCTCTCCACATGTAAAATAAACCTCTTCCCAGATCATTTATCTAAAGTTACACAGTGTTCCAGTTATGTCGGGAGTTGGGAAACCGACCAGGATCAAACGATATCTGAGCTGCATGAGCAGGGGTGTCAAACATACGCCCTGAAGAGCATAAATTCCTGAGTATGTTAAAAAAAAAAGTAAGTCTCGAGCCCATTCCTGTGCGGAGTTATGATTTTTAGAGAATAACCAGAATGCTCATTCTAGCCACTAGGGGGGATTAAATTTTTTTTTTTTAAATGAAAGAGTTCCACACGTGTCCAGCAGAGGGCACTGACCAAAATAGAGCTCAGGATATGAACAACACATTATAGCTACGTGGCAAATGGACAGTCTGCCCCAGGGCGGCTGTGGCTTGTGTAGTACTTTGAGGAACTTGTGACACAGGCTTGTAAAGTGCAAGCCGTTGTTATTAATGAAGCTACAGTCAAGTTGGGGCTTTGACGAAATCACAGCTTATCATTATTCATTTATTGGGAACATTTTCTCTATTATATGCGGCCTGTGACCCAAACTGAGTTTGACACTCCTGTGTTAAAGCATCATAAACAGTTCACAGTGAAACTTCATTGTAATATAATCAAATATATTTATATAGTATGCATTTGTTCTAATTGTATTTCAGCACTAGTAGTTCCATATTTTCCTTTTAACTGTCTTATCTCAACTGTCTTTCTGTCCCGCCTTAACCAAGTGCATTTTCTCCATAAGGCCAGTGTAATGCCTCGTTTGAAAAACTAAGACCTATAAAAAATCTAAATGGAGCTTTTTCCTCACGTTGTCGTCACTTTTTCACTTTTTTGTCGGGTTTTAATCAAATTCTTGCCACATTTTCATCGATTTTTGTAAAAAAAAAATTGTTGCATTTTCACCCGTCACATGCCTTTTAGCCACGTTTTTTCCAAGTCGGAGTGACGGATTTTTTTGTCACTCCTTTGTTGCGTTTCATTTCACATCTTTCGTTTCCCTTTTCATCACTTTTTTGGTCAAATGTTTGGAACGCAGCATTATAGTCCGTACATCCCTTCCTGATTGGACCTGAAAGCCACTCTCAGTTTGCAAAATGAGGAATGAGGACAGGAAACGATCAAGCTCCTCCCCTTTGGCTTCTGATTGGACCTGACAGGCTGATTCACGGGAAACCTCGCCTGATTGGTCAAAGTGATGGGACTTTGATAAGCTGCTGAAATCAGCCAAGGACTTTAGAAAAAATATGATTGAATATTTTTCGTGTTACGTCGAAATGGGGACCGTGGGGGTCAATTAAGCACAATCTATTAAATGTGTTAGACATCTCAACTTACAGACTATCACTTTAACTCTGAGCATTTGTTAATGTTTACAAGTGTTTTGGTTCTTCAGATGAACACAAGCAGAAAGCAGAGCCTCATTCAATGCTGGCAGATATTTTTCTCTTTTGACCTTGAGGTACGGTATGTGTACACTTGTATTTGTGTCCATGCAGATAAAGGTAACCCAGAGACCAACATAACATTGTAGCACTGGTGTATTTTACATTAACATGCCTCCCAATATGCCTTTATAGGTATAGGTCATCCACAGAAAAGCGCCGGTGAAAGAGTTTAAATGCCCAAACACAAACACATATAGAGAGCTAAGTGCACACAAGGACGAGAAGTACTCAGAGAAAATGGAAAGGCAAGCACAACCCTTTGTTTCACTCGCAATGTGAGAAAAAAAAAAAAAAAAAAAGTTTACTGCTTTATCCGTGTGGATGTGTGCGAGAAAGTGGAAAAAAAGAACTTGGAAACAAAAGGTTGAGCAATGGATTTACAGAGTTGAATGTTACTGACCTGAAGCTGTACTTTTTCCTGAGAAGAAACCAAACCATGGAGCAGGAGGAAGAGGAGAGAGACAGACAGAGAGCGATACATCAAAACACCGCGGCAAGCAACGAGAAAAACAAAACAAGAGCAGACGAGAGCAGCGGCAGCAGCAGCACTGAGGGAGGACAGAGCAGCGCTGCAGCGTGGGGCCACACCGCAGGGACCGGAGGCAGACGGGGCTGATTCAATAGCTTTATCGGCATAGAAGTCCCATATAAACGTATTACAGGTAATGTGCAAATTTAAAGGGGGGGTATTATGCAAAATCGACTTTTTCAAGCTTTACATCATGTTATTATGTCACTCCCTCATTAAAAACATGCCTGAAGTGTTGCCTTGGCACATTCACGTATTTTTGAGTAATCTGTAAAAACTCTGATGGCGGCCATTTTAGGGATAGGTTGCCTGAGTCCTCCTAGGAACGCCCCCACCTCCTGGAGACGCCTCCGAGCTTTCGTCACCAGCCGAGTAACCAACCACTGCTCCTCAGCAGGACCCCTGATCTTGGCCCGTCTGCTGAGGGATCCTTCGGCCCTGGGTCTCTATAGCCTGTCCGTCCATGGGAGTGGATCTCTCCTTCTGTGGTTCTCCCCAAGGTTTCTCTTTTCTCCTGCCGGGTTTTTGAGTTTTTCCTTGCCGTGCTGGAGAGTCTAAGGACGGGGGACGCCCACGCCGCTCGTCGCTACCTCCTATTGGACATTATATTTGGCTGGATTCACCTGAACTTTAAATTGTCATATTTATTGCTCTGTTTTATTGCCTTGATGTTTGGTGCAGCCCTGTGAGGCGACTTCTGTTGTGATATTGGGCTATACAAAACCATTAAACTTGAAACTTGAAACCCCCTCCTCACTGATGCCACAGACAGCGTGTGGAGGGGGCGTGTCGGAAAGGGTCAGAGGTTCTTAAAGAGACAGAGGCCTATTTCAAGACATTCGCTACAGCCATTTTGAGAGAGCAATTTTATACAAGGCAGTTATTCTAATTTACTGCATTTACAGACCAACAGAAGGTTTGGTCATCATTGTAGTGTGATATAGACTGGTGCTATGTGACTGAAAAAAGCATAATACCCCTCTTTAAGAGAAAAGAGACATGATTTGTCCGTAAATGTACAGCCTTTACATGATCCTTTTCCCCCCACTATATTATCTTGAAATAAAAAATCCAAATGATTCCTAGAAGCCCTTATATTGCCATCTGCTCCACGGATTATTGTTGGAATGCATTTGGCATTAGCACACACTTAATGAACAATGATAGGAGTCTAAACCGATACCTGTACATTTAATATATGGGCCTAAAACACTGCTTTGAGATCCATCATAAATGTAAACTGCATGCATCATTCAATAAAGAGACTCAAAACTAGTCGACAAAGACATTTTTTTGCATATTGGTTTGATGTCAAAACTCTTTTACGTCAAAAGAGCAACTAAGCTGTAGTAAAAGTCGAAACATAAGCCAGATAAGATGCTCCTGCGAGTGTCATGTGACTTCCGAGTGGATCCCCAGGACGCTCTTCCTGTCTCCAGATTTCCCTATGAGTTCATAGCGGTGTCTTGTCCAAAAAAATAAATAGCTCAAGATTACATTACAGTCACAGCGTCATGTTAAAAACATCGCGTCAGCAGCAAAGAATTCAGATAACTTCCTGCTCATCATAGTGTTTATGTTTTGACACGAAATTAAAATGGAAATAGCACCAAGATTTTGAACGAGCCGCTCAAAAAATAGTATAAAAAAACAGGCCGTGTGTTGTTTTTTTGATTCTCGCCGATAAAAAGTCCTACCTCAATGAACAGATGTTTCCTCCAGTCAATAATTTACATCCAACGCAATGTTTTTAACACATAGCCTGTGACTTCCCATCAGCACCTCATGGCTGGTGATTTTTTCTTAAACTAATCGTTGATTTGTGCAAAACATCACTATCCCAAAATAGAGAGAAGAAAGACCGCGACCTCCAGAGAGCGCACTCGGAAGTCACTTTTTAAATCATTTAAATTCATCTTGGAGTCACACAATTTTGTTTACTGTACACCTCGTTATTGACACAAAAAGAAGGATTCTATGTTTCTATTTCTCATTCTATCTTAAATGTTCTGAATGGCGGCGACTTGAGGCCACAGTTTCAGACCCTGCACTTTGTCCAACAGTCGCCTTCAAGGGTCAGAAATGCTTTTCTCACATAGTGAATCCAACTATGTGAACAAGGAGTGAACGCCACTTTTGAAGCACCTCTTCATATGAACGGCTGTTCAGTTATTTCAGTTTCTGTCTATCTCCGTACGCAGCCCTGGATGTAAAAATAGACTTCATGCTAATATTGTAACGAGCTCCACGGCAACGACAAAAACACTTTAAATCATCAACTTTCCAGCAGTGTTAATTTCGTCGACTAAAATATTTAGTCTTAATTTTAGTCAAAGTGTTATTTTTGACGACTAAAATTGGACTAAAACTAAATTAAAAGTTTTTCATGAGACTAAAACTATGACTAAAATGTCCAGATATTTTAGTCGACTAAAATAAGACTAAATAAAAATGAAAAGGAGAGACTAAAATCATCCAAACTTCTATTGACCGTCTGAAAGAGCCTCAGATCATGTAAAGTCACTGCCAAAGGATCAGCTCTGAGCTTTGTTCATGTGGAGCAGCTCCATGAAGCAGAGGAACAAGATTAAATATGATTATAATGAATATTATCAAAGCAAAGTCGACTAAATTCGTCTTAAATTTAGTCGACTAAATTGACATGCAATTTTAGTCGACTAAAACTAGACTAAAATTGAAAAGATTTTTTCGACTAAATCTCGACTAAAATTACATTACATTTTAGTCAAAAGACTAAGACTAAATCAAAATATGTTGTCAAAATTAACACTGCTTTCCAGCGGTTAAAACGGTCCAAATCAGAGATTTCTTCGTTGCTTTAAATGGACTATACGGAGTTTAAAAAATGTTAAAACCAAGTATTTTCCTCCCCCTACATGTTCCAACAATGTCCTAATGTGCAGAATGAGCTCAGACCTGTTCACCACAACTGCCTCTAAAATCTTCAAAAAGGTGTTAATTCGGGTCCGAAGTGCCGTCATGCACGAGCTTAATACAGAAGGTGCAGTTACGCATAAAACCAGAGGTGGCAGTAGTGAGTATAAAATGACTAACTTGCATCTAGCCCCTTTAAGCTATTGTTTGGTAGCCAAAATTAATTCCATTACCCATAATGCAACTGGCGACCCAAGATGGGCATTCAGCTTATTGACGACGGGGGAGTGTGACCACTGCGAAAAGCCTTCTCCAGCACATCCCAAAGATTCTCAAAAGGGTTAAAATCTGGACTCCGTGGCGGCCGATCCATCTCATGCTCCCTGAACCGCTCTTTCACCCCTTTCTTTTCGATGAATCCTGGTTCTGTCATCTTGGAACACGCCCGCGCCTCAGGGTAGAAGAAACCCATTGATTTAAACAAATCCTTGTAATTCATTCAGTTTACCGAGTGAAATGCTGCACAGCTTTGATTAGTGATACTTTGTTCCAGCTTACATTGCCAGCCCCTGCTTTGTGGCCCCACACGTACGACTATAACGGCAGCGGACATGTGGCAGAAGATAATGGGACAAGATCATAGAGAACACACTGGAAAAACACCATCGTCCTGATTTACCACCTCCAGACAGTTTCAGGACAACTCTCTCCCTCTCAAATCCCGCCAAACATTTAGTCCGTCTTTGTGTCGAACCGTCTGGCATGTTAAGTTGTTTTCATATAAGCGCGCGGAGGAGGTAATTGGGGTGTTGCGGTAATCTGTGTAAAGTCTATGATGACAAGTGTAGCTGAGGAGAGAAGCAGATCATTAGCCTGCAGTGCGTAATGCGCCAGATGGAGGGTTTTTCAGCGTCTGGGTTCGTCTCATTCACTTACTCACTCGCGTCGTAGCTCATTCCGTTTGCTCGTGTTTTTGTGGCGAAACGTGGAGGAAAAACAACAAGTTAAAGGTGGCGACTTACGTGTTGTTGACGATTTGCAGCCGGTCGCCTTTCCTGAATGTGAGGTCCGAGGCCGTGCGGGATTCATAGTCGTAAAGGGCGACAAATGTAGTCACGCCTCCTGCAAATAGACACATGCAAAGAAATGTTACTACCACGGGTTAAATATGATGTTAATTTCAGTGAAGAGGCAATGGTTGATCAACGTGAACTCAGCATTATCCCTTTGACATGATATGGTCAATACTGTGTGGCAGAGGTGGGAGTAAGTCACTAAATGCAAGTCTCGAGTCAAGTCCTAGTCGTGAAGGTCCAAGTCTCAAGCAAGTCCAAGTCAATCGGTCATGGGGTCAAGTCAAGTCAAGTCAAGTCAAGTCTTGCTTTAGCCGGCAAGTCACCTCAAGTCACAAACGGCAGCGTGTCTTTTCATATGTTTAATCTTGAAAATAACAAGTGCTTTCTCAAGATACCGTAATTTAGAAAATTTAGGCTAAAATCAAACTTTTAAAAAGTCATGGATTTGGATTTAAAGTCTAATTCATATTTAAACGCCACAACATTCAAAATATATGTATTATAAATAAACAGGCTACTTAAAAAATATGAAATATAGTATTTTAAATATGAGCTGCTTTTCCCTGCAGTCTGAAAGATAAATATAAAATAATATTTTTTATTTTTGTTAGTTTCTGGCGGTTTTTCTGTCAGTGGTTCCCCTGTAATGCCCCAGCCCCTGTATACTCGGATTCGCCCCTGCTCAAAGTAAAGTCCGCGTAGCCTTCAGTCCCGCTGTCACTGGGCTGTGTGCGGATGCGTAAAATGGCCTCTAAATGCTGTAAATTTTGTGTGAACGCCTTAAAACATCGAAAAGCCTGAAGATTTCTGTTGATTAATCAGCTCTTACGCATCGTGGTTCTGGAGGCTCCGTCTGCGCTGTAGGTACAGTCCATTGTTTCAAACATGTTCCTGTCCGTAAATCTCCACCTCTTCACTGTCTTTAGAAAAGTTTTAATGCACGTATTTCGACGTCATATTTCCTCCTGCCTCTTCGCGCTGTATTGATTAGAAGCGCTGTGTCGGGAAACCGAACACGCATGTGGCTAATTACCATTTAATGTAAACAAAGATACAGTTTCACTCAAATAAATAATAACTATAAAGTCACAGCAACTCATTGAGAGTCATTGGCCTCAAGTCAGTGGAAGTGGATACAGAGACCCGACAAATACGATATTTATACAATTAGACAAAAGATAATCTGGAAAGTTTACTGGACAATTTGCAAAACAGATTGACCAAGAGAGAAAGTTTAAAGGTTTAAATAAGCTGCAAAGAAAAGATGTATCTCAATCAGAGGAGTCAGTCTGTGGGATTGTAAAATTAAACATTCCAAGTCCATTCATGTGTTTAAAGGGACTATACAGAGTGTAGCGGAGCATGGTTTATTTTGAAGTACTTCCTGTACAAATTACGTAGTTTCCGGTATTGTAGGAAGTGCTTAAATGTTTTTATCATCATGGCGGGAGAATGTGTAAAATGCCTAACGGTTTACCGATTTACTTCTGGCTTCTAGCTGAAGGGAGAGAAAAGGTGATGGTCTGTTTTATGTTTATGCTCATGCTTAAGATTGTTTCATGAGTGTAATTTGCTTGTGTTTAACCTTTTAGCTCTAACGGTGGTCATAAAAAATGGAAATAAAGATGGACATGGAAATATACCACTTGTACGCTTCAATAATTCAGCTGGGATGATACACAGAGTTTAAAAAATGTTAAAATTCATGTAGCACGAGCCCAGACCTATACACCACAACTGCCTCTGAAATCCTGCACTGTCACTCAGAAAGGTGTTACTTTGGGTCTTGTCCCCACCAACTTCATGTGGAGCTCTTTACACTGTGCGACCTTTCACGAAGACGTGACTCAGATGTGGCACTTTATGCTTGGGAGAGGACGATCGGCGTCACACTTTTTGCTTCGCGTTGATTGGTCGAATATTTGCGGGAATATTCATATTTTCGGATTGTGACGCAGCTTCTGTCTGTTTATGGAGCCTTATTACGTGTCCGTGTTACGATGTTTCTCATTTATTTATGTCGGATGTTTCCCTCAACAACAATCGGAAAATGGTTGGTATGCTCTTCCTCATCTTATTTTATTAACTATACTTATTCTATTATTTATAAGTTAAGTGAGAGAGGAGAGGAGAGCGGCTTCTGTTTCATGTTCTCTGAGCGCAGCAGTGATGGGAGTGGCAGCCAGGGCCGGATTTAAGTAAAATGGGCCCTGGGGCTAAAGTTTTTTCAGGGCCCCACATAATCAATCAATATTTCTTTATTCTCTTTCTTAACAACATCTGTACATATACTATATGCCTGTCTGTCGGATTTCTCTCTCTCTCTCTCTACAGTTAAAGGATAAATGAATGTTGTTGTTTTTTATTTGAACATGCAGAAGTAACGTCTAAAAAAGACAAATTTGTGAAAAAATAGAGCTCCATAGCCCTCGTGGAAGAACCTTTGCTACTGCCAGACTGGGGGGGGGACACATTTAAAAGGGGGATCTGGGGGTTCTCCCACAGTGATCTTCTTTATTTCAATGGTGCGTTTTGGTGCTTTTTCATGCATTTCAACAGACCAGTAGGCACATGTTTTTTCCCAGGGTCAACTTAATGAAAATGATTCAGACCTTGTTTAGTACGGATTCAGACCTGGTATAGTCCTGGTTTAGACCTGGTTAATTCTCAGGTAAAAAAAATCATCTGATAAATGTGAGGGAGTATGCAAAGAGAGGGAACTAGTTTTACAGCCAGGACAGAGCACGCATTTTTCTCCGTATGCCCATGGGCCATTCAAACGGCCGGGCACCTGGGCGTAGCCCCTGTAAGCCCCTTCATAAATCCGCCCTTGGGGGCAGCATGGGGAGATCAGACACTGATTTCCAGTTACAAAAACAAAACTACTAAAACAAAGAGTCATATTAATATGGCTAAGTGACAATGTTTGACAAGTTTGGAGGATTATCTTTGTATTTAAAAGGGTCCGAAGTGCCGTCATGCATGAGCTTAATATGGAGACTTCAGTTACGCAAAAGACCTGAGGTGGCAGTAGAGAGCATAAAAGTACCAACTTGCATCTAGTCCCTTTAAGAAGAATATTAAATCTTCAATGTTACACTTTTTTTGTCATGTTTTCCTCAGTTTGTTATTGTGTTATTGCTGCTTTTCCGGTATGTTTGTGTTGCTCTTTTGTGTCTTTTTTGTTGCTCTTTTTTTTTCTTTTACCTTTTCATCACTTTGTAATCATGTTTTTGTTGCTCTTTTATCACTTTTTTTGGTCACTTTTTTGTTGAATTTTCATCCACATGTCCTCCTGCTCTTTGTTCAAGAGGATTTTAGATTTGGGTGAAGCCAAACTGGAGAACATGTGCTCGGTTCAGGTGGGGGTTAAGAGGTTAATAAAAAAGAGAAAAGTTATTTTTATTTGAATTTTTAAGCTACTGGCAGAAGTGACAGAAGAGTTTGCCTTTATCTATGTCACTTCCTGTCCGTGTCCCATAAGGAAGTGAAACTATAAACATCACAAAAAAGGTCAAACTAAAGAAAGCTGAGTAAAACTTATAGCAAAATCTTAAATATAATTGTGTTAACTATGTTTTAGCAAAAAGAGTGTCTTTTGTGTTATATGCACTTTAATGATTATGTGTTGATAAGAGGCGACATCATCAGTTATGACTTATTGCTGCTCCTTTTCCTTTAATTTCGGTTGTTCTGCTTTATAATTGAATGAAATAAAAAAATAAAATGAAAATAATACATAGCAGTTATAAAGACCCTTTATGATCTCGAAGTCTGGATGAATTGGGGATGAACAAAGGTGAAAAATCAAAGTCAAGTCAAAGTTAACAGTGAGAAAGCTGATGTAGCACGGTGCTTAAGGGTGCAACAAAGCGGTAATAAATAAGTGGCTGACAGTGAGTGCTTTGGCCTCCCGCAAACAGAGTTGTTGTTGGATCGCTGTATATTTGGCCGTCTGCTAAAAAAAGATCATTAGTCACTCACAAAACTTCATGGATGAGATGCTAGTCACTTCTACAACTCCAGAGTACCAAGAACGCTTGCCAAGTCTATGGTCAACTTTATTAGGAGTTAATACCACAACAAAAGTCTATGCTGTAAAACTAATTTATTTGATCAAAATTAAGATGGTGCCAGGTGTTTTGTGAAAGTGGCATTAAGCTAAATCCTCACTAGTATAGTCCCAAGATGAAAGGCCCTATAGATACAGACGGCATCTCTGGAATCGCCCATATATGGTCATGTTTGAAAACAGTTAAGGGGGAAAACAATTGAGAAAAATCTAAACTTTCTTTAATTATTCAAAAACTACTTTAACAAAGGCTGAATTATGATATAGTTCTCTACTAAATAAAGAAACAAAGACATGGGGAGGAGAAAAGTGGTTCAATAGCCCATAAATACTTAAAAAATGGAGAATGCTAACTTGATGCTACATGTTAGCATCGGGCTAATGCTAACGGCTAGCTAGCGTTAGCTACAACTGCCGTTTTTTCACTTTTACTGAACAATCTGCTGTGAGAAAATATCCATATGGACCTGATTTATTAATGTGATAAATAAGTTCATATTCCACCAGAAAATGGCTAAAAAGAGTGAAAAATGGTGTTTCGCTAAAGATTCTATTTCAGAGAAGCACAATTTCCACTGCTTTAGCCATTTTCTGGTGGAATATGAACTTATTTATCACACTTAAATAAAGTCAAGTGTAAATCGGGCCCATATGGATATTTTCTCACTGCAGATTGTTCAGTAAAAGTGAAAAAACGCTAGTTGTAGCTAGCGCTAGCTAACCATTAGCATTAGCCCAATGCTAACATGAAGCATCAAGTTAGCATTCGCCGATATTTATGTATTTATGGGCTGTTGAACCACTTTGCTCCTCTCCATGTCTTTGTATCTTTATTTAGTAGAAAACTACTGTATATTCATATTTCAGCATTTGTTAAAGCAGTTTTTGAATAATTAGAGAAAGTTTACATTTTTCTTTTTTACCTGGAAACATATCAGGTACAGGGCCTTTAACTTGTCTGATTTTATAGAGGTCTTGTAATCATAACGAAACAACGGACCATAAAGTCATGCAATAAACATGACAAATGAAACACAATAGAGATTTTTTTGCTGGACTGGCTCCTTTGTAAATGAAAAGAACATGAACCTTTACAATCTTTACAATCACCAAGACCACTTCAACCTTTTCAATGCAGCTGATCCGGCAAAAAAGAAAGCATTCCGCTGCATCTCGCCCGTTTTCCGGCGTCTAATTGGTGATATTGACTTTCAACCCACCGGCGCCTGATCATCCATGCGGGACACTGCTCTCTGAAAGTATCATAACAACCTCTACGGCGTTCTCGTGCTCACCTTCCTATAATGAAGCATGTGCGCCTGAAATATCACGCCGTAAATATCGATCCAGCTTCGTCGTATTTTCAGAGTCGAGCCAAATGAGCCCGGCCATCTGTTCTGTCCAGACGCATCACGGCCTAACGGGAAGGGGAAACCCGAGCACACTTTAACTTATAGTGACAGAGGATAAACAGCTTTTAATTAAGACCACCGTAGATCGCCCCCGTCATGAATATTTAAACACTTCCCGGGTAAATTATGTCAAAGGAAATCCTACAAATCTTCCGACGTGAGCCAAAAGTTGCAGATAATGAAAACAGGTGGCGCAGGATCAATGTAAACAGATTAAACCATCTGCTGTATTTAAATGAAAGGAAATGTACAGGTGGTCGAAAATGTACTTCATCAATTGTTAAACTTATCAATGTTAATGTGGGTAAAAGTCCACACTACAAAAAGTCAATATCAAGCATTGGCTTAAATGACCTGAATTGAGGAAATGTATCTTGTTTTGAGCGGTTTTCACTCATTTAGACACTTTTCCTGATCGGACCAAGTTTACTTTGCTTGTTTGAGGACATTTCAGACCAGTTCTAGGGTAAATCTCGCTTGAAATAAGAAAGTAAAACTGCCAATGAGATAAGACCAGTTTTTCTTACCCCATTGGCAAGAAAATTACCTGAAATAAGGACGAAATGTATCGAAACAAGTCAGAAACATCTCAGAACAAGTGAAATAATCTGGGAGAAATGCCCAAGAACTTCTTAACTAGTCAAAACAACTAAAATTTGGATTATTATGCTCAAATTGAGATGTTTATACTGATCTAGTTAATTATTGTTTGCAGTATGATACATAATAATAACTTTTAACCCAACGGTAAATTGAAAGATATTGTTAGGAAACATTTTCCCGCCAAGCAGGGGCACAATGTGAGATCCTCAGACCTTAGTGGGCAGGACAGTCTCCCATGGCCAACAGTGATATTATGCTAAATGAAGAACACAAGGTAGCGCGATATAAACAAGGAAAAGAATGTGAGGCTGCTAACAGGAGAGTAGCGTTCTGTGCTGCTTGCAATAAACCACGCCTCAGTCGACAGCCTTTTTTTTAAATAAGCGACTCCCTCTCGCCAGTGGTCACATAGTGCAAAAGCTGCGCCACATGCAAGAAGACGAGCGTCCAACGTCGTGTATGGAGCAATGTTGTCTAGGGCTGTCACGATAATTACTACACCGACTTATCGTTCAATAAATAACACATAAACGATATATTTTTGGCCTCGATATTTATGGTCTGTACATTTATTAGCCCATCCTTGAACCGCCACCTTAACGTGGTGCAGGGATTTGAGTGTCCGAATGATCCTGGGAGCTCTGTTGTCGGGGGCTTCGTGCCCCTGGTAGGGTCTCCCAGGGCAAACTGGTCCTCGGTGACGGGTCAGAAAAAGAGCGGTTCAGAAGCCCCTTATGAGAGACCAACAGGCCCAGTTAATTGTGAGGCCGTCCTTCTGTGGACCCACCACCTGCAGGAGGAGCCATAGGGGCTGGGGCAATGTCATTTGGGCAGCTCCAACAGCTACAACGTGTAAGTGTAAGTAGAAGTAGAAGTAGAAGTAGAAGTAGAAGTGGGAGTGGGAGTGGGAGTGGGAGTGGGAGTGGGAGTGGGAGTGGGAGTGGGAGTGGGAGTGGGAGTGGGAGTGGGAGTGGGAGTGGGAGTGGAAAGAAAGAAAGAAAGAAAGAAAGAAAGAAAGAAAGAAAGAAAGAAAGAAAGAAAGAAAGAAAGAAAGAAAGAAAGAAAGAAAGAAAGAAAGAAAGAAAGAAAGAAAGAAAGAAAGAAAGAAAGAAAGAAAGAAAGAAAGAAAGAAAGAAAGAAAGAAAGAAAGAAAGAAAGAAAGAAAGAAAGAAAGAAAGAAAGAAAGAAAGAAAGAAAGAAAGAAAGAAAGAAAGAAAGAAAGAAAGAAAGAAAGGAGGGAGGGAGGGAGGGAGGGAGGAAGGAAGGAAGGAAGGAAGGAAGGAAGGATGGATGGATGGATGGATGGATGGATGGATGGATGGATGGATGGATGGATGGATGGATGGATGGATGGATGGATGGATGGATGGATGGATGGATGGATGGATGGATGGACATTTAATAGCATTTCCCCATAATTTTTTCTTTGTAAAACAAAGCAAATTGAACTACATTACATTTCATCTTGTGTGGTATTTTAGGATATGATGCTGCACTTTTAGAACAAAGGTTTACTGTTATTTTTATGCCTGAGAGTTGACAGTATCGTTAGAGTCAATAATATCGCTTATCGCAACACTTTCCTGCCTCAGTATAATCGAACTTCAAATTTGTCATCGTGACAGGCCTAACGTTGTCCTTGTTGAAGGCAGAAGATCTGGCCCCATGTCTTAATTTTCAAGAATTTACGGCACGCAAATTTTGAGCAATATATAACTTAACCATTTAACAAAGTAGATATTTTTCCTCTTCCTTCATCTGTTACCACTGTCCGGGGGTCATTTACCAAGTGCAAAACCAGTAGCTTGTGGAGCACTCATTTTTTGCAACCAGTCTCTCATTCACATATCCAATATGAGGCTTTAATACAAGCTATTGCGATGTCGTCACATCCGGGGGCTGTGGTAAACAATTTGATCTTTCAAACAAACAATAATAGTTCTGTGATATCCAAAAACAATGTTCACAAAAAGAGCATTGCTTCCCCGGTGCTGTAACAGATGTGTCATTTTACAAAACAGCATTAGAGGCCAGGATGCGTCAGCTGTTGCCGAACATTCACCAAAACATCCGGTGAAAGTCAACAAATAACAACAGTGATCGCTCGTATACAGCAGTACTGGCCTTTGCAAATACATGCACCAGTCTGGATAAAGGAGGGCATTAGTTGTACTTGTATGTGCCATCGTTGTTTCCAATTACTAGCCCTGCCACAACTACGACCTCTACTTTAAATACAGGTATTACTCGACCCCTCCACTTCTCTTCCTGCTAGTATTACCTTTAGAAACTCTACTCCCGCCAGTAACAAAGTGAATTCACTTAAAAGGCACTATAGCTGATTTTATTTTTCTTGTAATGGAAGGAAATTAGTTTTGTCCTCCTTTAGAATATTGCAAACTGAGACATTTGTGGGATGCACTTATAAAGCATCTGTATAAATGTCATGAATTTCCAGGCTGGTTTCTTGCATTTCTGTGACAGTGGCCCTGAAAAGTGACCCTGTTAGCTGTGTCTATAAACATGTCTCTGTGAAGAATTGAGAAGTGTATTCACCAGCTTCTTCTTTTATTGTTTGTAACAAAAGAAAATAATATAGGTATAGAGGTAAAGGTAAAGGTATAGAGCCTCACAGTAAAGTCCTTTGTCATTTTTATCTGCTAAAATTGCAAATAAAGATTCACTCCTTCTTTACTTTACCACGTAACTGCCACCTTAGGGTTAGGTTTGGGGTTAGGATTAGGGTTAACAATTATTTACATCCAAATCTCAAAGCGTATTGACTGGAGATCTTGCAGCCCATAACTAATTTGAAAGTCAAGACCTTCTAGTGTCTAAAAATGTGTGAGATCTGTGTGAGTGAAACAGAACTTGTGTTACATTTGCCGTTCTTAACCCATATTATATCCTGAGTAAGGCTAACTAACCCTAACCCCCTGATCAGAGGCAGGGGCGGACTGGCCATGTGTCCATTCTGGAAGAGCACAGAGGGGCCACTGGCTCTAGGGCCACCGGTCTGCCCCCTCACTCACATACCCTTACCCCCAGGCGTAACCGAGCTTTACCCAAATCTTAAAGCTTAAAAGAAAAGCATCCAAAAACAAAAATGTGCTGGAAAAGCAACAAAAACAGTGACAAAAAAGTGACAGAAACACGCCAAAATGTGACGAAAACGTGATGACAAAGCAATGAAAAAAGCGATGAAAAAAACAACAAAAACATGACAAAATAAAACCCGAAAAACAAGAGACGAAAACACAACGAAAAAGTGACAAAAAAGTGACAAAAAAGTGACAAAAAAGTGACAAAAAAGTGACGAAAACACGCCAAAAAGCCACAAAAAAAGTAATGAAAAAGCAGCAAAAACAAACAACAACAAACAAAAATGGAGCGACAAGGTGACAAAAAGCTACCGTCACTTTTCTAGATTCTAGCTTTCAAATGAGGCGTTAAAGTGTTGCTCTCCAGTCAAGAAGCCTTTGGATTTGGGTAAAGCCGAACTGGAGAAAATGCTCTCGGTTAAGGCGGGGGGCAAGAGGTTTACATATGTATTTGTGGAAGTGTCGCATTTACGTTAATTTGGGCCAGGCTGAACCAGAGTCCAGGGCTGTTTTTCAGTCCCAGTCCGCCCCTGATCAGAGGGGACAGCACGTAACAGGTTAAGTAGAGTTTTTAAGGATCTTATTACTTTTACTCCACTACATTCGAAGGATAAATACTTCACTCCACTACATTACTTCAAAGTAAAATGTTGATGGTGTTATGCCCATTTAAAGGGACTATACAGAGTTTAAACATTTTTAAAATGATGTATTTTCATCCCCCTAAGTGCAGTGTTAATTTTGACAACATATTTTAGTTTTAGTCTTAGTCTTTTGACGAAAATGTAATTCAGTTTTAGTCGAGATTTAGTCAAAAAAATATCTTCAATTTTAGTCTAGTTTAGTCGACTAAAATTGCAAGTAATTTTAGTCGACTAAATTTAAGACAATTTTTGTCGACTTTACATTTTTAATATTTATTATAATCATATTTAATGTTGTTCCTCTGCTTCATGGAGCTGATCCACATGAACAAAGCTCAGAGCTGATCCTTTGACAGTGAGTTTACATGATATGAGGCTCTTTCAGACGAACAACAGAGGTTTGGATTATTCTAGTCTCTCCTTTTCATTTTTATTTAGTCTTATTTTAGTCGACTAAAATATCTGGACATTTTAGTCATAGTTTTAGTCTCAAGAAATTTTTTAAATTTAGTTTTAGTCCAATTTTAGTCGTCAATAATATCACTTTGACTAAAATTAAGACTAAATATTTTAGTCGACGAAATTAACACTGCCTACATGTTACAGCCCTGTCCTAATATGTAGAATGAGCCCAGACCTGTTCACCACAACTGCCTCTAAAATCCTGCTCTGTCACTCAGAAAGGTGTTGATTCGGGTCTGAAGTGCCGTCATGCACGAGCTTAATATAGAAGCTGCAGTTACGCACAAGACCTGAGGTGGCAGTAGAGAGCACAAAATGACTAACTTGCATCGAGCCCCTTTAAAAGCCTATTGCTTCAGAAACGTTTGTGCAGATACTGTCAATGCCACTGACTCGCAACAAAATCAAATCAATGCCAATTTTCTTTTTGGCCCAATGTCACAACCGCAGTGTCCTCACCGGGCTGTACAAACATGGCTGATTTACAAACAGGAACAGTTTGGAAATCAGTCACGACACAGATAACGAAATGTAAAAGTCCCGAATGAGCAGATGGATGGTTGCCCCCGACAACAATAACATCCGGCGGCTGCTCCAGCGCAAGCTAATCCAACCAGATGTGCCGAAACATCCTCTCACCTGACAGTGGTCCCCGATGTGGCGACGTGAGGGTGCCCGTGTGGTCCACTCCGCCGAACAGGGCCAGCTCCGGGGTGTTGGTGGGCACGTGCGTGTTCTGGCCCTGGTGCCCGCGCCGGCCCGTGCCCACCGCGGGGCTCCGGTTGGGGGTCTGCGTCTGCTTGGCCGGGCCCAGGTGGTGGAAGTGTCCGCTGTCCGAGCCGCTGCCGATCGTCCCGTCCAGGCTCATGGACCGCTGACCGGGCTCCTTCGGCTTGCTCTTGCCCGCCCCCATGAGCTGACCTGGGAGAGGGGAGAGGGGTAAGTGAGGGTTGTTATCAAGGTCACTGCTGTCCTGCTTCTGTGTGGTTAAAGTGCAGGGGCGGACTGGCCATATGTCCATTCTGGAAGAGCACAGAAGGGCCACTGGCTCTAGGGCCACCGGTCTGGGCCTCTCACTTTACTGTACCCTCACCCCCGGGCGAAACCGAGCTCTGCCCAAATCTAAAAGCTTAACCTCTTAACTCCCCGAGAGATCTTTTTCCTCACGTCATCAGATTTTTTTTCATCATTTTTTTGTTGGATATTCAACTCATTTTTGTAACTTTTTTGTCATTTTTTTTGGACTTTTTTTCCCCACATTTTTGTCACATTTTTCGTAAAAAAAAATTTATCAAATTTTTGGTCAATTTTTGGTCTTTTTTCGGTCCATTTTTCGTCAATTTCTTGTGACATTTTTGCCACTTTTTCATCCATTTTTTGTCACTTTTTTGTAAATGTTTTGTCACTTTTTTTTCGTCCATTTTTTTTTTTCATCAGATTTTTGTCACATTTTTGTCATTTTATGGTCATTTTTTGGGTCATTTGGTCAATTTTTTTGTCAATTTTCCATCACATTTTTGTCTGTCACATTTTGTCACATTTTTGTCAATTTTTTGGTCATTTTTGGTCAAATTTCTGTCATTTTTTCGTCCATTTTTGTAATCACATTTTTGTCATTTTTATGTCATTTTTTGTCCATTTTTGGTCTTTTTTTCGTCAATTTTTTGTCAATTTCTTGTGACATTTTTTGCCACTTTTTCATCAATTTTTCGTCACTTTTTTGTAAATGTTTTGTCACTTTTTGTCACACTTTTGTCATTTTGTCATCATTTTTTATGTCATTTATGAGTCATTTTTTGTCAAATTTTTATCACATTTTTGTCAATTTTTGTCAATTTTTGTGGCATTTTTCGTCAATTTCTCGTCACTTTTTTGTCACATTTCCATCATTGTTTTCGTCTCAGTTTTGTTGCTATTTTCACAGCTTTTTTCCAGAAGCTTTTGGACTGGGGTAAAGCCAAACTGGAGAAAATGTGCTCGGACAACGTGACAAAAAGTTACCATCACTTTTCTAGATTTTAGCTTTCAAATGAGGCGTTACAGTGTTGCTCTCCAGTCAAGAAGCTTTTAGATTTGGGCAAAGCCGAACTGAAGAAAATGCTCTCGGTTAAGGCGGGAGGTAAGAGGTTAACATATGTGTTTGTGGAAGTGTCGCATTTACGCTAATTTGGGTCAGGCTGACCAGAGTCCAGGGCTGTTTTTCAGTCCCAGTCCGCCCCTGTTAAAGTGCATGTTAAATTAAATGAAAATACTAGTGATTATTTTTGTTCTGCCTTTGAAGAACTTTACTCATTTCTGCGTTAGATGATACATTGTCATCCCGGCTCCATTCACTGCCCCCGCAGCAAACAAAGGCACTCCTCATTTCTTTGTAGTCTACGCAAAATACAGTATCATTGCACTGCAGACTTTTAGGCCATGTGTGGGATTACCGGATCCAATGGCTGAAAACACTACGCAGTAAACCTAAAAAAAAAGTAAAGGCACTGAATGGGACTTTATCGGAGACAGGAGCTGTAAATGAGAGATTTCTTTTATGTCTTCTATGTTGTTTTATGTCGACCTGGGCTGTCAATGGCTTCAACACGATAAACACGTGCGGCTCACATCGATGAACACTTAGGAAATACTACAGTAACAGCTCAGCTCTAGCCTCTGGCACATGTTGTGTTCAAGGCTAGATGTTTGGAGTGTGGTTCAGGGTTTCTCTGGGAGAGGTCAGAGCTGAGCTGTTGAAGCTAAATGCGGTAGAATGCTAACTTCTTGAGCAGCTTAAACTCTGACTTATTGATTTTTTTCACATAAACCTGCATCTCTGGGGCCATGTTTTCTTCTTGAGCAATGACTACGAGTAGGGATGTCACGGTTACCGGTGTAGCGGTAAACCCCGGTAAAAATGTTGACAATAATAATTACCGTCTAATTTTTGAAAAAATATTTTACCGCGGTGGATTACCACGCCTGCGGTTTAGGCAAAATGAGCCTCATGAGCCGCCGTCTCATCTGCTGAAGCTGCCACAGGCGCCTCTGTAGCTACAACCAAAACAAAACTTTCTCGAAGCTGGAATCATGTCCGAGACGACAGCGCAGGATCTATCAGCCTCAAGTCTGGACATATTTTGGGTATTTTAAGAAAGCTGAAGGACAGTTGATAGAGACAGTTTTCCCTTTTGCGGAACGTGCAGGAAAAAGTGTCTCTAAAGCAGCACGACTTCGAACCTCTGACTCTCCTGCGTGACCGTCTCCCACAGCTCTATAGCAGTAAGCTAACGTTAGCGTTTTAGCTGAAATGCAGATGTGGGACTTTGAGGGAGAATGTAACGAGTCGCCCCATAGTGCGGCTGCAGCGCCACCGCCAGCATAAGCCGTGTCCGGATACCTCCGCACAATGGCACAGTGCGTTACGGGGCTCCCAGTGGCAGATTCACTTTCGCCGCAGTTTTATGAATTTAACAATGATCACTGTCTGATGGCATTTCCCAAATCTGCAAAGCGAAAGCTCACTGGAAGGAAACAAACTGAGGACAATTTTCCTGATATAGACGGATTATCTTGTTCAAAAATATTCTTCTTCGTTTCTGACGCTATAAATAGTACATGTAATACCCTCGAAACATCAACAACACATCGTTATAGTTCCTTTACTTTGATGTGAAAAGGCTTTGTCTGTACTTTTTTTTAATGTAACAAGCACTGTTAAACTTTTTTGAAACAATTTCAGTTTGTGTAGGACTATCAATGCTTTCTGAACACACATTAAAAATAATACCGCGATTAAACCGAAAACCGTGATAATTTTGGTCACAATAACCGTGAGGTAAAATGTTCATACCGTGACAGCCCTAACTACGAGTACATTAAAATGCCACTGTCAATCAGTTGTCTTTCATTTTCATCCTGAGTAGAGATATTCTTACATGTTGTAGTACTGCATAATTCTACTTCGGTATTCAAAATGTCCGTCATAACAACAAAAGTCACACGACTGAAAAGCATGTATATTCCACATTATTTTGAGATAAAGGAACTGGAGGTTTGTATTTTTATACAACAGTGGAGACACGCACATCCAGCATAACTAAACAGCGTGCAGGAATAATATAAACTGAGATAAGGAAAACAAGTCAGGACATGCTTGTGAAGCTCCCAAACTAATTTGATTCTTCACACTAAAAGAGTGGCGTTTCAGGCGACAACACGACCCAGCAACAACAACATCTGGGCTCATTGTACACATTAGGATTTGGCTGGAACATGTAGAGGGAGGAAAATACATCATTTTAACATTTTTAAACTCTGTATAGTCCCTTTAAAGACCAGCATAGAAAGTCCATATGAGCCAGGAACTTCTGGGTGCCAGCCGCCATTTTCTTATGGTTGCAGGAAGAAGTCGGCCATAATAAGTCCATTCTTATTTTTATATACATGGATGAGGAGGCGAGACAAGGGGTGAGACGTCCAGACTACCTCCTCCTGAATTTAAAACTGCAGTCTTTTTAACATGTCCCGCATCATTCTATAGACATGAGCTCTAATATTTCTTCTGCTGTAACATGTTAGCCTGGGAACCAGACTCACCGCTGAGGCAGTGCTTGAGTCTGGTGATGGCCGGCACATGCACAAGCAAACAGGAAGCCGAGTAAACCAATCAGCGAATCATGCTTCTTGATTTCATGTCTGGTAAAGGGTCGAGTTGTCGCCTCTTTTGGTGTGAAGAATGTTACTTCTCAAGCCTGCGCCGACCTTTCCCCTTTTCCTCAACCTTGTATTATTAAGCAATAGGATGCGCATTACAAGTACCTTCAGTGTCCGGTGTTCTCCACCCGCTGGGGTCCAGTCTGTGCTGTTCCCTAATTGCCAACAGCACATCTCTGGAGCTGGTCCAGGTTTCGTTAGCACTGCTCAGTATGCAAACAGGCAGCCCGCTGACATGCGTCCAAGGTCACCGCTGCCTACCGTTTTATCCAATCTACGAGAATCAATAAGAGAAACTAAGCCTTAAATAGAGCTCCTGTGAGCAGTAGATTCTCACTCTGGTGATGTGACAAGGACAAAAGCACCTTCTGCTGGTAATCACTCACTTCCTTGTTACGGGAAAACCACTGAATAAAACAAGGCTGCTGCGTGTTTTCAGTTCTGGTAGAAAACACGAGGAACAAGTTACTAGCCTGGTGAGACCCCTCTATATCTTTTCATACAGAGCCAGTGGAATCAGATTTGTTTATTTGCGTCACATGTTGCTCACACGGAAGTCCCCTTAATACCAAACTGTTACCAATCTACGAATGGCGCCCAGAAGAGAGAAAGAGTTTTCTTCCAATCGGCGGTAAATGACCAAAAACACTTCGACAGTAGGTGAGTTTCATGATTCATAATCCTGCAAGACCGCTAATAACACCGCATATTCAGATGTGCGCCCGTCGCTGATTGGTTTACTCGGCTTCCTGTTTGCTTGTGCATGTGCCGGCCATCACCAGACTCAAGCACTGCTACAGCGGTGAGTCTGGTTCCCAGGCTAACATGTTACAGCAGAAGAAATATTAGAGCTCATGTCTATAGAATGATGCGGGACATGTTAAAAAGACTGCAGTTTTAAATTCAGGAGGAGGTTGTCTGGACGTCTCACCCCTTGTCCCGCCTCCTCATCCATGTATATAAAAATAAGAATGGACTAATTATGGCCGACTTCTTCCTGTAACCATAAGGAAATGGCGGCTGGCACCCAGTAGTTCCTGGCTCATATGGACTTTCTATGCTGGTCAGAGTATACAGTAAAATTATGTTTTTTCCTCCCCCTACAGGTTCCAGCCATGTCCTAATGTGTAGAATGAGCCCAGACCTGTTCACCAACTGCCTCTAAAATCCTGAACTGTCACTCAAAAAGGTGTTAATTCAGGTCCGAAGTGCCGTCATGCACAAGTTTATAGGGGGGTTTTATGCAAAATCAACTTTTTCAAGATTTACATCATGTTATTATGTCATTCCCTCATTAAAAACATGCCTGAAGTGTTGCCTTGGCACATTCACGTATTTTTGAGTAATCTGTAAAAACTCTGATGGCGGCCATTTTAGGGATAGCTTTGCCTGAGTCCTCCTAGGAACGCCCCCACCTCCTGGAGACGCCTCCGAGCTTTCGTCACCAGCCGAGTAACCAACCACTGCTCCGCAGCAGAACCCCCTCCCCACTGATGCCACAGACAGCGTGTGGAGGGGGCGTGTCTGAAAGGGTCAGAGGTTCTTAAAGAGACAGAGGCCTATTTCAAGACATTCACTACAGCCATTTTGAGAGAGCAATTTTATACAAGGCAGTTATTCTAATTTACTGCATTGACAGACAAACAGAAGGTTTGGTCATCATTGTAGTGTGATATAGACTGGTGCTATGTGATTGAAAAAAGCATAATACCCCCTCTTTAATAAAGAAGGTGCAGTTACACATATGACCTGAGGTGGCAGTAGTGAGTATAAAATGGCAAACTTGCATCTAGCCCCTTTAAGTCATTATTGAGCACATTATTCTTACCTCCACGTGTCTTAACATACAAAACATCATCCTAATTTTATTCTTTTACTATTTTTATTTTTGCATCCTTTTCTAAATAATGGAGCTGGTTGCTAGTCCGTGTTTAACGCTATGGGGGAAGCCCCGCTCCCTCAGTCCACAAAATGTCCCTTCTCTTTTTGAAGGCATCAGAAGGGCAGCATGTGTGGGGCAGAGCAGGATTCACTGATGAAAAAGAGATCCAGGAGTATAGTTTAGGGTTACTTTGAACACGAAATATGAAAAATGTGGTGTGAAGTTTAAGTATTTATTTCACAGTGCAAGTGTAAATTTTACTTTCCACCACTGATTTCCTGTCTATCTGTATCTAACGACTTTCCCGTGGAGTTTTATGCCCCTGTCTTCACTCGGATATTATTTTACTATTTACAAATTTCTTCTACAATTTCCTCGTGAAGTGGCCGGGCATGATCGATAGCGGAACAGTTAGAAGCCCTTTGTGTCTGGCCTCTCTCCCCCCCGACAGCCGCTGGACAAACGCCCACAGATGCAACATGTGTCGGAAAAAAGGATGTGAGACAGCGACTTGATCCCAGAGCCAGGGGAACAGCTGCTCCGCGCACAAGTACACACAGGTACACACAAGTACACGCTAACTACTACCCACCGCTGTCGGGGGAAGTGCCGCGCTCGCAGAGGAACAGTGCTGTTTCATGTGTCGGTGACTTGTCTCTGCTCAGACGGAAATAGCCGGTCTCCCTGTGAGTCACTCAGAGTCCCGAAGCCGTCGCTGGACTGGACTGTGTTTGTTTTGTTAAGACGGTAAACAGTGAGATCAGGAGAGGCTACGTTCAAGGATTCATACCGACGATTGTTATTTAAAGAAGCACGGCTGCTGGAATAGATCATCTAAGTCTTAAAGGAACAGGCCATCGTTTATCCATACTGTGATATGTTCTTACCTGAGCTTAGACGAGTTGATGCGTACCTGTCTGGTCTTTGTGCGTGCCCTCGGTCACGCATAAAGACCAAAGATGTTGTTAGCATTTGGCCTCTCCCTGCATATTCCTATAGCTCCAAACACGGGTGAAGTTAGAAGCTACCACGCTCTTCCACGGCACGCACAAAGACCAGACAGGTACGCATCAACTCGTCTAAGCTCAGGTAAGAACATATCACAGTATGGAACGGTGGCCTGATCCGTATGATTGTTGTGAGGCGCCCAGAGGTTCTCACAATAATCATGCTGATGTATTGCACAAAAAAACCCATCACTGGTTTTGCCTCTTTGTAAATATGCTCCTTATTTCAATGATTCACCTTTAATTTCCTTTTCATGAGCATTGAGCCTCTTTTTCTTAAAGACTTCCCCCCCGCTCACTTCCGTCAATAACCTTTAGGAGTTACTGCGCGGACGCTGTGCTCCTCGTATCATTACGCCTCACAATATTGTACCCCTTTTTATCTGCTTATAAAATCGACAAGCTACATTTCTGTGTAAATATACTTCGCATGAAAACACATCACGTAACTTTATTTAAATAGGGAACACGTGGAAGAGCTTGGTAGCTTCTATCGTGAGCTTTTTTGGAGCTATATGACATGTGGGAGAGGCTGCGTATGTGCTCCGTTTGCGTGACAGAGCGCACGGACAAAGACCAGACGGGGATATATTAACTCGGCTAAAGTGAGGTAAGAACATATCTCAGTATGGAAAAATGGTGGCCTATTCCTTTAAAGCGTCTCCTCCTCTTTTTTTGTAACAGAGGTGGTTATGTCGCTCCAAATTCACATGATCCATCAATTTTTTTTTTTTTTTTTTACCTTTAGCAATCTGTTTAGGGTTAAAGGATAGGATTAGGATTAGGGTAGGCCATGAACAAGAATATTCATGGCCTACGAGCATGGTAGTTGGTAATGAGCAGCTTATTCATATCTTTACACTCATATGAATACTTAAAGCTAGGGTACCTGACTTTTTGTTGTTGTAAAGTAGATTTGTTTCTACCACCATAGAGTATGTTGTAAACACTGCAAAAACCTTGAACCTTCTTTCATGGTCTTCACCTAGTTTTTTTTTTTTTGGAGCGATAGAAGATAGAAGTAGAATGCTTATTGTTTATATGCATGTTTCAAACCCCAATTTCGACATTCAGGACGGATTTTGTGAAAGCTAGAAACGAGTGCGGACCAAATCAGAAAATATCATAGTGTGTGCCGGAAAAATCAGGTACCCCAGCTTTAACGAGCACTGCCTGTTTGACTGAGATCCAGATTAAATCAAGTCTAAACTGGCTCTAAAGTTCCTGAAATAGATCCAAATTGGACTAAATGAAGTCTAAACCAGATTAAAAGCATGAATGAAACGATGTCTAATTAAAACGACTTGGGTCTAAAATTGCCGATGTCCCCCGTGCGGCGTAGTGATTTATTCATCGCTATATTTTCATAAATCCAACATTATTTCCACTGCAACAGTACAATCCTTTCACCACATACGTTTCAATTATCTCCAGCGAAGGGGGGGGGGGGAAGTGCCTATAGCTGTGGGATGTGTAGGCGGGAAAGCATGGGCAGCTGTAGCTCGGTGGGTGTTTTAAGTGAAATAAGCATGAAACATAATTACACAGGTGCGGCAAGCCTTGTGTATGAGCGAGAATGTGCATCCAATCCACACACACACACACACACACACACACACACTACAGCACACAAGCGTAGGAGCGCGTATAGGATTGTCAATTCAACTCCTGCCAGGATGTAAATCTACTTCACCGGGAGGCAAGGCTTCCTGGTGAGCGGCGGCACTGAGTCACGGGCCCGCGGGTGATGAACACACGAGGCAAGCGCGTTTGATGAGGCGGGAATGCGAGAGTGGGGTATAGGGTCGCTCTGCGTGGAAGATCAGAGCGGTAGAAAATAGAATATGCTTGACTGACGGGCAAAAGGCGGGAGAATCGGCGATGAGGGGAAGTCTTACCGAGCGGGAGAAGCCGATGTTGTACGTGGCGATGCTGGAGTGATTATTAACGGCTGGCGTTTCAAGTCCCGCTCGAGGAGTTCATAATGCGGCTCTGTCCGTATGCATGACGCTTCGCCCACATTGCGTTCAGTGGAAACGTTGGTGGCGGTTGCGGGAGTTAGTGAGGATTCCTGCAACAGCGCCGTCAGTGAGGCAAGGCGCCTTTACAAGATGAAAATATAAAAAGATGCATAACATCAGGGGCGGACTGGCCATATGTCCATTCTGGAAGAGCACAGAAGGGCCACTGGCTCGAGGGCCACCGGTCCCGCCTCAACCGAGCTTTACCCAAATCTAAAAGCTAAAAAAGAAAAGCATCAAAATAGCGAGAAAAAGAGGATGAAAAGTCCACAAAAACATGAGAAAAACACAACAAAAAATGATAGAAAAAATAATAAAAAAACAACAAAAAATGACAAAAATGTGGCGACGTGACGAAAAGTTTCCATCACTTTTGTAGGCCTTAGCTTTCAAATGAGGCGTTACATTGTTGCTCTCCAGTCGAGAAGCTTTTAGATTTGGGTAAAGCCCAGTGTAAAAAAACATGAATCTAAAAGGAATTCCGTGGAGTATGGTGTGCCACAAGGTTCAATTTTGGGACCATTATTATTTATTATTTATTTTGCTTCTGTTTCTATGACCACCTTTCCTGTTCTTTTTGCTGATGATGCCAATCAAAAAAATAATAATAAAAAGCCGAACTGGGGAAAATGCACTTGTTAATGTTAAGGCGGGTGGTAAGAGGTTAAAATATGTATTTGTGGAAGTGCACAATTGCGCTAATTTGGGCCAGGCTGGTCAGAGTCCAGGGCTGTTTTTCAGTCCCAGTCCGGCCCTGCATAACATTTTGATTATACAGTTGCCCTCAGTACAAAACATGCTCCTATGACCAGCTCAACACAGTAAATTATATTTCGGTGTGGGTAATCAAAGATGGATGAGGAACTAACATACAAAATAATTAATTTGTGTATTTTTCTTTTCATGTCTTTAAAAAATGTCAAAATGATGTATTTTCCTCCCCCTACATGTTCCAGCCATGTCCTAATGTGTAGAATGAGCCTAGACGTCATGCATGAGCTTAATATAGAAGCTGCAGTTACACGTATGACCTGAGGTGGCAGTAGTGAGTATAACATGGCTAACTTGCATCTAGCCCCTTTAAGCAATCGGTTTAGGGTTAAAGGATAGGATTAGGGTTAGGGTAGGCCATGTACAAGATATTATTCATGGCCTATGAGCATGGTAGTTGGTAAAAGTAATGAGCAGCTTATTCATATCTTTACACTCATATGAATACTTATCAAGCCCTTCCTAAATGACTGAGATCCAGATTAAATCAGGTCAAACTGCCTCTAAAGTGTCTGAAATAGACCCAGATGTATTCAGTAACTAAGGAATATAACATATTGCTTAAACAGACCCCTCCTGGAGCCGCCACCTTAACTTGGTGGAGGGGTTTGAGCACCCGCATGATCCTGGAGCTCTGTTGTTGGGGGCTTCGTGCCCCTGGTAGGGTCTCCCAGGGCAAACTGGTCCTAGGTGACGGGTCAGACAAAGAGCGGATCAGAAGCCCCTTATGAGAGACCAACAGGCCCGGTTAATTGTGAGGCCGTCCTTCCGTGGACCCACCACCTGCAGGAGGAGCCATAAGGGGCTGGTGCAATGTGATTTAGGCAGCTCCAACAGCTGCCCCCACGACCCGGCAACGGACAAGTGGAAGAAGATGGACGGATGGATGGATGCTTAAACAGAATACGTGAATGTATTAGTCATTACAATTCAAGCAACTCATTTAAAAGACAAGTGCATTTAAATGGTTTGCACTGATGAAAGAACAAAAAAGGCCAAACCCCCCCAAAAAATGCATCACCAAATCAAGTTGGATTCTGGTGTGTAAGATCTGTATTCTATCACATCGCACTCCCCATGTGATAGAATGGGGATTGCGAAGGAAAAATAAATCTTTGACTGCACTTTTGCACAGTGAGTAACTTTTGGCAAAATATACATTAAAAATAGGAATATACCAAAGTAGTGTAACTCAGCTACATTTTTGAAACAGTGCTATGTAACACATTTACCTTAATAAATCCTTTTCGTAGTTCCTGTGGGGCTAATACAAGTGTTTATGGGGGTCTTTCATCTCCCCCTGGTGTCTCCGACCAGAAAACCATGTTTGCAACTTGACTGCCACCGGACCGGAGCCACCAATACACACTAATAGACTCACGAAGAAGAAGCTAACAGGCTAACGCGCAAAGCTAACTGTGGGCTAGCGTCACTTTAAACAGTATTTACAGCCAAGTTTGAGTGAAAAAAATATTTCCATTGTATAATTGGATGCACAGTAACCCTCTCTCCCTTCGCCTTTCCTGTCAGCGTAGTATTTACTCTCCAAGACAGTTAATAAGTTAAAAAATCGCAACTTGCTACGACACCTGCACCTTGTGTAATTATACACCTGTAAAGTATCTATTATAGAAAACGCTATCTCAATGGCCGCCGCCTGGGCGCCGCCATGTTTATTTCCCATACCGACTTTGAAGCTAAGCAGGGAAGTGCCTGGTTAGAACTGGGATGGGAGACCGTTTGGGAACGCGGTGCTGCTGTCCGAGGAAAACCCGCTGTCACTAAAACGCGAGTGCACGAGATCTCACTGCCGTGCGTGTGCGCGCATCCACACAGGGCGATGTGTGTGTGCGTGTGTGTGCGTACGTGTGTATGTGTGCGCGTGCGCATCCAAACAGGGGTATGTGTGCGTGTGTGTGCGTGTGTGTATGTGTGTGTGTGCGTGCCCAAAACCTGCTCAAACACGAGCCTCTAATCAAACGCGCTGCTCCGACTGATTTCTCCTCCGTGTGAATAAAAGCGAAAATGAAACAAACACTTACCGAGCGCATGGCCTGCACTGCGTAGTTTTTTTTTCTTTTTTTTTTCCTTTGCTGCTGTGCATTTGTTTTCTATTTTGCTTTCACGTATTGTGAGCCCAGAGGTACATTTTCTTCTAAAGCAGCTTTGAAAGCATTGCCAATTTTATTGTAAGGTTATAAATACTGTCTAACAACGATCATTAGGCTATTTCAGTTCAAAACCTACTCTTTCTTTTTTGATTGTGCCCTACCGGGATGCACCAAACCACGGGTCCTGCACCGTGAACCAAACCGTTACAGCTGAACCCCTAATATTTCTCCATAATTATTCCACTGTCTCTTGAATCCTGTTCCCCGAGTTTAGCAAAAATATTGTCGTAGTTTATAAGAAAGGAGCCCGGGTGCATCACACACTCCAATTGCAGTTTGTTTGAAAAAAATTGTTGCCTTCCTTCTTTTACTCATTTATAGTGGCCATACTTTTTGGAATGGGTTGGGAACCACTGGTCTACAGCTGAACTGTCTGACGGGATGGACATTTCTTTGTAATCACTCACAATCTCAGAATATCTAATGTGGAGACTAGCGAGGCCCGGCCGAAGGCCGGGTCTCAGCTAGTAATTACATAAAATTAAACAATGTGGATTTTCTAAGCGGATAAAAGGGGGACTATATTGTAAGGCGTAATAATACCAGGAGTAGTTTGGCATCCGCACAGCAAAGTGAAGATTACTGCGCGGATTTCGAACTACTCCTGGTATTATTACGCCTTACAATATAGTTCCCCCTTTTATCCGCTTAGCAAATCCACATTGTTTAATTTTGTGTAATTATACTTTGTAGTGGAACACTTCACGTAACCATATTTAAATAGCGAAAACGTGGAAGAGCTTGGTAGCTTCTATCTTGACCTGTTGTGGAGCTATAGTGGAGAGGGGGAGAGGCTAAATGCTAACGCCGTCTGCGCTGTGTTCACGTGACTGAAGGCACGGGGGAAGATCAGACAGGTCCTAAAGAACTCGTCAAAGCTAAGGTAAGAACATATCTCAGTATGTAAAAACGGTGGCCTATTCCTTTAACTGTTTAAAAAAAAAAAAAGACCATATATGGGTGATTCCAGAGATGCCGTCTGTATCTATCCAAGAAACACATGGTTTGTTTGTGTCAAAACAAAAATGGCAGTTCATGAGTCCAGGGAAATGAAAAAGAATTCATAAAATCCACACTGAGAGCACTGAGAAACACTCTCCTGAATCAACAAATCTGACCCATTGCATTTTCTTTCAGGAATAACAATACATTCTTGCATTTGTGTATCTTCTTTCCAGATACACAAAGTACTTTACATTTCATTATCTATTGTTCTTTTCATCAAACTTCAGGTTAACATCACACACTACTGACCTGTTACCTCATATTTACTGAGCTATGATTCATTTCTAATAAGGTAAATGTGTCTTTTGGAGCAGCCTTTACAGCGAGTGACCTCACTGCAGCATCCCATCCCCAAGCTAAGTCCAGTAATTCTCACGCAGAAGCTCAAAAACACGTGTTATTACCATTGGTGCAGCGTCATGTCTGCCTGCCCCTTATCTCCAGGGCACGGCTCACGCCACAGTATCCTTGAGAGAGTCCGCAGATGTAAACACGGAGCCAGGCCTCTCAGCTCTTCCCTAATATGGCCAGTTTGAAAATAGGAAATCAAACACTTGCTTCTAAGAGGAACATAGAGGCAGAGAATGTGAGATTGCATTATACATTGATTGAAGGTGAGCTTTTGGAGGAAGTGAAGAAATTGGAAAAACGTTTGGTTGCGTTTGCGGTTTCCCCATTCAAACACAAAGTGAGAAATGTAAAAGTGAGAACATGGATTAACGCCCACGAGGAGTAATGAAAAGCCTGAATACATTTGATTTCCAGCCAACAATTACACATAAAAAAGCAAACAATATTTTAGGTGACTGCAGGGAACAACAAATAACACAAGTAATGCCATTATTTCTCAAAAACCGAACTGATCAAGTGCTTGGACTAAGTTCCCCAAAGATACAGTAGGACTATAGACATCATCACTATAATGGTTGAAGCGTTTAATCTGATAAACAATTCTCTCAAACCATAAAGAGTGACTTGGATGTATATTAAAGGGACTATACAGAGTTTAAAAATGTTAAAATTATGTATTTTCCTCCCTCTACATGTTCCAGCCATGTCCTAATGTGTAGAATGAGCCCAGACCTGTTCACCACAACTGCCTCTAAAATCCTGCACTGTTAAATATAGAAGCTGCAGTTACACATAAGACCTGAGGTGGCAGCAGTGAGCATAAAATGACCGACTTGCATCTAGGCATCTCTATATATTTTATATAAGTTTTTAGGTGATGCAATATCCGAGTCACAAGAAACCACAATTCCAGAACAAGTTCCGCTTCCGGGTCCCAGCAGACCGGCAAATATGCGAGAAAAAAAGATTTAAAAAAACTCTTAAAAACAACAATCAATATTTGTGAAACTCAACAGAGAGTTACTGAACCTTCTTATTTCTCAGACTCATTAGCCAAAAATGCTGCACCTACTGCTAAATAAGTAATATTTGCTAAAGTCACTACTTCCGGGGTTAGCGTAGCTGCTGCGTTAGCATTTATCTCCGCTAACCCGGATGTACCAACTTTGGCAAATATTACTTTTATAGCAGTAGGTGCAGCATTTTTGGCTAATGGGCCTGATAAATAAGTATGTTCAGTAACTCTCTGCTGAGTTTCAGAAATATTGATTGTGGAGTTTTTTGTAGTTTCTTGCACATCTCAGGACCCAGAGCTGTGACGTCACCACTTAACAAACTTATAAACGACTCATTACAGCCACGTGGGAAATGGCCAGTTTGCCCCTGGGCGGTTTTGGCTACAATAGCAGCTTACCACCACCAAGTGTGGAGTGAATGAATAATGACTACAGGAACTTGTGACACAGGCCTGTAAAAGGCAATACAAATGTAAGCCATTTTTATGAGGCGACAGTCCTGTCAGGCTCATTATTATTCAGTTATTGAAAAAAGTTTCCTCAATAGTATTTACCCAAGATGCGCACGTGGACCAGGTCGTTGAGGCACCCGGTCTCGACTTCCACCTAGTCCTCTCATATTTAACAATCGATCTACGTTCCCACCCTCACCTATGGTCTTGCAATCTTGTCCTTTCGGTCATTACCCAAATCTCATTTGGGTAATGACCGAAAGGACAAGATTGCAAAGCGGCCGAAATGAGTTTCCTTCGCAGGGTGGCTATCGGGTGAGGAGCTCAGTTACCCGGGAGGAGCTCGGAGTAGAGTCGCTGCTCCTTCACGTCGAAAGGAGCAGCTGAGGTGGCTAGGGCCTCTCTTTTGGATGCCTCCTGGTCGCCTCCCGCGGGAGGTGTTCCAGGCATGTCCTAGTGGGACAAGGCCTCGTGGAAGACCCAGGACACGGTGGTGGGACTATGTCTCCGAGCTGGCCTGGTGTCGCCTCGGGGTCCCCCCAGAACAGCTGGAGGAGGTGTGCATGGATGCATGGATGGATGGATGGATGGATGGATGGTATTTTCTCAATCAAAACATATTTTTATTTTGGAGCTATTGTTTATGGACCCTGGCAATACAGTCCTGATATGTATTTTGGCACAAACTCCATTTGAAGGAAGAGCAAAGGTGCTTTCAGTGCGACGGTAGAAGTTAACGAGGATAAGAAGTTGAATATCCTAATGAACGATGCACACACATACACACACACACCTGGCTCGGTTTGGCTAAATATTCACATAAAACAACTTCTCTTGTGGCCCACCCCTGTTATAGAGTCACAAAGAAATGTACATTTAGATTGCACATCCCTCCATCTACAGCTGAGCCACTGTCACCTGATCATTTTCAAAGACTAAGGACTCGCTGTTTCTTCCTTACCGGAAACTATGACCCGACGCTCAGCTGTTTATCTGTCACTGGGGGGACTTCAAGAAACTCTTCTCTAACAGCGATCTCAGTCAATGATGGGAGGCAGACTGTGACTAAAGCTAGGAATTGTGGGAAAGGAGGCTCGAGTGAATCATAGTAAACACAAGGCTTCATTCACTGGTCCCTCTCTCAATAGAGTTTACCAAAGTGTTACAATGGACTCCGAGAGCACTCCACAGACCGCGGCGCATTCATTACCGCCTCTCGCTCTGGCTCTGTTGACCGAGGCTCGCCGAGTTCATAAGACGGGCTGTACTGGGCAAATATTAAGCGCGAGAGGGACATATACAGTGTGCAAAGAGAGAAGAAAGAAGAGCAAATGGAACAAAGTGGATTTGAAGGTCAATGACGGAGGCTTTCTATGGCCATAGCTTGTGCAGTGGGAACCATATTTCTCCAGTTAAATAAAGAAAAACAACAGGACTTCAACAATTGGGCACTGCAGGGACATATTAAAGTCTTTTACCTAAAATGCAAACGGATGTGATTAGTTTCCAGGTGTAGCATGATGAAATATAAAGTCCTCTCGCAACTGATACAGAAACTTTCAGCGTGAATGGAAGTGCTGCTGGCCAAAAAGGACATTTGGTTTCGGTATGCAATTTCCAACTTTGTAGAGGTAGATTAGTCTATGGAAAATATATGCTAGTACCCACAAATATGGCGGATCTCCATGGTAACCGTGGATCTACTTCCGGGTCCAAACTGTTGAGTTTGACTGATAAACGCGGCAAAAAAACGCAACTTTATCTGAATCTCCTACTGAAACAGGTAAAAGGCCAAAAACTGTTCACCTAATCTGAACAATGGAGCTCACCATAATGTTAATCTGATCATTAATGCCAGAAAAGCATTAATAGAGGAAATCCAGAGTAAATGTTATGTTTCTTTGTGATCAGATGTTTAGAAAGAGCCTTGTAGTCGGCTCTAAAGTAGGTTCAAATCAGCTAAATCCCATTATAATGAATACGGTTAAAGCTCCGATGGACCCGGTGGTAGAGTGATGACATCATCACTTCACATATAGATCAGTTGCTGCCTGATTTATCCTCTCACTCTCCACCTTGACTGAGCTCATGGTCTCCAGTTTGACTTCACCCGAATATAAACGCTTCGCAACTGGAGAGTAACAGTGTAACAGTAACAGTGTAATGCTACATTTGATTTGTTGTGTTTTTGTCACTTTTCGTTGTGTTTTTGTCACTTTGTAGTTGTGTTTTTATCACGTTTTTGTCACATTTTATGTTGCCTTTTTTGTTTTGTTTTTGTCATGTTTTTATCTCTTTTTATGTCGCCCTTTTGTCACTTTTTCTTGTTGTGTTTTCATCATGTTTTTGTCTCTTATGTCACCTTTTAGTTGCTTTTTCCTGTTTTGTATTTGGTTATTGTTGCTTTTCCGGCATGTTTTAATAACGTTTTTGTCACATTTTTTGTGTGTTTTTGTCACATTTTGTCTTATTATGTCGCCCTTTTTGTTGCGCCTTCATCCTCGTTTTCGACGGAAGTTTGACACTTTTCGAGGGGGGCTAGCGGAGCAGCGTTTTGTCGTCTTTTTTGTTTTTTGTCACTTTTTTGTTGTGTTTATCCCGTTTCTGTCATTTGATGAAAAACTGACTGTAACTCTCACGCTTTTGTCACACTTTCATAAATTTTTTGTTGTATTTGTCACGTTTTTGTTTCTTATTATGTCGCCTTTTGTCACTTTTTTGTTCTGTTTATAACGTTTTTTTCACTTTTTGTCGTGTTTATCATGTTTTTGTCACATTTTATGTGGCCTTTTTTTCCTTTTTTGTTATGTTTGTATCTCTTTTTATGTCGCCTTTTGTCACTTTTTTTGTTGCGTCTTCATCCCGTTTTTGTCACTTTTTTGTTTGTTGTGTTTTCATCATGTTTTTGTCTCTTATGTCGCCTTTTAGTTGCTCTTTTTCCCGTTATGTATTTGGTTATTGTTGCTTTTCCGGCATGTTTAATCACGTTTTTGTCACTTTTTTGTCTTTTTACGTCGCCCTTTTTGTTGCGCTTTCATCCTCGTTTTCAACGCTAGTTTGACACTTTTCGGGGGGTTCAGAGGTTAAGTCTAGGAAAGCCGCCCAGTCTGGCGCTGGACTGTCCTGCGTTACCATGGAGACCAGCCGTGATACGTCAGCTTTAACAAACCCATTGCACTTCCATGTGAAAACGCGCAGCTAGCGGAGCAGCGGTTTGTGTTTTTTGCGATGCAGAGTTCACAGAAAACCTTTTAACTTGTTCCACGAGAGGCGTTTTTAGGTCAAGTCGCAGCACCTGCCTGTAACCCAAACCACCACCACCACCACCACCACCACTCCACAAACCCTTCACCCGGTCCACAAACCCTTCACCCGGTCGTCTGCTTCCTGAGTATGTGGAACACTTTAGACCGGGCACTTTTATCATTTTACAAGAAGCAAAGCAACTCGAGCACACTCTCATTGGCCTTAATAAACAGAGCCTCCTCCGGCACTGATTGCGCATCCAGTTAATGCTGATTGAGACCAAGGGCTAATCAGGCGACTGATGTTGATTTGACATGTTGGTCGAGAGTAAAGAAAATGCAAAAGCATTCAGCACTTGTACCACACATGTTCAACAATATGAGGAATCAAAGTAACGTTACCATTAGCTAACTGTTTGTGCAGAGGCAAGTTCAATGCAACCACAGTGTTGTTCCACACTTATCAGCTTTATAATTTCACTCTGACCCCAAATTTCTGTAGTTAAGATGACCGCTGTGTTCTAAAATGCATCTTGTTTTCGTCATTCCTATTTCCATACTTGGTGGTGGTAAGACACTAGTGTAGCCACAGTAGTTAATGCTATTTTAGTTTCCTTTTTAGTATTGATGAGGTAGTCAAACCCATATTCTTAGTGACAGGCAGAGTCGGGTAGTACTCAGTTACATTTACTCAGGTACATGTACTTAAAGCTGCCTTAAGTGATGTGTTTTTGAATTTTGTTCATCAGTAGGTGGAGTAATGAACTCTACTCTGCTCCACCCCCTCCCTTCACCTGGCTTTCCCCCGTCGCCCACGTCCCTCACTCCCCTCCACACTGTTTAGACCACACGCTGCTATGATTGCATTCAATGAGCTCCGGAAATGTCATTAAACTTCTGTGAAACACACAAGTAAACATTCTGAGATTTACATGTATTTGCTAAACTGCAACTTTCATGAAAGTCTGTCACTTATTTTGGACATTTATAACATAATTCCATTTAGAATTAAGTTTACAGCGAAGTACTTTTTCCCCGCAACCCTTGAACGCCTCAGCCTCTCCTCCGGTGCTGCTTTGCTTTGTGAGGAAAAAATAAAGAAGGAAAAAGACCTGACAGCTCCTGTAGATATTGGATTAATAAACAAACGTACATTTCACGAGGATTTCAGCTGCATCAGAGCCACAATATTTTTCCAAACTTCTGCCATAATGCTAAACTGTTAGCCGCTAACTATTGCTGCGTCTGCTTCAAACATTTGCGATCTCTTGTTCACTTGTTGGGGGGCTGTGAGGTGAGGGCATGGATCCTATTATAATAAACGGGTGAGGGAGGTGCAGGGTTGCCAGATTCTCAAAACCAATATATTGTACCAAGCTTCCAAACGCTATCGTATTTCAGCACAATGTCAATTGCGCTGTAGCGCCTGCACAAAATATGGCTCATATCATCACCACCCCCAACTACAACACTGTCCCATTTATTACATTACGCACACGCATGACATGACAACAACTCACCTAAGAGAACTCTGTACAACAACTGTACAAGTTTGCTAAAGTTATTGAGTCTGACTGAGACTTTATCTGGCGCTCTGAAATTACCCTACATTTAGGGCTTTTTTGAATTATTGATCGTAAATCGTTCAAGGGTTAAAATTATCGTACAAATACAATAGTTATCGTACGTGAGGTGCAGCGCTGGTCTTAGCTGTTAGCGTGTGTGGCGCACATGGTGGCGCATCTAGAGGAGCTTATTGGTAATGCATCGGTGCCGGACCTGCAAAACAGGATCGCTTAGAGCAGCTCTAAGTAACTTTTTGAAGAAATTGTACTTCTTAGAGTAGTTTTACCGTACTTTTTACTTCTACTTGAGTAAAATTGTAAGTATCTGTACTATTACTTGAGTAAAAATAATGCTTTTTTCACTGTGAGTAAATCTTTTGGGGGCAAATGCTTCATTTTGATCTTTAAAATAGATCGTCTCCTGCACCTTGTTCTCTAAAATTATTTCATTTTTGTGTTTTGTTTCACACAATTTATAGCATCATAGAAAATAAATCTGACTTTTTCGCTAAAACAGTTACTCAAGTGCTCACGTAACATTTTCTCCATGTACTTTTTAACTTTTTGCTTTATAATTTCAAAGGAATGTTTCTCTTCCTTGAGGAAACATTTTGGCTACTCTACCCATCTCTGGTGACAGGTAGTGAAATTTGGTGAACAATATGACCCACATATGATATAGCAGCCGATATAGAACGCAATGCAAGTGGAAAAGGCAACAATTGTCAAGAGCCGACTCTGAGCTCACACGTCTCGATCCCTCCGCACGTTTTCATCCCGGACTCGTCAAGCTGCTCATTTCTGGTCAGAGCCATGAGCACGTTTGGCCGTGAGACGGATCTGAGTCATAATCGAGGACAGAACGGGCTGGTTCCCACAGCGCCGCGGAAACAAAGAGGAGGAGGAGGAGAGAGGGAGGGAAGAGAGATATCTGGAGAGAGATAAAGAGAGGGACGGGGCAGAGAGAAGAGGTGAAAGAGGAGAGAGAAGAGAAAGATGGAAGAGAGGAGAGAGAGAGAGAGAGAAGAGAGGACAGAAAGAGAAAGATAAAAAGAAAGAAAGAAAGAAAGGAAGAAATGAAAGAAAAAGAAGGAAGGAAAGAGAAAGGAGGAAAGAAAGAAGAAAAGAAGGAAAGGAAGAAAGAAAGAAAAAGAAGAAAGAGAAAGAAAGAAAGAAAGAAAGAAAGAAAGGAAAGGAAGAGAGAGAAAGGAGGAAAGAAAGAATACAAGAAAGAGATAGAAAGAAAAAAGGAAAGAAATAAAAAAGGAAAGAGAAAGAAAAAAGAAAAGAAGAAGGAAACAAAGAGAAAGAAAGGAAAGAAAAAGAAAGAAAGAGAAGGAAGAAAAGAACGAGAAAGGAGGAAGGAAAGAAAGAAAGAAAGAAAGAAAGAAAGAAAGAAAGAAAGAAAGAAAGAAAGAAAGAAAGAAAGAAAGAAAGAAAGAAAGAACGAAAGAAAGAACGAAAGAGGCGAGAGCGAGATGCAGAGTGAAAATAAAATAAGCGCAATAAGATGATATTTTCTTCTTAGGTTTCTTCTTAGTTAGGTACAAACTGACATGTTGCACCGGCAGATTTTCTTTAACTAAAAGGTAAGAGAGAAAGAGAAAGAGAAAGAGAGAAAGAGAGAAAGAGAGAAAGAGAGAGAGAAGCCTGTGTGTGAGAAAATGAGGGTTTGCCGTGGGGGTGAAGATGGAGGAGGAGGAGGAGGGGACGGGCAAACGTGCTTCCTGGAGATCAAAACGACTATGGCGTCACCGTCTTATCCACTGTACGCTTAAGGAACACTTCAAACACAACGGCCAGATCTCTTCAATTAAAAACACCATCGATCCTGAGGGGGAAATTTCCGATGCCGTTACAAGATCTTTAAAAATCAATCGCGGGAGACCGGGGAGCCGTTCTATAACCGAGAGTCCGCTTCCTATAGGGGGAGAAGAAAAGGGATCTGTAAATATCCAAACGCCGCTCTCTAAAGTGAAAATGTGTAGTGGGATTGTCTGAGGAAGGTCATCTGGTGTTGTGTGACCTCTGCGGGTCAAAATGCAGGAGGCAGATGGCAATTCCATTTGTTCACATCAGGCCTCGCACAGTATAAAAGATGACAAGCGGGATAATAACAATAAAAACAGTCGCGCAGCTGAGAGGTCGGGAAGCTACAGGGGCTGATAATAACCATAAATGAGAGTTATTGGATTTAGGACAGAACAGGGCATGGAGAGCACAGACAGGGCTAGAGAGTTCCTATGCAAGGCTTTGTAAAATACTTAAAGGAATAGGCCACTGTTTTTACATACTGAGATATGCTCTTACCTCACTTTAGCCGAGTTAATATATCCCCGTCTGGTCTTTGTCCGTGCGCTCTGTCACGCAAACGGAGCACATACCAAAAAAGCTCACGATAGAAGCTACCAAGCTCTTCCACGTGTTCCCTATTTAAATAAAGTTACGTGAAGTGTTTTCATGCGAAGTATATTTACACAGAAATGTAGCATGTCGATTTTATAAGCAGATAAAAAGAGGGACTATATTGTGAGGCGTAATGATACGAGGAGCACAGCGTCCGCGCAGTAACTCCTAAAGGTTATTGACGGAAGTGAGCGGGGGGAAGTCTTTAGGAGTTACTGCGCGGACGTTTTGCTCCTCGTATCATTACGCCTCACAATATAGTCCCCCTTTTTATCTGCTTATAAAATCGACACGTTACATTTCTGTGTAAATATACTTCGCATGAAAACACTTCACGTAACTTTATTTAAATAGGGAACTCGTGGAAGAGCTTGGTAGCTTCTATCGTGAGCTTTTTTGGAGCTATATGACATGTGGGAGAGGCTGCGTATGTGCTCCGTTTGCCTGGCAGAGCGCACGGACAAAGACCAGACGGGGATATATTAACTCGGCTAAAGTGAGGTAAGAGCATATCTCAGTATGTAAAAACGGTGGCCTATTCCTTTAACGCTGTATAGAAACGTATAGAAATGGTTTCGTAAAATATTGCAATAATACAATAATGTTTCATACGAGTTATCGAATGGCTGCCTTTTATATCATGTAGCTCTATTAAAGTGATGCGGATGGAAGTAACCAGCAGACTGTTGTTACCAGGAGAGTGCACATGGAAGCCGTTTAATTACGCTAAAAACAATCACTGCTAACTTTCAACTCAGTCGGACATGCTCCCTTTTGTTTTAACGTTGCCTCTCCGCTCTTTTACAAATGGAATGTAGCACTGATTAAGGAGGTCGTCTCTTCACTCAGAGATGATTTATTTGAAGGTGAGAGGTGATTTGAGGGTTGAAATGATCAGAAGAGTCGTTAAAGTAATGGAAGAATTCTCGAGAGGGAAAATGTGCTGTTCTACCGCGTGACATTAAGGTGGAACAGTTTGTTTGCAATTTGAGATTTTGATTTTGACTAAACATGCAAGATTAAAACATGCATGAATGAAACAAATGAAAAAAAATACAGAATTTGAGCCATGGAAATATTACGATAAATTATATTATTGAACACCATTTAATGCCATAGAAGCTGATTCTAAAGCTTAAAAATGGCAGTAAAGCTTTGTTTGCAAAGTACTTAAAGGGATATGTCAGGATTTTTTACATAGGGCCTAGTTTTCCAGAGTGTTGTTGATTTCTGGAGATATATATACAGTGGGGAAAAAAAGTATTTGGCCAAAATCCAATAGAATGTCTATGTGAAACTGACCAAATACTTTTTTCCCCACTGTATATATCAATTCATGCAGTCCCTGTTATTTGAAGAGTTTCGTGGCGCTAGGCTAATGCTAGGCTAGCGCATTTCTACGGTAACAGCTAGCCTGCATTAAAAACAGTCTGACACCTGAGGCAAATCACTTATAACACCAGACTAACCATATAAATAAGTTTAACAACTTTGCATTTAAAAGAACAGCAGCATCAGTGTTGTGGTTGTATAAGCTACACAGCGGCGGAGTGATCTGCTAGAAAATAGTCCCTCAAAATACGGTAATTCATGTGTCCGTTATATCTCAAAAAATACTCTATCGACGCAGACATATATATCTGTAGTCCGGCGTTATATGTAATTTGCTTCAGGTGCACTGTGGAGCGGGTCAGACTGTTTTTAATGCAGTACTAAGTAACTTGTTTACCTTTTCATAGTCCCTCTGGTGGTAATACAAGTGTTAATGGGATGATTGGATGGTCTTCCTCCTCCTTTTTTGTCAGTGTAGTATTTACTCTCACAGACAATTAAAAAGTTAAAAAATCACAACTTGCTACGACACCTGCAGTTGCGCTTATGGCCTCTCGGGGCAAGAGTTACTTGGTGTTGCTTTTAAAGCTGGCTAGCTGTTACTGTAGGCATGTGCTAGCCGGCACTAGCCTGGCGCCACTAAACTCTTCAAATATAAGGACACCATGAATTAAAATAATAATAATCTCCAGAAATCAACAACACTCTGGATAACTAGGATATGAGGCCCTAAAGAACCTGGGTGTGATCTTTGACTCTGAGCTGGCGTTTATTCCACACATTAAGAATATCACAAAGATAGGTTTTTACCATCTAAAGAACATAGTCGCCCCATTCTCTCTCGGGCCAACACGGAGACGCTCATGCATGCTTTTATCATACCGCCTTTGCTATGCCCAATCCCGTCAGATCTTGGAAGCTAAGCAGGGAAGGGCCTGGTCGGTACTTGGATGGGAGACCGTTTGGTAACACCAGGAAGCCTGGGGTGAATGTGGTGTGTGAGTGAGTGGTTGGTGGTGGTCGGAGGGGCCGATGGCGCAGACTGGTTGCCTCGCTTCCGTCAGTTTACCCCAGGGCAGCTGTGGCTACAATAGTAGCTTATCACCACCGAGTATGGAGTGAATGAATAATGACGACAATGTAGCGCTTTGAGAAACTTGGTAATACAGGCTTGTAAAGCGCATTACAAGTGTAAGGCATTATTATCACCAGTCGCATCGACTACTGTAATGCTCTGCTTTCTGGTCTTCCCAAAAAGAGGATCTCAGGTTTACAACTTTTACAAAATTCAGCAGCTCGAGTCCTGACAAAAAACCAGGAGGCGGGACCACATTACACCGGTTTTAGAATCGCTGCATTGGCTCCCGTGTGTTTCAGGATCGATTTTAAAGTTCTTTTAATGGTTTTTAAATGTCTTAATGGTCTTGGTCCTTCTTATCTTTCAGAACTGCTTTTACCTTACGAACCTTCACGGCCCCTTCGCTCCTCCGGCAGGGGTCTCCTAGTTATTCCTAAAGTCAACAAAAAGACTCATGGTGAGGCGTCTTTCCAATATTACGGCCCTCGCCTCTGGAACCACCTGAGGAGGAGCTCAGACCTGAGGAGGAGCTCAGGGCTGCAGAGAGCAGCTCAAGACTCACCTTTTTAGCTTAGCCTTTAACTGACTTATCCATTTATTTAATCCTAATATATAAAATGTATATATATGGGAGGTTGTCCCATGGCGCATTGTTTTAAATGTTGTAATCTGTAAAGCGCTTTATAAATAAAGTTTGATTTGATTTGATATGTCACAAATCCTGATATATCCTTTTAATCTTATAACATCTCACTATATACATGAAATACTGTCATTTATTGAACTATATGTCAATGTAGTAATGATCATGGCACTACTTTACAATCTTCAAACAACAGCCACAGTATCATTAAAAGTATTCCGATATCCTGCGGGCCTATCTCTTCCATACATTCGTGTTTGCTTTACGAGCCTTTTCCCCCCCTTATCTCCCCCATACGTGAGGAGGCAGAGATGGGCACTGTCATCCTCAGCTGATAGGACACACTTCCTCCTTTCCTTGAGCGTGTTGAACTGGTGGCTGTGGCCCGGGCAGTGAGATACCGCTGTCCTGTCATGATTAATTTACTGAAGGCAGGGAGAGGGGCGTGGAGAGGGGCGGGGCCAGGGCGGCGGCGGTGGCGGTGGTGGTGGTGAATGCCATTTCAATCCCTCTATAGTGGCATGCGCCGAGCAAATGATTAACTCCCAACTAATCCACGGGACTCTTTTAAACGAATGACAAATGCATATTCCGCACGCCACTCCTCGCTATGGGGGCGATAAATTAGACCTGAGCAGATCAACTCGGCACATACTGGAAACGGGGGCTTTGTTTGCATATTGCCTGGCGCGCACGCAAGTGGATTTCTACACGGTGCCAATACTGTACGTAATGAATGGTTCCTATGGGAATAATGTAAATTGGTTTGCAAACTGGGCTGATTGCGGACACGGTTTTCAATCTCTATGTGCAGCTCTATAGTGTCCTACTTTTTCCTTTTGCTTTTTGGCCTTTCCTTTCTCCGCAGCCAATCATTTGGTTTACATGTATTTATTCGGTTTAAAGTTGTGGCATAAGGACCTCATGCGCCAGAGCCATAGGAGCTCAGAACCAGGGGCGGACCGGGACTGAAAAACAGCCCTGGACTCTGGTCAGCCTGGCCCAAATTAGCGTAAATGCGACACTTCCACAAATACACATGTTAACCTCTGACCCCCCCCGCCTTAAAGGGGCTAGATGCAAGTTAGCCATTTTATACTCACTACTGCCACCTCAGGTCATACGTGTAACTGCAGCTTCTATATTAAGTTTGTGCAGGATTTTAGAGGCAGTTGTGGTGAACAGGTCTGAGCTCATTCTACACATGAGGACATAGAGGAACATGTAGGGGGAGGAAAATACTTTTAAGTAGTTTTAACATTTTTAAACTCCTTTTAGCCCCTTTAACCGAGAGCATTTTCTCCAGTTCGGCTTTACACAAATCCAAAGGCTTCTTGACTGGAGAGCAACACTCATTTGAAAGCTAAAATCTAGAAAAGTGATGGTAACTTTTTGTCACACCTGGCATTTTTGTTTGTTGATGTTTGTTTTTGTTGCTTTTTCATTACTTTTTTTGTGGCTTTTTCGCTGTGTTTTCGTCTCTTGTTTTTCTTTTTTTTTGGTCATGTTTTTGTTGTTTTTTCATTACTTTGTCGTCACGTTTTTGTCACATTTTGTTTTGTTTTTGTCACTTTTTTGTTGCTTTTCCAGCACATTTTTGTTTTTGGATGCTTTTCTTTTAAGCTTTTAGATTTGGGTAAAGCTTGGTTAGGTAAAGTGAGGCGGGACCGGTGGCCCTAGAGCCAGTGGCCCTTCTGTGCTCTTCCAGAATGGACATATGGCCAGTCCGCCCCTGCTCATAACAACGAACGCCCCTTACTTGCAGACAGGGAGCAAACACGTAAGTCAATGAAGACTTCTGACTTCTTGGCATTTGTAATTATTAGTAGTCAAAAAATTGGAAAGGGAATACAATTTTACAAATAACTATGTAAACGGACCAAATAAAGACTGAAAATATCATCAAAACTGGCAGTTGAATGTGCTTTGGACCACACTTTTTGTATTTTTAATATCAAGAAATGTCGGTTTAATGCTTTTTAGTCACATTTAAGGCCTTCATTTTGGCACCATTCCTCTAATGCAGTGTTTTTCAACCACTAGTGTGCCGTGAGATATTGTCTGGTGTGCCTTGGGAAATGATCCAATCTCACCTAGTTGTTTTTTTAAACAAATGCATTATCATCCCCAAATAATGTACCGTTTTCGAGTGTCTGCTGTCTAGTGATCGGCAGAGTAACCATATTATACTCTTCCATATCAGGTAGTTAATTTCTTTGAGACAAGAGAATTAGTGATGTATTGAGGCATTGTGGCTAGTGAGACTATACAGTGTTCCGAGCCGAGACACTTTGTTGAGAACATTTTCTGCTGGTGGTGCCTCGTGATTCAATGAAAAAAATGTGCCTTGGCTCAACAAAGGTTGAAAAACACTGCTCTAATGAAACACTGGTGGATCATTAAATGTCATTATGTGAATCTAACTTTATTGAAAAAGTGAGACATCATCGTGGTGGGACAGGCAACAAAGGAAGACGTGGCTGCGCAGTGCGAAACAAAAGAGGGACAGGTGGTCACTCATAATCACCATATTCCAGACAGATGTTGAATATGCCAATTATCCAGGAGTTTTCCTTTGTTGCAAAAGCTTTGGAAAAAGTAGTAATCTGGATTGTGTAGTTTAGCAGATTGAACACAACTGCTGCGACTCAAAGGCTCGGGAGCAGTTTGGCACCATTCCCGGACCAAGGGATGAAATTAAAAGAGCAGGAAGCTTCTTGGATGAGAGATGAAGTGTCTTCAGTTCTAAACAAACTAGTGAAAACATGTTTTCTCTATGCAACATTCTCCCTTTATCTCAGCTTGAGACTAAATAATTGTCCTGGATTGAAGTTGTCGGCCTGTTACACAACCATTATCTAAAACAAGAAGTCATGTTTACAGTTTATTGATTTATGTTTAATATTCCATCCACTATGACTTAAAATGTTATTAGATACAAACTTTTTTTTAGCATAAACACGGATCAAGCCTTGAGTAGGCCATCCTTAAAGTGGTAGTCTGTAAGTTTGCAAAGTGAGGAGAGATAGAGTGAAATTTTAAGTCATCAATCAAATCCCGCCCCTCTTTAAGTCTTTCTGGTTTACAAAAAGAGGAAAGCAGGAAAAGGAATTCAAAAGTAAACGCTCAAGCTCCTCCCCCTCCCTCCTGATTGGACCCGATAGGCTGATTCACATGAAAAGCTCAGCTCATTGGTCGATGCGGGAGGATACTATGGTGCGTTCCAGACAACTGGGTATCTTTCTCACTTGAAAATTACAACTTACGACCTCACAGCCTCCAGGTAAATAAAGTCGCGTGTAAACAAAACGGCTAATGCTACAACGGCTAGCTCATACCATGCTAACGTTTTATGAAAGTTTCTCCAAACCAGATGAAATCAAAAACATGCGACATAACGTTGTGTTGTAAAAACTGTGACCAAAAGTAACGTTCTTGTCACCGATGCAGTGGTTTTGTTACAGTTTTAACAGTAGCTGCTGCTCCACTGGGGGGCGCCATGACTGTCTTCATCTTATACGATCTCGTCTGGAGCAGAGCCGGTTTTTCCTATAGGCAAACCATGCAAGGCCCTGCATCTCAGTCACACTACGGTGTTGTTTCACAGATTAATCAACACGTTGTTATTTGTCTCTGTTTCTCTGAATGAGCACAGTCTAAAACGAGTTGGGCGACTCACAGGCTAAGACAAAAATAACCGTCAGGTGCAGGTTTTCAGTTAGTTTTAAATCAGTGGTTCCCAAACTGTGGGTCAGGGATCAGAATTGAGAGATTGTGACCATTTGCCATTTAAAAAAGTTGAGGAATAGACTAGCAGTCGTCCTAAATCCCAGTCTCACAGTGGCTTAGTGGTTAGTGGTTCTCACACTGAGGGGCGGGGCCTGAATTCAGGTCATTATGTTCCACTTCTGCCCTGCACTGCTGCACAATGGAACTGTTTTTGATCATAAATGGATTCACTCTTTGTCGAATAACCATGGGATGCTACTGTAGGGCCCCGTGTGGACTTTTGCTTCGGGCCCCTGAAGAGCCAGCACCGGCCCTGGTCTGGAGGTTTCAGAGTTTACAAGTTGTAATTACCTCGAGCGGCGTTCCAGGTCATTTTTCCAAGTGGGAGGTGGGAAATTTACCAGTTACCAGGAACGCACCATTAGTAAGTTGGTAAAGTTGCTGAGCTCTGGGAGGAGGGACTTTACAACAAATAATAATAGACACAGAATACTTGACTGGCCATATGTCCATTCTGGAAGAGCACAGAAGGGCCACTGGCTCTAGGGCAGGTCTGGCTTCCCAATTTTCTCCTCTTATCCCCCGCCTTAACCAAGCTTTACCTAAATCTAAAAGCTTAAAAAAAAAAGCATCAAAATAGCAACGAGGATGAAAACGTGACAAAAATGTGCCGGAAAATCAGCAAAAAACGTGACAAAAAAGCAACGATAAAAAGCTATGAAAAACCAACAAAAAAATCCACAAAAACACAACAAAAATGTGACGAAAACACAACTACAAAGCAACAAAAAAACACAAAAAGTGAAAAATAAAACACAACAAATCAACGAAAAAAAAGCAATGAAAAACCAATAAAAAACATGACAAAAAAGAGACAAAAACACAACAAAGCAATGAAGAAAAGCAATGAAAAACCAACAAATAACAAAAACACAAGACAGTGACAAATACACAACAAATACACACAAAAAGTGACAAAAAATGTGACGAAAACACACTAAAAAAGTTATGAAAAAGCTATAAAAAAAACATGACAAAAATGCGGCAATAATGGGGCGACGTGACAAAAAGTTTCAATCACTTAGCTTTCAAATCGGGCATTACACTGTTGACCTTCTGTCAAGAATTGTCGCATTTACGCTAATTTGGGGCAGGCTGGTCAGAGTCCAGGGCCGTTTTTCAGTCCCAGTCCGCCCCTGTCAAAATCCAAAACCAGGTGGTCGATTTTGCACATTTTATACATGTTTTAATACATCTAGACCAGGGGTGTCCAAACTTTTTTCATGGGGGGGGGCCGCATACTGAAGCGTACACAGGGTGAAGGGCCATGGATCGGTAGTTAGTGCCGCAAAACCTTTAACTAGCAGAGGTTTAAATTGCGCCCCACACCTTTATTTCTGCTCAAAACTTTCATGCCAGCTCTGTCTCACAGTAAAAGGTTAGTTGTTTGGCTAGAATTGTGTAGAATTATTACATTTCAAATAAAAAGGACTATCTCTGATGATGTGTCCCGATTCAGCAAGAAGGCAGAGGGCCACCCAAAATTGGTCTGAGGGCCACACAAAATCCATTGAGAATGTATAATATTATGGCTTTTTAAATGGTGTCATCTTTGTATAGGCAGTGGGAAAAGCAAACAATGTTCAACCATAAAGCTGTAGGCCATTTGACTGATGATAATAAAAGACAGGGTGATAAGGTGTACTTTCCAGTGGCCATCCACAGGTATTCCCCATCACGGGGTTTCCCATAACACCGTAGCGCATTGGTCTCGATCCCTGCTCTCACGCTCCACATCAAAAAACCCCAAGCAACTAATGCAAATGAGCTGGCGCGCGTCCAAATCCCAACCAAAAACACTACAGCTCCGCGAAGATTAGCCGCACAGACAATTAAAAAGCTATTTTCAAATTGCATTACCGTGCTCGGCTTTCCAAAAAAAGAATCCACAACGGGGCGGGGTGGTCGCTGTGATTGTTATGGTGGGTGAAACAGCTGTCACGGGAAACGTCTACACCAACCACGGGGAGAAGAAGAAACGAACGTGCCCACCAAAAAAAAAGCGAGGCCTTTCTTTGCCAAAAAAAAGCGGTCCACATTTCGCTCGTAAACACGGATTTGTGAATGGGGGGAGCGCGAGCGACGGGGGTGCCAGGCTGCAGTGGCCGTGGCTCGTGCTTTCCTATAGAAGCGCATATGCGGCCTTGATGGATCAAAACAGGTGCTCCTACAGCTCCATTTTGAATGTCGGGGAAGAGATTTGTTTTATGATCTTTTTTTTTTTTTTTTGCGCAGCCCTTTCGTCTACGCGTCTTTATCAGATGCGAGTTGACGTAAAAACGAGAGGAGGGGGGGAGAAAATAAACAATACGCTTTCCCTTCTGCTCTGCTTTGTGTGTGGTGAACAGCCTTGACCGACAGGAGGAGAAGCACGAGCCGCTGGCCAAACGTGCCAGCTACAATGACTGACTGACTGGCCTGCACAACAATGAAAACACAAGTCACCCGGGCTAATAGACACCGCGCGTAACGGCGTACGGGGGAAATACGCACAAGCAAAATCCCGACGTGAAACGAGAGTACGCTTCCTATTTTAAAACCGCCACACGCTGTAACGCACTCACCTTTTGGCACGTCTTTGAGATTGAGCCCCCGAAAAAATCAGAGACGCGCAGCAGCAGCAGCAGCAGCGAGGAGGAGGAACAGCGTTGTTAGATCCCCACGGCTGTCCTCATTAGAGACGCGAGGAGAGGAGCGGGCGGCCAGTTGCTGTGGAAACCTCGGCCCAGCCACGAAGAAAGCCCCATTTAGGGGATCTCGGCAGCGGAAAGGTACCGAAGAAGAGAAGAGGAGGTCATTCCTGGGTGGGAGGTAGTGTAGACTGACGCGTGGGAGACGAGCTGCCAGGTCCAACCGGGGGGTGGAAGGGGGGGGAGGACGCAGCTACCGGGAGGGAGAGGAGCCGACGTTGTGGTGGTTGTGGTGGTGGTGGTGGTGGAGGAGGAGGAGTAGAGGAGATACGCGGCTCGTAACGGGGAATGGCACCACCACGGCGTACGACATCACTGGGAGCGCAGCGCTGATGGTGTACGCTGTTTACGCAGCGGCGGCGGCGGCGGCGGCGGCACGGACGGGATTCATGTGGAGCGGATGGCGTGAAAAAGAAAAAAAAAAAAAAAAAAAAAAAAAGCACAGCTGAGGTGTTGGTGCAAACGACAGGGTTTATACGGGCAGAAGCAAGACAATTGTTACGCTTTTTAATGCCCGAATAATTTCTTAAGATTTGCTTACATTTTATTAGAGGAAAGAGAATTGGACAACACTGGTAACTTTTGAGAAAATGTGGTCAATTTTAGACAAAATTGCAACTGATTAAGACCATAATTTGGGTTTTGAACTTGATAAACATCTTAATGTCATCATTTTCCAATCAATGTTAATTTTGACAACATACTTTTGACTAAAATGTAATCAAAATACATTTTAGTCAAAAGTAGGCTATGTTGTCAAAATTGTCAAGATTGAGTCAAAAAAAACTTTTCAATTTTAGTCTAGGTTTAGTCGACTAAAATTAAGACTAATTTAGTCGACTTATATTTATAATATTCATTATAATCATATTTAATCAAGGTCCTCGACTTAATGGAGCTGCTCCCACATGAATAAAGCACAAACCTGTTCATTTGACAGTGAATTGGCTCTATGCACAGTGAGCCCACGTGATTTCCGCCTGGACAGTCAGACAGAGGCTGTCCTTCCTGTCCGTTATCTCTTCCCATTAAAAATGAGCAGGTCCCACAGAAATGAAGCAATAGCTTAAGATTTGGTTAAGGACAGCGAGTAAAAGTTAAGATGTGACAGGAGCAGGTTAGAAAATATTACATGAGACGTAACCAGTGTTTGGAATAACGCCGTTTAAAAGAACGGCGTTAGGTAACGGCGTTATTTTTTCAGTAACGGAGTAATCTAATTCATTACTCTCCTCGTCGTTACAACGCCGTTATCGTTACTGGGTAAACAAAGTGGCACGTTACAATTGGGCTGAATGAAGCGCCGCGGTGTCAGCATGGGGAGAGCAGTGGAGAGGGTGGGCGGAGTCTGACGGAGCAGAACACGCACATCTGACTGTCCGTGCAGAGTACTGCATCGCGCTCTCTGCTCCATAAACTACTTGTGTCCCCGACCCGCGGCTTGTCATCCCCACAGCGCGGTGCAGCCGCAGGGGAGAATCAAGTTGGTGATCATTGATCAGTAGTGTTGGAACTTATTTTTAACCCAAAGACGCAGTGGACGCGGTGGAGACACGTCTTTCTCCCTCTCTCTCTCAGCGCCTTTCTTCTTCCTCTCTCCCCGCTCTCCGCTCCATAGAACAGTGCAAGGCCACTAACCTTCTGGGGCATGTAAACTTATATTTGCTGTCGATTGTTTCACGGAGAGACATCATGCTTGTGCGTAAAGTCTGCCCTGATCGTTGGCACATGTTACTCTTGTTCCTCCCCATTCTCTTTGAATACGGCCATATTCCTACATTAATAAAACAGCGGCGCAAATACAATACCACTCAGTCACAGGGGCCTCCCCCACTCACCCCCCATTCAGTTCATTCAGTTACTATGAACATCTTTGAACATCTTTGAACACCTGTCTGTTCTAACCATTTCAATTGACTTGTGAAAACAGCAACAACAAAAAAACAAAATTCTTTGACATATAGCAACACAAATAGTTACTTTCCCTGGTAACGAGTTACTTTTATTATAGAGTAATTCAGTTACTAACTCAGTTACTTTTTGGAACAAGTAGTGAGTAACTATAACTAATTACTTTTTAAAAGTAACGTTCCCAACACTGGACGTAACGACTTCACTGGAGGAAACTCCGTGTTCATAACGGTGGATGTTTTTGTCTTGGGCTAACGCGGCTAACGCGGCTAACACAAAATAAAAAATAAAACTAGCGCAAAGTTTTGAACAAGCCTGCGCAAACAAGAATCGTCCTGTTAGTAGTTTAAATAATATTTACTTGTATTACAAACGCTCCGTCTAAACTCACCTTTTACACAAGATAACAAAGAATCCGGTCCTCGGTAAAAACGAAACCGAAACCTGCAGTGACATTGATGTCAAAGCTCCGCTAACAGCAACAAAACACTTCCTGTTGTCCCGACAAAATAAAAGGCATCAATGTTCCAGCCGCTGGGAGAGGGTTTGAAATGTTAATAAATAAACCTAATATTTTAGGTGCAAATGGACACAAATTTTGTTTTTCTTCATTTTCCTGGTCGTCTGTTTTGCTCAAATAGAAATACAGGCCTGTCTCTAATTGTGGCCTGGTTCCAATAAAGGCCTGGTCCTAGATGCCCTTGAGTAAATAAAGGCCCCGGCCTATATTAGAGCATTTACGGTAACACAGTTCATAACCAAATGTTTTTTATTTCAAACAAGCATGGCCAATGTATAAACTACAAAAACACAAATAAAAAAACAACAGAGTGCATAAGATTAGAAACAGCTAAGTTTGTAGTTAGTGTTGATGATGTCATAGCGGTGCCAGTAATGACCAGCTCAGTCATTCAGCCATGAAGGCAAACAGACTCTCTCTCACACACACACAGGCGTACACACATAACAGGACCAGTCTATCTCTTCTTTTTGCTCTCTTTCTTTGGTTTCTGCCGGATCTGAGGCGCCGCTCCTTTCGATTTCTTCATTTGGTCGGCCGATACTTTGCCATCAGTGCCCTCTGTCTCCTCCTGAGAGAAAACACACACAATCATGTCGCTGTGGAAGGGGACAGAGAGAGGACGTAATCTATAGTTCAAATACTGTTACAGGGTTTATACAAGCAGAGGCAAGTCAGATTTAATGCGTTTTAGTGCCAATTTTAACTCTACTGCAATATAACATTAGGAACAGTTTTTTTTTTTTTCATTTCTTCTGACACGACTAGTTCTACAAATGACTGAAATAGGGCTGCAACTAACGATTATTTGGTCATCGATTAATCTATTGAATATTTTTACGATTAATCGATTAATCGCTTGGCTGTGAATGGTGTAGGAAAATTGGATTAAAAAAAAAAAAAAAAATCACCTAAAGCTAAAGTGGCGCCGCTTGAGGACATGTTGATGGAGGAAACTTAAAGTAAATGTTTGTTGGAGGCTCTTGGCACTAATTCTGCTTCTGATTGGATGAGAGACAGACGGATATTTATGAAATTTACAATGTACAAAACACTACAGACCCGAACTATGACAAACAAAGTAGGTTTTCATCAAAAATACTACACTTTCTTGTCATTTTTTTCTCTATTCGAGTCTGTGTGAACCAGAAAACGATTAATCGATTACAAAAATAGTTGTCGACTATTTCAATAATCGATTAGTCGTCGATTAGTCGTTTCAGCCCTAGACTGAGATATAGGCAAGGCCGTGGGAACCCAGGGTGCTGAGGGCGCTGCAGCACCCCCTGGTGGATAGTTTGTGAACTGCAGGCAATATTAACCCCTTAACTCCCACCTGAATCGAGCACATTTTCTCCAGCTTTACCCCAGTCCAAAAGCTTCTGGAAAAAAGGTGTGAAAATAGCAACAAAACTGAGACGAAAACAAGGATGATAATGTGAAAAAAAGTTAGAAAACATGGACGAAAAAGTGACAAAAAAATTACAAAAATGGACAAAAATTTGACAAAAAAAGTGAGAAAAATTTGACGAAAAATGGAGAAAAAATTGACGAAAAAGTGATAAGAATTTGACAAAAAATGCGAATAATTTGACGAAAAAGTGATAAAAAAGTCACGAAAATTTGACAAAAATGAGATGACTGCCCAACAAAAAAGTGAGGAAAAAAAAATCTAATGTGAGGAAAAAGATCCATTTAGTTTTGTAGGTCTTTCAAATGAGGCGTTACACTGGCCTACAGGATTTTGGTAAAGCTGAACTGGAGAAAATGCTCTCGGTTCAGGCGGGAGTTAAGAGGTTAATAAATAGGATTTATGCACAGAAAAAGTATTTTGGGGGTACATTTTGTCCCTCAGCGCCCCCTAACTAAAATATCTTCCCACGGCTCTGGATATAGGGAAAGCCAACCGATGAAATGTTCCATAACTTACACATTTTGACAATTGTTGCCGCTTCTAAGCTCAATAATTGGTAACTTTATCTCGTCTATAGGTCAATTTGGGCTCTAATGCAAGAATAAATCACAGACATGAGTGCGTAGAGTGAGGTAAAATAGTATAATTAGACGGTTGAATAGCGGGCTTTGTCTATAATGATTGTCTCTTGACAGCTGCCATTATCGGCGCTGTGACAGTAACCTCTTAAAGCCTCTGTCTTCATTGCACAACCAGCACTTAGCAGTAAATTAATGTCTGCCGGCTTTGTATCACGGACACAGACTGAGAAACGCCAACTCGTTACTTGTAAGATGGTGAAGTATGAACGCGTACACGGAAACCAGCAGGGGCGGACTGGGACTGAAAAACAGCCCTGGACTCTGACCAGCCTGGCCCAAATTAGCGTAATTGTGACACTTCCACAAATACATATTTTAACCTCTTACTCCCGCCTTAACATTAACAAGTGCATTTCCCCCAGTTCAGCTTTTTATTTATTTTTTTTGGATTGGTTTCATCAGCAAAAAGAACAGGAAAGGCGGTCGTAGAAACAGAAGCAAAATCATTAATATAAATAATAAATAATAATGGTCCCAAAATTGAACCTTGTGGCACACCATACTCCACGGAATTCCTTTTAGATTCATGTTTTTTTATACTGGGCTTTACCCAAATCTAAAAGCTTCTCGACTGGAGAGCAACAATGTAGCGCCTCATTTGAAAGCTAAGACCTACAAAAGTGATGGAAACTTTTCGTCACGTCGCCACATTTTTGTCATATTTTTGTTGTTTTTGTAATTATTTTTTCTATCATTTTTGTTGTGTTTTTCTCACGTTTTTGTTGACTTTTCATCCTCTTTTTCTCGCTATTTTGATGCTTTTCTTTTTAGCTTTTAGATTTGGGTGAAGCTCGGTTGAGGCGGGACTGGTGGCCCGAGAGCCAGTGGCCCCTCTGTGCTCTTCCAGAATGGACATATGGCCAGTCCACCCCTGGAAACCAGTCATTTCTAAAGCAATAGTGTTAAGTGTTGTGTAATGTTGCCGATACACTTCAAGAGAACATGAAAAAATGCATTGGAGATATCAATTTCACTCATATGCTGTAGAATACTGAAATAAAGTTAACAAAAAGGATTGTTTTCTTTTTAATGTTTAATTTAGAGACATCTCCCGTGGACCCACCACCTGCAGGAGGAGCCATAGGGGCTGGTGCAATGTGATTTGGGCAGCTTCAACAGCTCCCCCACGACCCGGCAACGGACAAGTGGAAGAAAATGGATGGATGGAATTTAGAGACATTTCATGAGTAAAAATGGCCCAAATGAGCCAGTAGAAGCTAAGGCTGCTGACATTTACATAAAACACAGTTCATTCACATCCCTGGTCTGATAATGTGATCAATGTCTCCCCCTACTCTTCCCCCCAGTTATCCCAACGTTGTCCCGTCCAATAAAGGGACCAAAAATCTTGAAAAAGGAAAAAATGAATAGCCAAAATCTTTCAAATTTATGATGATGAACTTTGAATAATAGATGCATTTATCCAGCCCTTCAAAGTCACTGAACTCTTCTGTGGTTCCTCTTCCACATGCGGTAATGGTCCCATTGTGGGAGTGGCTCAGGAATTAACCCATAACCAAGCACATTTTCTCCAGTTCAGCTTTACCCAAATCTAAAAGCTTCTCACCTGGAGCTTAGAAGAAGAAGAAGAAGAAGAAGAAGAAGATCTTTATTTATATAGCGCCATTCACAGACATATAGTCACAAAGCGCTTTACATGAGACAATTGTACATTCACTCTGCGCTACCGTGCCGCATATAGGCCATTGTAACGCTGAATTTGAAAGCCAAGACCTACAAAACTTTCTCGTTGTATTAAAGTTGCATTTTCATTCCGTATTTGTTGCGTTTTTGGCGCATTTTATCGCTCTTTTGATGCTTTCTTTGCTGCATTTTCATCCTCATTTACGCCTAGTTTTTGTCAATATTTTCACACTTTTTTCAAGAAGCTGCTCAAAGCTGAAATAGAGAAAATGTGCTCGGTTAAGGTGGGGGTTAAGAGGTTAATCTGATCTGATCTATAATTTTGTTGTGCTAGACATTTGACCTAACTTTGGTGGCAGCAAGATCACATTCATTCTTCAATAATTACCATATCATTGTATTTAAAGGGACTATACAGATTTAAAAATGTCAAAATTATGAATTTCCTCCCCCTACATGTTCTAACAATGTCCTAATGTGTAGAATGAGCTCATACCTGTTCACCACAACTGCCTCTAAAATCCTGCACTGTCACTCAAAATGTTGTTAATTCGGTCCTCAGTGCTGTCTTGCAGGAGCTTAATATAGAAGCTGCAGTTACTCATATGACCTGAGGTGGCAGTAGTGAGTATAACATGGCTAACTTTGCATCTAGCCCCTTTAAATCACTTACCTGCATCACTTTATCAACCACTTGCACTACGACGAAACCTGCACTGCTAATAATGACTTAAACATTTTTTGTTTTAGTCTGTTTACTTCATTATTTACTGGTTATACTTTTGTCCCCACGAAGTCCTTGGTAGTCATTGTACATAAGATACCACTATTCTACCATTTCATTGTTATTTGTTTATTTTCCTCACATTTTCTGCCTATTTGAGTGTTTCTGAGAGCTGAATGTAACAAGTAAATGTCTCCATTGTGAGATCAATCTTATCTTATCTTAAATAGAGCTTGAGAAAAACCTAACCTGTAAGTAGTTGATACAAGATTCCTGTTCATTCTAATCATTCTGCATTGTATTACCACAGCATCAACATCAGGTACAATATTTATTAAGATAATGTGGAGACTGGGTCCTGGTGTTGTTGAAACGCTTCTTAATTTCTAAAAAAAAAACTGTTGTGTCTGTAAAGTTTAACATACAGTAAATCTATATTAGTGTTATTACAAATGTGAGTAAGTACCGGGACCTACCTGCTCATGGCCTTTAGACGTGGGGATGATGATGGCGAGGATACAGATGAGCTGGAAGATGGCGCCCAGGAACAGACCGTACCTCAGGACGCTCTCCAGGAAGGTGGCCTCGGGGACCTCCGGAGGGGACAAGTCCAGCTCCGACATGCTGCTGCTGCTGCTCTGAGGGAGTTTGGAGATCAGTTTTTTTTAAAACAAGACAAAAGACATGTGATAACGCCAGTCAGGTCAAACGGTCGTAAGTTGGGCACATTTTTCATCATCTATTTGATGTTGACAATGAAAACTGAAGGGATTTTCCTAATATGTGATGAAAAACTCAAACTATAAGTCTTGTTTTTGATGGCAAAGCAAATGGGTATTTTTTTTACTTGCACCAAACTATTAAAAAACTAATAAACTACTTATTCCGGGGGCCTCGCGTGGGCGCCGCCATGAATTGTGCCCGCCCCTTTTCTCCTATTTGTTAACATGGGGCTGGAGAAGTCGATATAAAATCAGTCACTACAGGAAAACAAAGGCATTTTCAGGCCGCACAGAGAAACGCTGCAGTGTCGACATGTCGGTGCAAATGAACATCGAACATTTTACACAAATCAATCGACTAAACATCAGATTTGAGCGGAGAATATATTCCCTCGTTCTCCGTTAAAATGAACGGACTTCGCGCTCGACCGGAAGTGTCTGGACAACGGAAGTGCCGAGACAACGCAAAAAGTGGCAAAAGTGGGCGGGGCGGAATAAGGTGAATAGGTATGTGGAGATTTCTAAAATGGAGTTGCCATTTTTGTCCCCAATATCTGTGACCGGGTTTTGCCCTGATCATTTTGGCTGAAATTCGATGGCCTACGTGACGAGTAAGTCACTAGTCACGTAATCAGGATAATTGTCTTCAGTCTCGTGTAGAAATGGAGAGAATCGGTCTTCATTTACTCCCGCAGCAGCAAATTCAAAATTTAATTTTTAACTTCAATATGCAAGAATTTAATAAACACCTTTCAAATGGTTAGTGCTAGATCGTAGGCTCGGGAGGGACAGTCTGCTGTGAAAACGTGAGATATCGTGACACAAATTAAGGTTAGGGCCAGGGAAATGGTTAACCTCTTAACTCCCGCCTGAACCGAGAGGATCTTTTTCCTCACGTCATCAGATTTTTTTTTCCAACATTTTTTTGTTGGGTATTCAACTCATTTTTTCGTCATTTTTTTTGTCACATTTTTGTCACTTTTTTATCACATTTTTGTCATTTTTTTGTCACATTTTGTCACATTTTTGTCATTTTTTCGTCATTTTTTAATCAACTATTTGTCATTTTTTGTCAATTTTTTGTTACATTTTTGTCATTTTTTTGTCATTTTTTAATCAATTATTTGTCATTTTTTGTCAATTTTTTGTTACATTTTTGTCACTTTTTTATCACATTTTTGTCATTTTTTCGTCAATTTTATGTCACATTTTTGTCATTTTTTCGTACATTTTTTATCAATTTTTAGTACATTTTTTTGTCACATTTTTGTCACATTTTTGTCACATTTTTATCACATTTTTGTCATTTTTTCGTCATTTTTTAATCAATTATTTGTCATTTTTTGTCAATTTTTTGTTACATTTTTGTCATTTTTTGGTCATTTTTAAATCAATTATTTGTCATTTTTTGTAAATTTTTTGTTACATTTTTGTCACATTTTTATCACATTTTTGTCATTTTTTCGTCAATTTTTTGTCACATTTTTGTCACATTTTTGTCATTTTTAATCAATTTTTTGTATTTTTTTTGTCAATTTTTCGTCACTTTTTTGTCTCAGTTTTGTTGCTATTTTCACACCTTTTTTCCAGAAGCTTTTGGACTGGGGTAAAGCCAAACTGGAGAAAATGTGCTCGGTTCAGGTGGGAGTTAAGGGGTTAACTTTAAGGATTAGGGTTAGGATTAGGATTATTCGTATTTTTAGACAAACCAACTCATAGATCTATACAAAATCACAGCAGACCGTCCCTCCGGAGCATACGATCTAGCACTAACCCTTTCAAATCCTGTGGACACTGTGGAGAAGGAGGTGGACATGAAGAGGGTCTTGTTGTCGTTTGCTTCTCAAAGTTTTGTGATCTTTCAAACTCCCCCATATTTTGTTGTCACTACTGCTAACGCACGTGTGGAAGAGATAAACCTTCACACCATTCAGTTACTCAGCTCCACTTTTGTTGCTCGTTTTTCCCCACTTTCTGTCCACTATCATTAGTTTTGTTTACTCTGCCCACTGACACAACTGAAAACAGCCTAATTAAATCAAACTCCAATGTTTAAATGAACTAAAGGAGCTAAAATATAAAATTATGTTTTAACACGTACAACCGATGTAAACATGTTAAATCAATGTTTACTGAAATTTTGATGAAAGAATCTTGAATATTTAAAAAGTTCTGGTCATTTCTCTCTTTAGGTCACACTGACCTCCATTCCTTTCAATGGAAGGGGCGGGACTAAAAATAGATGCTGATTTTGATCTAGAAACCGCAGTAACTTTCTTCATACTGAACATATACACACACATTTCATTGCATATTGTAGGGGGTTACTGCATCTTTCCACTTAAACTATTTACATGCCTTTCTATTGAGTTTGCAAATGTTGTCCACATACCTACAAACTAGAACCAAGTGCCCTAATGTTCAAGACGCTTTCAGTAGCTTCTTATTTTAGTTAAACGTGCAAAACAAATAGGCTAGTCTTAGTAAAACATGACAGAATCCCCATGCCTGTTTTATGGAATAGTGTCAGATGATGAATGTCTCCATTGTGAGATCAGTAGTATCTTGTTTTAAAGAGAATAAGCTGTTTATGTTGCCATTCAATTTCTCCGTTTAATATTCATTATTTAATCAAGAATAATCCCATTTTAGGCTAACACTGCTGCTATAGTAGGTATAGCTTTGTTTACAGCAAGGCAAGCTGCGATGTTAAAATGCACGACATAAATGTTGCGTCACTGATCAAAGAGAGAACTTACACGTAGCAGAAACACGTCTTCAACAGAAAAAAGAATAACAAAGTCTAATGTAAAAGATGTGATCAAAGCGCCTGTGGGAGAAACATGTAGCAAGCTTTAGCTAAATGCTACAAAGAAAATATGCCCCCGGAAGTGACGTACGGATTTGTGTCGAACACAAGGAAATGGCGCCCTCTAGTGTTTGATACGTATTTAACTTAACCCCGCGCCTGAACCGAACACATTCCTGTTCCCAACGAAAATGCAACAAAAAAGTGACAAAAAAAGTTTTTAAAAAAAAGACATAAATGTAAAAAAAATAAAAAATAAAAGTGACACAATGTAAATAAAAAAAGTGACAAAAAACGTATACTTTTTTTTTTAACAAAAATGCAAAAAAAAGTAATAAAAAGGTGACCAAAAAACGTAGAAAAAAATTACAAATATATATTAAAAAACGTTAATAAAAGTGACAAAAACATATACAAAAATGGCAAAATGTAAAAATTTTTTTTTTTAAAAAGTATCAAAAAAGTGACAAAAATCTAACTAAAACAGAAAAAAATTGCCAAAAAAGCTACTAAAAAGTGACGTAAAAAAATGCAACAAAACGTAACGAAAACGTCATAACAAAAACAAGGAAGAAGCTTAGATACGCTTTGAAGGTCTTAGCTTTCAAATCAGCTGTTGCACTGACCGAACGGCTGTAAACTCTCAATAAGCTTTAAGATTTGGGTAAAACTGGAGAATATATGCTCGGTTAAGGCAGGGGTTAAGGGGTTAAGACAAAAACAAGAGAAGCCGATGGTTTACAGGGAAAAACAATATTTATTCTTACAAAAATGTAACTTTGTAAATAGAAATTATAGAAAAAAACATGCTGATGATACAAATCTATTTTACAAACAAAAAGCAAATTAAAAAGTTTTACAGTTTTGTAGAAAATATTGATTTGGTTTTTAGAAGTTACTCCACGTTGTGATCCTTCAGGTCTCTTCTTATAATGTCATTCACTGGAAAAAAACAAGAAAAAAAACACAATATAAATATTCAAGAGCACAGACAATACCTCCCTCAAATTCCCCATAGACATGTTTTCAAGAAGGCTATTTTCAGGCCATCGTCGTAACTCTCTTGATTATATTTATTCAAACACTAGGCATGTATAGCGATTATTAATGGATTTTTTTACTTCCTGAACCAGAGCAGGAACTGAGGTGAGCACAAGGCCGTGGGAACCCAGGGTGCTGAGGGCGCTGCAGCACCCCCTGGTGGATAGTTTGTGAACTGCAGGCAATATTAACCCCTTAACTCCCACCTGAACCAAGCACATTTTCTCCAGCTTTACCCCAGTCCAAAAGCTTCTGGAAAAAAGGTGTGAAAATAGCAACAAAACTGAGACGAAAACAAGGATGAAAATGTGAAAAAAGTGAGAAAACATTGATGAAAACGTGACAAAAAATTTACAAAAAAGTGAGAAAAATTTGACGAAAAAATGGGGGAAAATGGACGAAAAAGTGAATTTGACAAAAAAATGCGAATAATTTGACAAAAATGAGATGACTGCCCAACAAAAAAAGTGATGAAAAAAAAGGTGTGAAAATAGCAACAAAACTGAGACGAAAACAAGGATGAATATGTGAAAAAAGTGAGAAAACATTGACGAAAAAGTGACAAAAAATTTACAAAAATTTACAAAAAATGACAAAAATTGAAAAAAAAATTACAAACATTTTTAGAAAAAATGGACGAAAAAGTGATAAGAATTTGACAAAAAAATTGAATAATTTGATGAAAAAGTGACAAAAAAGTCACGGAAATTTGACAAAAATGACATGACTGCCCCACAAAAAAGTGAGGAAAAAAAATCTGATGTGAGGAAAAATATCCATTTAGTTTTGTAGGTCTTTCAAATGAGGTGTTACACTGGCCTACAGGATTTGGGTAAAGCTGAACTGGGGAAAATGCTCTCGGTTCAAGGCGGGAGTTAAGAGGTTAATAAATAGGATTTATGCACAGAAAGGGTATTTTGGGGGTAAATTTTGTCCCTCAGCGCCCCCTAACTAAATATCTTCCCACGGCTCTGGGTGAGCATGTTCATTGACAGCTCCATTGTTATCAGAAAATGAAAAAAAAAATTCTATCATTTATTACCACTAGAGGTCTGTCTTTCATAAATTAAAGCAACTCTAGTTCATCTATTCCTCTTGACATGTTCACCCACAGTATGTTTGTCCACTGAAATGTGAAAAGCACTTTGAAACAATAAGATTCCACTCTTCATATTAATGAAAGGCTAAACATGCATGAAGTGTTAAGTGTAAAGAGTAGCACTCATTTACTCAAGTTCATGGAATTGAGTAACTTTTTGAAGAGATTGTACTTGAATGTAGTTTTATCATACGGTACTCTTTACTTCTACTTGAGTAGTATCTGAAGTACTTGTACTCTTACTTGAGTGAAAATAATTGTTCATTTTGATCTTTAAAATAGATGTAGTTCGTCTTGTTCCTTGGAGTTGTTTTGTTTTTCTGTATTTGTATGCAATTTTTGGGGGAAATATCGCAATTTCCACATGATGTTACGTTTTGTTACACACAATTTATGGCGTCACTGAAAATGAATCAGACTTTTTTTTAGCCCAAACAGTTACTCAGAACTCACAGTACAAAAGCAACATGTTCTCCAAGTACTTTTTTACTTTTGCTTGAGTAATTGTTTGGGGCACTACATTTTATTTGTACTTAAAGGGGCTAGATGCAAGTTAGCCATTTTATACTCACTACTGCCACCTCAGGTCATACGCGTAGCTGCAGCTTCTATATTAAGCTCGTGCATGACGGCACTTCGGACCCAAATTAACACCTTTTGAGTGATTTTAGAGGCAGATTAGGACATTGTTGGAACGTGTAGGGCAGGGGTAGGCAACGTCAGGCCCGGGGGCCAAAATCGGCCCTCCATCATCAAACTCTGGCCCTCGAGATGATTTTGAGAAATATCATGACCCAAATCTGAGATCAAATGCCTGTTAAAGTACTCTGTCAATTACTGTCAATTCCTTAAAAAGTCTTAGCAGAGCACCCTTTAAGGCCATAATCCTAAAAGAATACTCATCAATTAGGGATGGGCAGATCGATACCAAAGTACCGATATATCGATACCAAACGGCTATTTTTAAAGTATCGATATTGGGCAAAAAGTATCGATACTAATTTGCCAGGCATATCATTCTGGTTTAGGTTCTGTTTGTCGTTTAAGTATTAATTTAAAATTGTATTTATGTATTCAATTTCACATTAGTATTGTTTAATTAACCAGTTAAAGTAATACAATTTTAATTGACCAGTTAATTGTATAAAATAACCAGTTTTAGAGATGTATATTGATTGAAATACATTCACCCATATGAAATGACCAGTATCGGTACCCCAAAAGCATCGGTATCGTATCGATTCCAAAAAATGTGGTATCGCCCATCCCTATCATCAATAGGTAGAAATGAATTTAAATCTACTTGAATTAAGAGATTAAATCTAAAGTTGGAGTAGATTTGGTCTGGCCATAGAGCAGATAAAACCTATTCTTGCCAATGGAATAATTTGGATTATTTCGTATAATTTCAAGTGAATAAGAAATAATTTTCACAGTAAAAGTTTTTTGTTTGATTTCCAGTGGGATTTCTATTTGTTCCATTTGCATTAGCGTTTTTATCTGATCTTAGATTAGTTCAAACCGACTCAAATTTAACATGAATAAAACTTTATTCACAGGATTTTAAGTAATTTATCTAATTTAAGATGGACATTTTTACAGTGTATATGATGTACCACACTGGCATAATAGAAAGTGATGCTTTACTTCAATTGCTTCAAATCGGAGGGTTCGGCGCTTGGTCTTTTGACGATGAAGAAAACCGGCCCTCCACCGAGCAAACACATCATTTTGACATTATTAAACTCCGTATAGTCCATTCAAGTAAACTTACTTGAGTGAATATTTTGGCTACTCTACCTCCACTTCTGAGCCGAAATATTGTTTTTGCCTTTTGTGGAGCTAGTGTTGTTATTTAAAGATTCCAGATTTAACTGTAGTATATCACAACTGTGAGGGAAAAAGCTTTGAGTTTCTGGTTATCAATGCGACTCATAGCCAGCTGTCTATTTGTTTCTATTTTTGGTGTCTTGCACAGAGGAAAACATTGCCTCAGGTGTCGGCTCATTTTCCTACACTCTATTTCCTGCACGACTCTAAAGCAAACGTTTTTAAACTTTTCACACCGCCGCTGCTCTACAGGCTGAGAATAAGCTTGTGATATTGCTACACGTCGCCTCCTGAGGTCAGCGTGAATGCAAAGGCGAGAGGAAAGTGATGGAGCGCTGGTATTTGTAGACAGACAGTTGCAGACAGTGCATAAGGTGCATCTCCTGACCACAACGCCCATGTTCAACCACTTCACATCTAAGAATAAACATTTACAGTGCCCACTTGTTTTCACACCTCACTATTACCTCACAGCCAGTTCAGTTTCAGTTTGAGAGACAAGAACAGACAGAAGAAAGAAAAAAAGAAGGAGAAGTGAAACAAAAGAGTCGTTAAAATAATCAGTATAGGGTAAAAGTGACATCTGACTCTTGTTTCCTCTTGTAAAGATGCTGGTTTAGTGATGTCCCAGTAATATTAAAGGATTTTTATTCGAGTCAGAGTGCTTCGGATTGCTTTCTTTTAACATTGAATTTGTGTACCTGGATCCTGAGGAAGAGTAAAAGTGTGTGTTCCAAAGACGCGCTCTCCGCTTATTCCCCACTTCATACTTATTCAGATTCTATTTTATTTCATTGCTTATTTGTTCGGGACAGTGCGGGTTCCTGAGCGCACATGTAAAGAAAGTCGTTGTGAGTCGCTGCCTGGGCATGATTCAATCGTTTAATAGAAAATGCGTAGTTTTTCTACAGCGTTTTGTAAGTGAGACTTAATTACTGTCAAACAGGCGCCCCGTGACTTGTAGAGCACAAATTCCTAAGTTTGTAAAAACGAAGAAAAAAAAAAAAAAGTCTCTAGCCTATTCTTACTTTTAGGCTGAAGTAAGTCTCTAACCTATTCTTACATTCAGGCTAAAGTAAGTCTCTAGCCTATTCTTACATTCAGGCTAAAGTAAGTCTCTAGCCTATTCTTACTTTCAGGCTAAAGTAAGTCTCTAACCTATTCTTACTTTCAGGCTAAAGTAAGTCTCTAACCTATTCTTACATTCAGGCTAAAGTAAGTCTCTAACCTATTCTTACTTTCAGGCTAAAGTAAGTCTCTAACCTATTCTTACTTTCAGGCTAAAGTAAGTCTCTAACCTATTCTTACTTTCAGGCTAAAGTAAGTCTCTAGCCTATTCTTACTTTCAGGCTAAAGTAAGTCTCTAGCCTATTCTTACTTTCAGGCTAAAGTAAGTCTCTAACCTATTCTTACTTTCAGGCTAAAGTAAGTCTCTAGCCTATTCTTACTTTCAGGCTAAAGTAAGTCTCTAACCTATTCTTACTTTCAGGCTAAAGTAAGTCTCTAACCTATTCTTACTTTCAGGCTAAAATAAGTCTCTAACCTATTCTTACTTTTAGGCTAAAGTAAGTCTCTAACCTATTCTTACTTTCAGGCTAAAGTAAGTCTCTAACCTATTCTTACTTTCAGGCTAAAGTAAGTCTCTAACCTATTCTTACTTTCAGGCTAAAGTAAGTCTCTAACCTATTCTTACTTTCAGGCTAAAATAAGTCTCTAACCTATTCTTACTTTTAGGCTAAAATAAGTCTCTAACCTATTCTTACTTTCAGGCTAAAGTAAGTCTCTAACCTATTCTTACTTTCAGGCTAAAGTAAGTCTCTAACCTATTCTTACTTTTAGGCTAAAGTAAGTCTCTAACCTATTCTTACTTTTAGGCTAAAGTAAGTCTCTAACCTATTCTTACTTTCAGGCTAAAGTAAGTCTCTAACCTATTCTTACTTTCAGGCTAAAGTAAGTCTCTAACCTATTCTTACTTTCAGGCTAAAGTAAGTCTCTAACCTATTCTTACTTTTAGGCTAAAGTAAGTCTCTAGCCTATTCTTACTTTCAGGCTAAAGTAAGTCTCTAACCTATTCTTACTTTTAGGCTAAAATAAGTCTCTAACCTATTCTTACTTTCAGGCTAAAGTAAGTCTCTAACCTATTCTTACTTTTAGGCTAAAGTAAGTCTCTAACCTATTCTTACTTTCAGGCTAAAGTAAGTCTCTAACCTATTCTTACTTTTAGGCTAAAGTAAGTCTCTAGCCTATTCTTACTTTCAGGCTAAAGTAAGTCTCTAGCCTATTCTTACTTTCAGGCTAAAGTAAGTCTCTAACCTATTCTTACTTTCAGGCTAAAGTAAGTCTCTAACCTATTCTTACTTTTAGGCTAAAGTAAGTCTCTAACCTATTCTTACTTTCAGGCTAAAGTAAGTCTCTAACCTATTCTTACTTTTAGGCTAAAGTAAGTCTCTAACCTATTCTTACTTTTAGGCTAAAGTAAGTCTCTAGCCTATTCTTACTTTCAGGCTAAAGTAAGTCTCTAGCCTATTCTTACTTTTAGGCTAAAGTAAGTCTCAAACCTATTCTTACTTTCAGGCTAAAGTAAGTCTCTAACCTATTCTTACTTTCAGGCTAAAGTAAGTCTCTAACCTATTCTTACTTTCAGGCTAAAGTAAGTCTCTAACCTATTCTTACTTTCAGGCTAAAGTAAGTCTCTAACCTATTCTTACTTTCAGGCTAAAATAAGTCTCTAACCTATTCTTACTTTCAGGCTAAAGTAAGTCTCTAACCTATTCTTACTTTCAGGCTAAAGTAAGTCTCTAACCTATTCTTACTTTCAGGCTAAAGTAAGTCTCTAACCTATTCTTACTTTCAGGCTAAAGTAAGTCTCTAACCTATTCTTACTTTCAGGCTAAAGTAAGTCTCTAGCCTATTCCTGTGCGGAGTTATCATTTTTTTTACTAATTAACCAGCTACAATAGTGGCTTATCACCACCGAGTGTGGAGTGAATGAATCATGACTACAATGTAACAGGAAATTGTGACACAGCTTGTTAAGTGCAACACAAGTGTTAGTTGTTGTTATCTGTCGTAAGTTGTCGTTATTATTATTGATTAGGCTACACAGTCCTGCTGGGCTTTTGAATGTTTAAATATTTGCTCTTTAATGATCACCGGTTAAAACATAATATGGAACATTTACTTGGAGACCCCTGATCTATGACTTTGTAATGTGAGTTTCGTAAATTAGAAATGTAAACTGTTCAAATAAACTAAACCTATACAAGTACATAGACAAAACTTAGACAATTACAGATATACGTAACTGTAACTAGTTAAATCAGGCAAAACTCAATTACAGTTATCCAGAATGACGTCACGGACATCCACAATTGGATCATTTTTACTGGAGAAAAGTGAAGTTTCGTATAGCGTTGGGGAATGTGACGTCATATCGCTAAGCATTATGGGATTAGCAGCAATTATAAACTAATGGAGATTTTAAAAGTTAAAATACTGGAGCTATTGTTCACATTAAAACACTTGGACAACGCAGTGAGTTAGATGTATTTACCGGCAGTAACTCAGCAGCTAACGGAGCCGTTCCATGGCTTTTTTCTCCACTTTTGATACTGTTTTTAGCTAATGTTAGTCTCCAGACGGCATCTCTGGAATCACCCATATATGGTCATGTTTGAAAACAGTTCAGGGGGAAAACAATTTGGAGAAAAATCTAAACTTTCTCTAATTATTCAAAAAACACTTTAACAAACGCTGAATTATGAATATAGTTTTCTATTAAACAAAGATAAAAAGACATGGAGAGGAGTAAAGTGGTTCAACAGCCCAGAAATACATAAATAACAGAGAATGCTAACACAATGCTTCATGTTAGCATCGGTCTAATGCTAACGGTTAGCAAGCGCTTGCTACGACTGTCGTTTTTTCACTTCTGCTGAACAATCTTCTGTGAGAAAATATCCATATGGGCCTGATTTACACTTGACTTTATTTATATGTGATAAATAAGTTCATATTCAACCAGAAAAGAGGGAAAAACTGTGTCCCAAAAGATTCTATTTTCCGCCTCGGTGAAGCCACGCCCCCTTCTATGACGCGATGCCGTCTTTATCTATGGAAAATGTATGCTAATAATTTCCCAAACTCTATATCTCATACGTATTTTTCACTATTAATAATCATGGCAAACCGTCACTCGCCATTTTGAAAATGCCACAGATCATGAGGCTGATAAAGTCAGCTCAACGTTTGCCCTCACCTTTGTCCTCACAAACAAAGGAGCTCTGTGCCACCCAACCCGATAGAACACAGTATGTAATTGACTGTACGTCGCTAGCGTCTTCTCTACATCTTTATCTTCACTCACTTATCTTCAAATTACTTCATCCCAAAACTAGTTTATTAACCTCTTAGCTCCCGCCTGAACCGAGAGGATCTTTTTTGTAACTTTTTTTGTAATTTGTTTTGTCATTTTTTTGTCATTTTTTTGGTCATTTTTTTTGGTCATTTTTTCGTCAAATCTTTTTAATTTCTTTTTTTCCTCACATTTTTATCACATTTTTGTCATTTTTTTATTACATTTTTGTCATTTTTTTGTCACATTTTTGTAATTTTCTAGTAATTTTTTGTCACATTTTTGTCATTTTATCGTAATTTTTTTTATCAAATTTTTGTCATTTTTTGTCACATTTTTGTCATTTTTTCGTCAAATCTTTTTAATTTCTTTTTTTTCACATTTTCGTCATTTTTTTGTCACATTTTTGACATTTTTTAAATAATTTTTTGTCACATTTTTGTCAGTTTATCGTAATTTTTTTAATCAAATTTTTGTCATTTTTTGTCACATTTTTGTCATTTTTTCTTCCATTTTTTGTCAATTTCTTGTGACATTTTTGCCACTTTTTTTAAATAAATTTTTGTCACTTTTTTGTCAATGTTTTCTCACTTTTTTGTCACATTTCCATCATTGTTTTCGTCTCAGTTTTGTCGCTATTTTCACAGCTTTTTTCCAGAAGCTTTTGGACTGGGGTAAAGCCAAACTGGAGAAAATGTGCTCGGTTCAGGTGGGAGGTAAGGGGTTAAAGCACCCTTGAAAATATCAGAAACGAGGTGGAAAAGCAGGTAGAAAGGGGAAGCATTTTGCGTCTGAATGACCAAATTAGGAAACTTCCATTCATTCACTGTACTCACCGTCCTCCAGGTAGGCATAGCTGATATTTTCTTGCTTCACTGAGCTCCTCTCCGTCTCCTCCTGGTCGCCTCGTCCTGCGTTGATCTGTTTAAGCAGCTCACAGCTCGGATCTTGCCTACAAACCTGGGTGTATCTTGATGTCGGCGACCTCCCCAAAGGCAACAGTGTCTCAAATGAACTTTGATTTCTGGACTTTGTGAGAAAAAAGGACTCCAAAGAATCTCCATCCTGGTTCGCGTCGCACGGCACGGTCAGTTTCGTTTGGTGTGCCGCGGAAGACAGCAGAACGGGAGAGTTTTTGGACCGCTGGTTGTGGTAGAGCGCCGGACAAGACCTGTACTGGTAATAATGAGGGTCCATTGGGTCAGGGAGCAGCCCGTGAAATCGAGTGTCCACAGGGGAGAGATGGTTGTACATTGTAGGGGAGACGCCCAGGGCTTGGAGGCTGCTGTCCTGGTCCAAGTGGTGGTGGTAGAGGGACTTCATTGGGATGCCGGTGAGAGCAGGGTTCTCTGGGTAACCATAGTTCACCTGGTAATCATCCACTGGTTCTGCTTTGATGGCTGAACAGACGACAAATAATGTGAATTAATAATCAGTAACAGTAACAGTAACAACACTACAAAAAGTAAATATCAAGCATTGGCTTAAATGACTTGAACTTTTGAGGGGTTTTCCACTCATTTAGACCTTTTTCCTGATCTGAAAGGAAAAAGTGACAAGAAGTGACAAGAAGTGACAAAAATGTGACGAAAATGTGACAAAAAAGTGACGAAAAAGTGACAAAAAAGTGACAAAAATGTGACGGAAAAGTGACGAAAATGTGACAAAAAAGTGACAAAAAATGGATGAAAATGTGACAAAAAATGACAAAAATGACAAAAATGTGACAAAAAAGTGACAAAAAAGTGACAAAAATGTGACAAAAAAGTGACAAAAAATGGATGAAAATGTGACAAAAAATGACAAAAATGTGACGGAAAAGTGACGAAAATGTGACAAAAAAGTGACAAAAATGCGACAAAAAGTGACAAAAATGTGACGAAAAAGTGACGAAAATGTGACAAAAAAGTGACAAAAAAGTGACAAAAATGCGACAAAAATGCGACAAAAAAGTGACAAAAAAGTGACAAAATGCGACAAAAATGTGACGAAAAAGTGACGAAAATGTGACAAAAAAGTGACAAAAAGTGACAAAAATGTGACAAAAAAGTGACAAAAAAGTGACAAAAATGCGACAAAAAGTGACAAAAATGTGACGAAAAAGTGACGAAAATGTGACAAAAAAGTGACAAAAAAGTGACAAAAATGCGACAAAAAAGTGACAAAAAAGTGACAAAATGCGACAAAAATGTGACGAAAAAGTGACGAAAATGTGACAAAAAAGTGACAAAAAGTGACAAAAATGTGACAAAAAAGTGACAAAAAAGTGACAAAAATGCGACAAAAATGTGACGGAAAAGTGACAAAAATGTGACGGAAAAGTGACAAAAATGTGACGGAAAAGTGACAAAAATGTGACGGAAAAGTGACAAAAATTTGATGAAAATGAGATGAAAATGTGACGAAAATGTGACGAAAATGTGACGAAAATGTGACGAAAATGTGACGAAAATGTGACAAAAAAGTGACAAAAATGTGACGGAAAAGTGACAAAAATTTGATGAAAATGTGACGAAAATGTGACGAAAATGTGACAAAAAAGTGACAAAAAAGTGACGGAAAAGTGTCGAAAATGTGACGGAAAAGTGACAAAAATGTGACGGAAAAGTGACAAAAATGTGACAAAAAAGTGACAAAAAAGTGACAAAAATGTGACGGAAATGTGACAAAATGTGATGAAAATATGATGAAAAAGCATCAAAAGAGTAAAAAAAAAAAAAGCAATGAAAAGAAAAAAAGTGACTACACCGCGAGAAAGCTGAAAAGGAGAAAATGCACTCGGTTAAGGCCGGGGGTTTTCACTCATTTAGACCTTTTTCCTGATCTGACCAAGATTATTTTGCTTGTTTGATGACAGTTCAGACTGGTTCTATGGTAAATCTCGCTTGAAATAAGAAAGTGAAACTGCCAATGGGACAAGACCATTTTTCTTACCTCATTGGCAGAGAAACTTACTTGAAATAACGGGGAAATGTATTGAAACGAGTCAGAAACATCTCAGAGCAAGTGAAATAATCTAGGTCAAATGCCCAACTAAATTTGAACTAGTCAAAACAACTACAGTTTGGATTATTATGCTCAAATTGAGACATTTAAACTAATCTAGTAAATTAATTTTTGCAGTGAACTCTACGATTCGAATGCTTTTAAGATATTTAAGGGATATTTCAGGATATCCTTAAATGAAAGAGTCACTGTACCCGAATGCAGTTCCTCAAAGTGAGAATTCTAAAACACACGTACTCCGTTATGACCCAACACTGGCCTCATGTGATAGAAGCACATGTCCTAACAGTGTTTGAACTGTGTATTTCTTCTGATCGCAAGTAGACATATTAGCAACACTGGAGCGGGCCAGGTTGGTGACACCACCCAACAAAGAAATTATGGAAAAATTGGTTATTTATAAGCAAAGTGGACATAATGGGAAACATTACAGCCAAAATGTGTGTAAAAGTGACAGAAACTTTAAAGAGACTAGATGCAATTTGGTCATTTTATACTCACTACTGCCACCTCAGGTCTTACACGTAACGGCAGCTTCTATATTTAGCTCGTGCATGACGGCACTTCGGACCAAAGTAACAATTTTTTGAGTGACAGTGCAGGATTTTAGAGGCAGTTTCTGGGCTCATTTTATACATTAGGACATGGCTGGAACATGTAGGGGGAGGAAAATACTTAGTTTTAACGTGTTTAAACTCTGCATAGTCACAGGCGGCATCGCGTCATAGAGGGGGGCGTGGCCTTGAAATATTAACTTATTTATCACATATAAAAATAAAGTCAAGTGTAGATCGGGTCCATGTGGATGTTTATTCACAGCAGATTGTTCAGTAGAAGCGAAAAAACGGCAGTCGTAGCTAGCGTTAGCATTAGCACGATGCCTACATGTTAGCGTCCTCCGTTATTTATGTATTTATGGGCTGTTGAAACACTTTGCTCCTCTCCATGTCTTTGTATCTTTGTTTAGTAGAAAGCTATATTCATAATTGAGCATTTGTTAAAGTAGTTTTTGAATAATTAGAGAAAGTTTAAATTTTTCTTCAAATTGTTTTCCCCTTAACTTTTTTCAAACATGACCATATATGAGCGATTCCAGGGATGCCGTCTGCATCTATAGCCCCTTTAATGAAACTTTCAGATAACACTGCTGCTCAATGTGTTTTGGTCCATGTTTGCTTTATTATTGATGAACGTCTAGTGGGAAAGAAGCCGAGCAATGTCACTCTTTCCCCCCAAAAAGCTAGATTTAATGCCTTGGTTAGAATCAAATTTTATGCTTTTTAACTTGTTATATTGGCTAAGAGGCGGGGTCAGGGGTTAGGGTTATGATCAGGGTTAGACACGGCACATATTATTAGAAACTAGAAGGTCTTGGCTTTCAAATGAGGTATCACACTGGCATATAGGCTGTAAGCTCTTCTGTTAATACGCTTTGACATTTGGATATGCACCATTGAATAAAATCACTCTACCCTAAGATGGCAGATCACACATAAAGTGGTGTAGTGATGACTTGCGTGGGCCCACATTTCCTCTGAGTGCTCCGGTTTCTCCCTTCAACCAGGAAATTGAAATAATAAATTATACCGTCAACCTGACAGCGCCTCTGTAATCCCCCAAGTTCTCGCTTTTATTCTGAGGCTTTCGAATGCGAGAAGCTGATTTGAACCGAGCCTGTGGGTGGAGTAGATGAAATGACTGGTATCTTTAAGTGAAAGTGTTGTGGCTAAGGGTTTCTACAAAAGAACAAAACAACTAAATGTCGTAAGTAATTTGAAAAGTAGCAGGGGACGTCTTCAGGCTTTTCAGTGTTTTGGGGAAAGCGTGCAGATGTGCTCGTACCTATGAGAGGCGTGAAGGTGAAGTGCTGAAGCTGGCTCACGTTCTTCTTCCCATTGATCACGCAGAAGTTGACTTTGACCGGGCGACAAATCCTCCGGTCTCGATACCGAGGGACTTCAACAAACAGCATGTTCTGGACAGAGGGTTGAAATGTGATGATAATGTGACAAAATGTGATGAAAAAGTGACAAAAAAGTGACAAAAATGTGACAAAAAGTGACAAAAAAGTGACGAAAATGTGACAAAAAGTGACAAAAATGTGACGAAAATGTGACAAAAATGTGACGAAAATGTGACAAAAGAGTGACGAAAAAGTGACAAAAAGTGACAAAAAAGTGACAAAAATGTGACAAAAATGTGACAAAAAAGTGTTGAAAATGTGATGAAAATGTGACAAAATGTGATGAAAAAGTGACAAAAAAGTGACGAAAAAGTGACAAAATGGTGACAAGAAAAGTGGCAAAAATTTGTTGAAAATGTGACAAAAAGTGACAAAAAAGTGACAAGAAAAGTGTTGAAAATGTGACGAAAAAGTGACAAAAAAGTGACAAGAAAAGTGTTGAAAATGTGACAAAAAAGTGACGGAAAAGTGTTGAAAATGTGACAAAAAAGTGACAAAAAAGTGACAAGAAAAGTGACAAAAAATGTGACGAAAAAGTATTGAAAAAGTGACAAAAAGTGACAAAAAAGTGACAAAAATGTGACAAAAATGTGACAAAAAAGTGACGAAAATGTGACAAAAAGTGACAAAAAAGTGACAAGAAAAGTGACAAAAATGTGACAAAAATGTGACAAAAAAGTGACAAAAAGTGACAAAAAAGTGACAAAAATGTGACAAAAATGTGACAAAAAAGTGACGAAAATGTGACAAAAAGTGACAAAAAAGTGACAAGAAAAGTGTCAAAAATGTGACAAAAAAGTGTTGAAAATGTGATGAAAATGTGACAAAATGTGATGAAAAAGTGACAAAAAGTGACGCAAAAGTGACAAAATGGTGACAAGAAAAGTGACAAAAATGTGTTGAAAATGTGACAAAAAGTGACAAAAAAGTGACAAGAAAAGTGTCGAAAATGTAACGAAAAAGTGACAAAAAAGTGACAAGAAAAGTGACAAAAATGTGACGAAAAAGTAATGAAAAAGTAATGAAAAGTGACAAAAAAGTGACAAAAATGTGACAAAAATGTGACGGAAAAGTGTCAAAAATGTGACAAAAAAGTGACAAAAATGTGACAATAATGTGACAAAAAAGTGACGGAAAAGTGACAAAAATTTTATGAAAATGGGACAAAATGTGATGAAAATATGATGAAAAAGCATCAAAAGAGGAACAGAAAAAAGAAAAAGAAAAAAAAAGCAGTGAAAAGAAAAAAAGTGACAGGAGAAAATGCACTCGATTAAGGCCGGGGTTAAGAGGTTAAAGTGGTTGGTGACTCACGGACTGCGTCTTGTCTCTGTCAACTGTTGCCTCAGCCTCCCAGATCTGCTCTCCGTCTGAAAGTAGTGGTGGCAGTTTATTTTTTTTTACTCTTCGGTCATTCACAAGCACTCAAATAAATGACAATTAGGATTGGACTTGAGGTATTACTGTGTTGAGCATTGCAATAATGATAGTATTGCAATATTCCACACTGTGACTGGGTTTCTTCTTCACGCAGTTCTCATGTAGAGATCATTTCATCAATAATGTCATTTTTTCTATCACTGGATTCGTGTTTAGAATCTAAAATTTAAATATGTACTTTTCAGTTACTTTTGGCAAATTCTAAACTGAAAATAGTAATAATTCCACTGAGTAAAAGTGATGTCAATGATGTCCTTTTTCTTCGCTTTCCTTCATTCTCTCATGTTTTTTGTTGATGACATTAACAACACACAACTGCAGATGAATGTTCACATATTTTTAAGTGTGTGGGAACTTGAAGAGCGACGATGCTAAATTTGTGCAATGTTTGTGTATGGAGTGAACGATGGAGTGAACGAATAGTGCAATGTAAAGTGTCTTTGAGGGTCCAGAAAAGCGCTATATAAAACCAATGCATTATTATTATTAATTATATGGGGGTGGGTTTCGATATAAAGAGCAGGTGCTACGGGTGCTCGTCTATAAATAGAATATCATGAAAAAGTTCATTTATTTCTGTTATTCAACTTAAACGTGTGAAAGAAAAATATGATATAGACTCATGATCTGCAAAGTGACAAATGTCAAGCCTTTGTTTGTTTTAACTTTTGATGATTATGTCTTACAGTCCATTTTCAAAATAATAACATTTTCTGAGATTTTTAATTTGGGGTTTTTACAATCTGAGAGCCATAATAATCAAAATGAAAACGAATAAAGGCCACATATCTTTGCATGTAATGAGTCTATCACATACAGTGGGGGAAAAAAGTATTTGGTCAGTTGCCCATAGACTTTCTATTGGATTTTGGGCAAATACTTTTTTCCCCACTGTATTACTTTCACAGTTTAAGTTGAATAACTAATTATATATGACGAGCGCCTGCATGTTGTAAATTAATCAATAAGCAGTGTAGATACAAACGGCATCTCGTCATAGAAGGGGGCGTGGCCTCGCCGAGGGGGAAAACAGAATCTTTTGGGAAAAACAGTTTTTCACTCTTTTTACCCATTTTCCGTCAGTTATTATCACATACAAATGAAGTCAAGTCTAAATTGGGACCATATGATGTTTATTCACAGAAGATTGTTCAGTAGAAGCGAAAAAACGGCAGTTGTAGATAGCACTAGCTAGTGTTAGCACGATGCTACATGAAGCATCATGCTAGCATTGTCTGTTATTCATGTATTTATGGATTGTTGAAGCACTCTGCTCCTCTCCATGTCTTAGTATCTTTAACCTCTTAACTCCCACCTGAACATGTTTTCTCCTGTTCTCCAAATTCTCCAAATCTAAAAGCTTCTTCAAAACAGTGATGAAAAAGAAAAAAGGAAAATGAGGATCAACAAAAAGGTGACAAAAGGGCAGCAAAAAAAGGACAAAAATCCAGCAGAAAAAAGACAAAAATCCAGCAGAAAAAAGACAAAAATCCAGCAAAAAAAAAAGACAAAAATCCAGCAGAAAAAAAGACAAAAATCCAGCAGAAAAAATGACAAAAATCCAACAAAAAAGAGACAGAAGAGCAGCAAAAAGTAATAAAAAAGTGCCAAAAACACATAAGGGAAATAAAAAGTGACGACAACGGCATAGAGGAGAGAATGGATTTGGTTTTGGCGGGTGGTAAGAGGTTAATTAGTAGAAAACTATGTTCATAATTCAGCGTTTGTTACAGTAGTTTTTGAATAATTAGAGAAAGTTTAGATTTTTCTTCAAATTGTTTTCCCCTTAACTGTTTTCAAACATGATCATATATGGATGATTCAAGAGATGCCGTCTGTATAGATCTATAGCAGTTTGTAACACCGGTTTAGTCCTGAAGGTAAAATATTCATGAGGTGGTTCTTCGGTGATGGTTTAAGGGAAGTGAAAATATGACAGTTTTCTGCTCCGTCAGTGATGCATTTCATCAGTCAAAGTGAACGGGATTTCTCAAAACTGAATCAAATAAAATACTACTCCAGGTATGTTTATGAGAAGGGAAACATCTTATAACCTGGTTCTTGTGTGAATACCAGACTAGTAAATGAAAAACAATCTTCACAGTTTCATTACCATCTCACTTTTTAACATAATGCTTCAACCCACTGTTCACAAGTACAAACTCCAACAGCGAATCTTTATCTGTTTGTCAAACCACATCCTGTAGCGTCAGACCTCAGGGCAGGCAAAAGGCACACACATGACTGCATCCTACTTTCACGACATGTGGCCCAGCAGCGATCTGTCAGCACTTTGTGAGTAAAACAAAAGTAATTATCTATCGCATCCCATCTAACGTGCGTCATTGAAAGTCAGTGCAACGGCTGCTATGCAAATAACCTGACAATACCAGTAGTGTGTGAGGGGGAGGATGCGTTTTAGTTTGGGGTTTGGATAAACAACTGACTATTACGTGGGTAAGACTCCAGAGGGCTCATTAAAGATATAATGGCCAGATAATCAGAAGCTCCAGTTTAAAGTGATAGTCTGCAAGTCTTAAAGGGATATTTCAGGATTTTTGACATAGGGCCTCATTTCCTAGTTGTCCAGAGTGTTGCTGATTCCTGGAGATATTTTTTTTGTAATTCATGCAGTTCTTATATTTGAAGAGTTTCGTGGCGCTAGGCTAGTGCAAGGCTAGTGCATTTCTACGGTATCAGCTAGCCTGCATTGAAAACAACTTGACCCGCTCCACAGAGCACCTGAGGCAAATCACTTATAACGCCAGACTAACCATGTAAATGTTTGTGTCGATAGAGTAATGTTTGGAATATAACTGACCTTGCATCACATGAATGATCGCATTTTGAGGGACTATTTTCTAGCAGATCACTCCGCCGCTGCGTAGCTTATACAACCACGAAGCTGATGCTGCTCAAATATAAGGTATTTTAAATGCAAAATTGTTAAAATTATTCTCTCGACACTAGGGCTGAAACAACTAATCGATTAATCGACAACTAATCGATTATTGAAATAGTTGTCGATTAATCGTTTTCTAGTAAACACAGACTTAAAAAGAGGAAAAATTACATGAACATTTTTTATTTTTGATGGAAACCTACTTTGTTTTTCAAGTTAGGGTTTGTAGAGTTTTGTACATTGAAAATTTCATAGATATCTGTCTGTGTCTCATCCAATTAATAAAGCAGAACTGGCACTACAAAAACACTTTACAACACAGTTTAAGTTTACTCCATCAACATGTCCTCAAGAGACTTTAGCTTTATGTGATTAAAAATAAATGAAAAAATACCATTTTCATACACCATTCACAGCCAAGCGATTAATCGATTAATCGTAAAAAATAATAGGTAGATTAATCGATTGCCAAAATAATCGTTAGTTGCAGCCCTACTCGACACAGACATTTATATTGTTAGTCTGATTTGCCTCAGGTGCTCTATGGAATGCGTCAGACTGTTTTTAATGCAGGCTAGCAGGTCCAATCAGGGGGGGAGGGGGAGGAGCTTGATCGTTTACTTTTGAAAATTCTGTTCCTGCTCACCTCATTTTGCAAACTAAGAAGGGCTTTCTGGTTAAAGAGGGGACTAATTTGATTGTTTACTTTCATATTTCACTTTTCTCTCCTCACTTTGCAAACTCGCTTTAACCTCTTAACCCCCACCTGAACCGAGCACACTTCCTCCAACATGGCTTTATCCAAATCTAAAAGCGTCTGGAAAAAAATGTCAAAATAGCGACAAAAAATGAGACAAAAACAAGGACGAAAGTGCAACAAATGTGACGAAAAAGCGGTGAAAACGTGACAAAAATGTGTGATGAAAACACAACAAAACAGCCAAAAAAGAGCGACAGTAAAATGACCAAAAAACTGATGAGAATTGACAAAAAAAAGCCACAGAAGAGCAATAGAAAAGTGACACAGACATGACAAAAAGAGCAATGAAAAAGTGGCAAAAATGTGTGATGAATATGCAACGTAAAGTCCCAAAGAAAAACTTAAGTGAATGAAAAAAGTGAAGACAGCAAGAAAAAAGCTCCATTTAGATGAATTTTGTAGGTCTTAGCTTTCAAATGAGGTGTTACACTGGCCCGTTAGCTGTGATCTGGGTCCGGGTTTGGGTAAAGCTGAACTGGAATGCACTCGGTTAAGGCGGAGCTAAAACAAACTACCAATACATACTTTATTCTTAATTTGGGTAAAAAAAAAAAAAGTACTACATCAGGAAAATGGAGAAAATGCAAATAAATGAAGAGACGATACTAATTTGTCATATTTTTTGTGCTTTTTTTGTTGCTTTTTCATAACCTATTTTGCGGCATTTTTGAAACAGTTTTTTGTCACTTTTCTGTAATTGTTTTTGTCACCTATTTGCTGTGTTTTTGTTCCTCTTTTAAAACCATTTGGTTGAGCTTTTGTCGTTGTTTTAATGCTTTTTTTTCATTCTCATTCATGTCTCGTTTTTGTTGATATTTTTAGCTTTTAGAAGTCAAACTGGAGAAAATGTGCTCTGTTAAGGGGGGGGTTAAGAGGTTGATTAAAATGCATGAGCAAAGCATAAGTGCAAGAGTAAAACTGATTTATATAATAGTATTCAACCATTTTAAACTATCTATAAACACACAATACTGATTTTGTTTAATTTCATGAATGCTACTGGCCCCCAAAAAGAGAAAATGTGTGGTCTTCAGGCAAATGTATTAATATATAGATAATACATTCAATAACATTTAATTACTGCTTGACTTTTTTCTCCAGACACTTGGACACATTTCTTCTATTTCTTCTGATTATATTGTTTTTGCTCACCTTGATCTCTCTCGGTGAAGATGACCCTCGAGTCGATCGTGAAGTTGAGCCCAGTCAGAACCATCTGTTGTCCTCCAAGAACAGAACATCTGTCCAAGTCTTGCCGCTCCACCGTGGGCATCTCCTGAGCTCGCTGGGCTGAAGACACACAGACATACAAAGTGCTAAAAGGGATAATGACTTCTGCTGAAGAGGACAAACCGTAAATTCTCTAATACTGGCCTGTATTCCATTAGCGGCCGGGTCTCTAACAGAGGCCGGGTTCGCGGCTGGTGGAGGCAAATTAAAGCCGGTCTCTAAAACAGGCCGGGGCTTTTATTAGAAACTATAGCGGTAGAAATATTCCCCATGTTAGGAATTTGTCTCATACTCGTGTAAAAGAAAACTCACATGCAGGAAGTAAACAAACGGGAACCCGGGCCGATGGGGGGACGCTGCGGAGGAGCTGATCCGAGCGTAACTTTGACACAGATTTAGCCACTTTTCAAACCTCCAGTGACTATTTGTGGAAACAGGGCAACAAATGTTGTGTGACCCTCCAGGGTTTCAAATAAAGTCACCATCGCGTCTTCAAAGCACGTCCAGCTGCTCCGTGTGCAGGTCAGTCCCACGCCTCAAAATAACTTCTCCCATCAGCGCGAGCGTCTCGTCATCTCTCGGGTCAGTCTCATGATCGATCACAAACACAAACGCTCCGTCTAAACTCAACTTTTACACAAGATAACAACAAATAATCCGGTCCGTGGTAAAAACGAAACAGAAACCTGCAGTGACATTGATGTCAATGCTCTGCTAACAGCAACAAAACACTTCCCTCCTTCCTTCCGCATAGTAAAGTGAAGATTACTGCGCGGATTTCGAACTACTCCTGGTATTTTTACGCCTTACAATATAGTCCCCCCTTTTATCCGCTTAGAATATCCACAGTTTAATTTTGTGTAATTATACTTTGTAGTGGAACACTCCACGTAACCATATTTAAATAGGGAAAACGTGGAAGAGCTTGGTAGCTTCTATCTTGACCTGTTTTGGAGCTATAGAGGAGAGAGGGAGAGGCTAAATGCTAACGCCGTCTGCGCTGTGTTTACGTGACTGAAGGCACGGGGGAAGATCAGACAGGTCCTAAAGAACTCGTCAAAGCTAAGATAAGAACATATCTCAGTATGAAAAAACGGTGGCCTATTCCTTTAAGTCTCTTTTTTGGCTCCATATGCATGACATGTCCACTTTAAGACTGCTTAACTAATGCTATAACTACAGCTCCTCAGAAGTGGGTAGAGTTATAATAATTTCTCCACTCAATGAAAAAATAGGTAAAAGAAATAGTTCTAAAGACAAGATACAAGAAACATAAACTTCACTTTATCTAGCAACATGAGGCTTTTCTCACTCACAGATTTACTCATAGTGGGACGAGTAACCTTTTCTTTTTCAAGCATCAACACTTACAGCACTCTATAGGCTGGGAGCAGACTTGCAGTGACACCAGTTGTCCACCAGGTTCAGGGATGTGCACTCGGAACACCAGGCGGACACGAGTGTTTTTGCGGCCGATGTCCGTCTCTCCGTTTCGCAGTTCTATATCCGCGTTTCGAAGCTTGAGGATCCCCACGCAGTCAATCCTAAGACATGTGCACAAGACAGACTGTGTTTATACAATTGAACGCCAAGTCTTTTTTTATGTACACATTGGTTTTGGTCCTTATATCTAACCACATTGCATCAGTCAGACATTTTTAAAACAATGAGTGTGTTGATATAAATAGATTTTTCCAATGAGGGAGCATCCGTGGATTGTAGAAACACAATGAAGCGCATGCAGCTGTCAGTCGCTCACGTAACAAATTTCTACTCACATCACTCTCATGTTATTCTTTGGCTCCAGGAGGATCTCCAGTACTTTGGTGCCGCTGATGATCCGCTCCATGCTGGGAGTGGTCACTGTCTTCCCTGTGACTCTGTGCACCTGGTAGAAGGAGTGTGGCTTCAGCAGCCTCTCGTCTGCAGTGCCGATGAACACCTGCAGGCTCAGGGCCGAGGACCCGTGGTACCCCAGGAGCTGGACGAGGAGAGAAGAGCGAGAGACGCTGATAAACCGACTGTGACGTGAAAGGAATAGTGACAGACGTTTCTAAGAGGGTAGTCGGCTGGACTTTATGAAGTTATTCTGTTACAGGAATAGGCCACCGTTTTTACATACTGAGATATGTTCTTACCTTAGCTTTGACGAGTTCTTTAGGACCTGTCTGATCTTCACCCGTGCCTTCAATCACGTAAACACAGCGCAGACGGCGTTAGCATCTAGCCTCTCCCCCTCTCCTCTATAGCTCCAAAACAGGTCTGCGAACTAGCTTTTAGCTAAACGGCCTATGAACATGGCATCGGTTATTGTAACAATGCTTCTTGTTCTGTCCCTTTCAAATAAACATATACTACATATACTACTAGATAGAAGCTACAAAGCTCTTCCACGTTTTCCCTATTTAAATATGGTTACGTGAAGTGTTACACTACAAAGTATAGTTACACAAAATTAAACAATGTGGATTTTCTAAGCGGATAAAAGGGGGAACTATATTGTAAGGCGTAATAATACCAGGAGTAGTTCGAAATCCGCGCAGTAATCTTTACTGTGTGGAGCTACAGTGGGGAAAAAAAGTATTTGTTTCTTTGCTATTGTTCCTTGTTGTTGTTTTGTTTACACTGATTATACTATGAGAAATGAAAAGTTCATCATTTTGAGTTGGGGGTAGGCGCTCATAAGCTTTTGCTTCAGCCTACTCCTTTTGAGCAAAATGTATGCTCAAATAAATAAATAAAAAAAAAATATATATATACTTTTTTTCCCCACTGTATAGAGGAGAGAGGGAGAGGCTAGATGCTAACGCCGTCTGCGCTGTGTTTACTTGACTGAAGGCACGGGGGAAGACCAGACAGGTCCTAAAGAACTCGTCAAAGCTAAGGTAAGAACATATCTCAGTATGTAAAAACGGTGGCCTATTCCTTTAAAACTCTCCACTGGAGGAGCTGTTCCATCAGCAGCTTCCCCTCGTGTCCCTCACCTGCACTTCGGGATGTCCTCCGCTGGACGTCTTCACGGCTCCCCTGCTGCCCTCGGTCTCGTAGTGCGCACGGTGGTAGGATTTGGGATGCTGCTGGATGTGAAGCTTGTACTGGCCCATCTCAGGGGGGAGCTGCCACTCCAGAGAGGGCAGGGGGGTCATGGACATACTGGACGACACAAGTGAGGAGGGAAAAATATATACAAAAAGACAAAGTTCATAAGATTCAAAATATAAAACAAAAGAGGGTGTGCATTTTCATGTCATGTGCATACCCTGTGATGGAAAGTGGGCTTACCTAAAAGCACCATGATGAGTGGGATGAGGAGGCCACACGGTTGGCACCATGTAGAAGGCTTCAGGCTTTACCTACGGAGCATCCGACTTATTACCAACCTTTCACAATAGTTAGATTATCATAATGTCATTGGTTAAATATTTACCACCTCGATAACAACACAACTGATTAAACTGAATACTATTGACTGTGACCTTTTGCCAAGTCGTTTTCAAATGTGTCCAGAAATGTTTTAGTGCTTGAAAGGAAAAGATGCCAATGCAGTGTTAATTTCGTCGACTAAAATATTTAGTCTTAATTCTAGTCAAAGTGATATTTTTGACGACTAAAATTGGACTAAAATTAAATTATACGTTTTTCATGAGTCTAAAACTGTGACTAAAATGTCCAGATATTTTAGTCAACTAAAATAAGACTAAATAAAAATGAAAAGGAGAGACTAAAATCATCTAAACGTCTATTGACCGTCTGAAAGAGCCTCATATCATGTAAATTCACTGCCAAAGGATCAGCTCTGAGCTTTATTCATGTGGAGCAGCTCCATGAAGCAGAGGAACAATTAATTATGATTATAATGAATATTATTAATGCAAAGTCGACTAAATTCGTCTTAAAGTCGACTAAATTTACTTGCAATATTAGTCGACTAAAACTAGACTAAAATTGAAGATATTTTTTTGACTAAAACTAGACTAAAATCGAATTACATTTTCGTCAAAAGACTAAGACTAAAACTAAATTAACATATATTGTCAAAATTAACACTGTACCAATGTGAGGGCATTTGATTTTCTTGCATATTGCAGTTTCAAAAACGTAGCTGAGTTGCAGTACTTTGAGTTACGTTTGAGTTGCTGCTAATAGTAATAACGCCACTGAGCAAAAGAGCAGTCATGTAGCTTTTTATGCTGAAAAAAGGTGATATTAAAGTGCAGTTGACCTTTCAGTGACCTTGTAGCTTTGGATCAACAATTTTTTAGCGTTTCTCGTAGGTTTTCACGCAGGTTTTTTGCGGTTTTATGTGTAACCATGAAGAAGGTTTATCAGCACAGGAGCAAACCTACCAGACACCATAAAAAAATCCTACTGTTCATCGTATTAGAAAGTAAAGGCATCTTGCTAACCACTCATTAAGCTGTTGTGTCACTAAAAGGTCAAATACGCACTGATGTCAACTTTTTTTTTTGATTAAAAAGTTACATAACCTTTAATACCAGATCGAGTCATGTCCAAGTTCTGAATGTGCAAGTCCGAAATCTAGAAAAATCGAGTTGAAGTCCGCAAGTAAGAAGAGTTTTCTAACTTTTTTCCACCCAGTGTCCAGAACCCTCTTATGAACTCTGATAGGATTTAACTTTCTTTAAAGAGGGGGTATTATATTATGCTTTTATTCAGGTTTGTTTTTTGGTAATAACGAGTCATGTCCCAAGTCTTTAGTTCATACAACACCTATGAGTTCTATCTTAAAAAATGAACAAACCTCTGTTCTCACTGTCCTGTCCGGCTCCAGGGCCCAGTCGTACCCCTCCCCATAGACACAATCCTGTCTCGGGGCGGGCCTGTGCTGGGCCTGGGGTGCTACTGATGGCATCACTATGGTGTTGTTAGCACTGCTCAGCATCTCCCTCAGCACAGGGGTCGCGGTCTGATACTGATGGAGGTAGAAGCTCCCCTGTTGCTCGTTCGGAGACGGGACGGGGCTGGGACTTCGGGAGCGCTGTTTGACCGGAGTCGGACATGGGTGCTGTTGGTCATGGCAGCGCTTGCCCTGTGGAGATAAGGACCGGGAGCGCTGGTGCGGGCGGGATGAAGGGGCTACGTTGGGTTGGTGAGGGAGGAGGAAGGTGTCGTCCGGGACGCTATTGCGGGTCGACCCGCCTGGAGACGAGTGGGCGGAGGACGTGTGGATGGCTTGCAGTACCGGGCAGAGATCCAAAGCTGACAGCCCAAACCCTGCACCCATAATGACAGAGAAAATCATTCTGTGTCATTGATTTTCTTACAAATTCAGACAGCTTCAGCTCATGAGACTCAGAAAGTATCATTACAGTGTGAGAGCTTCAGACGTAATGAACTGTCCAGAACAGATGGGGCGCTAATGCCCCCTTCAACTAGCCCGCTATACACCCTGGCTTTTTCACTACACTATGCAGGGCGTACATATAACATAATTCATTGTAGATAAAAAAAAAAAAAAGGAAGCCAGCAAAATTGTACACAAATTAATACTATATCGAGGATGGAAATGACAACTGGGTATTAGCAAGATCAGATAATATGCACTATTAATGTGCCTTTTAACACAAAACTACTAACTTTCGGGAATGTTCAGGCTTTGACAACCATCTGTAAGTAAGTAATGATCGCCTTTTGTCACTTGTTTTGTTCCAGACATCATACATGTGGACTGCTGATGTGGTTTCTGTTCATTTCTGTTAATTATATGAACATTTCAAACAGTGATTTGTAAGTATAACATGTTCTCTTTTGCTAAAAAGGCAAGTCAAAATATGATGTTGCTAAATGTATGATTGATGATGTGTAGAGTTAAGGGGTGGGCGTTTATAAGCTTTTGCTTCGGCCCACTCCTTATGAGCGGAAAATCAACTGCTCAAATAAACAAATAAACTAAAACTAAAACGAAACAGTAGGTGGCAGTCCGTGTTGGGGAGGAATGGTATACATAGAATACGTATATAATATGTATTTAGAATCCTCATTTTGACTAACTCTGTACTGGTGCAGAAACTCTTTAACTTGAGAATATTCAGTTCAAAGGATTCAATTGCAGTACTCAATAATTCACCTTCAACGTCATTCAACAATGTACATGTGCACCGTGTGTCATGACATGTGAGTGATCTGCAAAGTGCTTTTGCAAAGTGCTTTTTTGTGTTCCTCGTTTGTGGTAAATACTTTCCAACAAGAGGCAGCATCATGTAGATGCTGCTGCCTTTATCCATAAATATTATGCATCGCATCAGTTTTTAGTTAGTTAGCAACAGATGCATACAGGTATAGTATACATATAACATACAGAAATTATTCACCACATAAGAAGTGTTAGTGCTGCCAATAAGGGAGGAAGAAGTTAGTTATAACTTACAAGGCCCTACCCCTCAGTTTTTAGTTATTTGTATATAACAGTCATTGCTAAATGTTGCTTTTAATGACATTTTAGCAGTAAAATAAAAACAAATTCCTATGAATAGAGAAAAGTATTTGTAGCTGCAGTCAAAGCAGATTTAAATATTTAATTTCCTAACTTTATTGTTGATTAAAAAGGACAAAGAATTTCACATAAAGACAATACAGTTCATAATTATTATTCATATTTCATTTGTTTTTGCAATTATATTTGATTTCTTAAAACTATGGAGAAATAGGGAAGAACTTATTTTTGGTTCCACCTTAATTGCGTTGCTATGGAGACAGCACAGGCGTGGCACATGAGGCACCGGCACCTGAGGCAGAGTCCGAGAGAAAGCTATTAAGAAGAATTAACTTTATTTCCTTGAGGTTTAAGCGGCCAATAAGGTACTTTGTTAAAGCCTTGTGTGATTTTTGTGTGCTATTTTGCGACATTATTTTAAGTTTTTATTGTCTTTACTTTTATAGTTCTGACAGCATTGTGTTGGCATTACTGGCATGATTAAGACATGTGAAGACAGCCAAATAAATGTTTGTGGAAACCGAAGAATGACTTGATTAAAACTCTGAGGGAGGGACATTATTATTGTTGGGGGCCCTGAGACTAATTTGGATGTCCAAGACTTTGGGCTTTTGTTACACAACACATTTTAATTCAAGTATTCAGTATTCTGTAAGAAAACTGTCGTATTTCTCCCCCGCAGTACTGGTCGTGTGCAGATGTACAGTCAATGACTCGCAAGGAAGTAAATGTGTTTCTATTGTGTGTCCTTTACATGTGGGAAATATGGGCACACTCTTCTTCATACTTTTTAGTGATCGGATTCTCAGCTTTTTTTTGGTGAGTGAATAATCTGGATTCACTGGCAGGGACAGTACTACAAATACATATTATCCTATTGTGTATCATAGGTACAGCTTATGACATATTGTTACAAAGGCCATTACATTGAACTAAATTTAGTTAGGCGCCATGTATCAAGGGTAGTGTAAAATAAAGTGTTACTGTACCGAGTAGCCTAATATTTGAGGAACTTTTACTCAAGAAATGAAAATATAATTCCTCACACTGCAAAAAGTGGATTCTAAGCAAGTAAAAAATGTCTTACTTTAAGAAATAAGTTATTATTTTTTCCCTAAAAAGTAATAATGTCTTCCCTAACAAGGTTTTCTTGAGAAAAAAATCGTATTTTAGGAAATAAAATCTAGCCATTTCTTGTTCAGATATATTTGCTAAAAAAAACATGCTAATTTTTCTTGTAACAAGAAAGAAAAACTTTTTGGATCTTCTTCAGCTTTAGACAAAGAATATTTTTTCTTATTTTAGGAAAAACTAAGATCACAACAACTCTTAGTTTAAGAACTGCTTCTTACAGAGAGATAATACATTCCATTCTTTAAAGGGCGGCGCGGTGGCGCAGTGGTTAGAGCCTCCGCTTCACAGCTCAAAGGTCCTGGGTTCGATTCCCACCAAGACGGGGCCTGGGGCCCCGTGTCTGAGTATGTTTCCCCTCCCACTAAAAACATGTACAATAGGTGAATCCTCCAGCCAGGTGATTCTGACCATCAGCCTGGCTCCACATCATGGAGGCGGGTCCCCGAGCGCGGGCAATATTTTCCTTAAATATTAGCATTTATTAAGAACATTTATTAAGAACATTTTGCTCATTTGTGTAATATAGAACATTTTCCTTAAATCAAGCAACATTTAAGGAAAATATCCCACAATTTTTCACTAAATAAGAATGTTTTCCTTAAATTATTCCATTCTGAGGACATTTTTCTTAATTCTAGTAATTTATTTGCTTAAATTTAGTGTTTCTTTCTTGTTTTATGATGAGAAAAATAGTCTAGAAATACAAATTCTTAGCAAGAAAAAAATGCTGACCCCAATGGCATAGTGTTCATGCTTACCTGCCACATTAGACGGGGAAGGACAGGGCGAGCCTTGGGGGGAGCAGTTCTCATTGGGCCATCCAGTAGAAGAGTTGCTGCTGGCTGGGCTGACACACTCCCGGTAGAAAGCTTTGGGGCCGGGACTCTGGATGTGGGTTTGGGAGGTGAGGGAGTCCCCGGAAGGCGTAATTTCGATCCTGGGGCGAGAGGCGGGGATGGCGGAGGGGCGGGACGGGTGAAAGGGGAGCCCTGCAGGTGAGGCAAACTGGACTGGAAGATCTGCAGGGAAGACCTGGCTGGGTTGGGGCTGGGGTGAGGGGGAGAGGTGGTAGTCGCTGGGACAGTCCACCACCAAAACAGACGGGAGGGGGTTGTTTTGCAGCTGAGCATGAGGTTCATCTGTCAGTCAAATTAGAAACATATTAGTAGGTGGACAAGATAAAGCAAGATTAAAACCCCCCACAGGAAAGTGACTAATGACTACAACTAAAATTAAAAAACAAAATAGCTTACTTTCCTCAGCAACAAAAAAAGTTAAGTGGGTAAAATATAGTAGCTTACAAGATAGAGTGCTTTAAGGCTGTCCCTGTCAAACAAAATGACATAAAACTGTGGTTACACCAGAATTTCCCCCCCAAAAAACAGATTTTATTTTGTTTTCAGACTCTGGTTTGCTGTCTTCTTATTTTAAACCAATGGTCAGAAACCTCGGGGTCGTCTTTGACAACTCGCATCGTTTCGACAAACAGATTGACAGTGTGGTCAGGTCAAGTTTTTATTAGCTGCGTGTTTTAACTAAAGTAAAGCCTTTTTTAAACCGCTCAGACCTGGAGCGAACCATCCACGCTTTTATCAGTTCAAGAATTGATTATTGTAATGACCTTTATTTTGGAGTTTCCCAGTCCTGTCTTAATCGTCTTCAATTGGTGCAAAATCCTGCAGCTCGTTTTTCAACAAATACACCCCAGCACATCACCCCAGTCCTTTTTTCGTTGCGTTGGCTTCAAGTTTCTTTTAGAGTTGATTTTAAAATCCTTCTTTTTGTTTTTAAAGCCCTCAATGGTCTTGCCCCTTCGTACTTGTCTGAACTTTTAACTGTTCGTGACTCGGGCAGATCCTTGAGGTCGTCAAACCAGCTCCTGCTAGAAGTGCCCAGGACCAAGTACAGGCACTGGGGTGATCGGACCTTTTCAGTAGCTGGACCCAGACTCTGGAATAAGCCGCCCCCTGATTTGCACCATCACTGACTTTGGCCTTTTTAAATCCAGGCTCAAGACGCATTTATTCAGACTGGCTTTTAACACTAAGTAGCGACTCTTTAGTAATTTTTTTCTGTTTTATTGTTTGTTTGTATGAATGTTTTTAATGGATTTTATGTGGTTTTATTGTAAAGCACTTTGGTCGCCTTGTGTGTTGTAAAGGGCTCTATAAATAACATTTGATTGATTGATTGATTGATTGATTGATTGATTGATTGATTGAAAATAATAAACTTTCTAAATATTTTGCACACTTTGTTGCTTCTTTACCTTTTAAACACTTTAGTTCAGCGATGAAGTGGGGACATAATCTTTTTCATGGGCTTTGATGATAAAAGTATGTGGTTTCTGACAGGGGCTAGTTTTAGGTCCTTCATTATTTTATGAGAAAATGTAGCTTTTGCTTATTCATTGTGAACCACTGGGGGCAGCACTGAATTACTTTAATGTATTTTATTATGTCTGTAAATATGAATGACGATTGGACTGATGCAGAATGCAATGCAGTGTGATTGGTAAAGTGTAATGCGATTGACTGTTAGAATAGTGAATGGTCATGCCTGTGTATTGTTATTTATTTTGATGTAACCAGGGACTACGGATGGAAACTAGCTATTTAGCAATAATCTGGGGCAGTACATCTGTTCTCTGAGCTTAATGTCTCTGTACACTGTCCCTTCAATAAAGATTAAAGTAAAGTATACGTAAAAGTACACATCTCAATCACTGTTTTCTTTAGTAATTATGGCTTTATACCCCACATGTCAGCGCTCTGTGTAGCTAAGTTTTCATTTGTAAGGAAACAAGAATAGAAATGTTTGTTTTTATACTGTGGTGTGACTTCTCCTGAACCTCAAATTGACAAATCCACTCTAATTTTAACGATTGAACATGTTATTGTTGCTTTTTTCTTTTTGCCAGATGTTTCAAATTCTTCTGAGAATATTAATACCCTAAAGCAGGGGCGGACTGGGACTGAAAAACAGCCCTGGACTCTGACCAGCCTGGCCCAAATTAGCGCAATTGTGACACTTCCACAAATACATATTTTAACCTCTTACCCCCCGCCTTAACATTAACGAGTGCATTTTCCCCAGTTCGGCTTTTTATTATTATTTTTTTTGATTGGCATCAGCAAAAAGAACAGGAAAGGTGGTCGTAGAAACAGAAGCAAAATCATTAATATAAATAATAAATAATAATGGTCCCAAAATTGAACCTTGTGGTGCACCATACTCCACGGAATTCCTTCTAAATTCATGTTTTTTTATACTGGGCTTTACCCAAATCTAAAAGCTTCTCGACTGGAAAGCAACAATGTAACGCCTCATTTGAAAGCTAAGACCTACAAAAGTGATGGGAACTTTTCGTCACGTCGCCACATTTTTGTCATATTTTTGTTGTTTTTTAAATTATTTTTTCTATCATTTTTTGTTGTATTTTTCTCATGTTTTTGTTGACTTTTCATCCTCTTTTTCTCGCTATTTTGATGCTTTTCTTTTTAGCTTTTAGATTTGGGTAAAGCTCGGTTGAGGCGGGACTGGTGGCCCTCGAGCCAGTGGCCCCTCTGTGCTCTTCCAGAACGGACATATGGCCAGTCCGCCCCTGCCCTAAAGTAAGAAACATTATTTGGAAGCATTTCTTCCTTGCCCCCCCCCCCCCCCCCCTAAGTGAACCGATGTTCCCTTTCTATTCAATATAGGGATTAGTTCATTGGTTTCACTCCCCTTTTCAGGGGCGGACTGGCCACATGTCCATTCTGGAAGAGCACAGAAGGGCCACTGACTCTAGGGCCACTGGTTTGGCCTCTCAATCTTCTCCTTAATCTCTAACTTTACGCCTTAACCGAGCTTTGCCCAAATCTAAAAGCTCAAAAGAAAAGCGCCAAAACAGAAAAACGAAAATGAGGATGAACACGGGACAAAAATGTGCCGTAAAAGCAACAAAAAATGTGACAAAAATGTGACAAAAACATGGCATAGACGTGACAAACACCAACAAAAACATGACAAAAAAAACAACTACAAAAAGGAGACAAAAACACAGCAACAAAGCAATAAAAAAAAGCAACAAAAAGCCACAAAAAGTGATAAAACACAATGACAAAGCCACAAAAGTAATGAAAAAAACAACAAAATCATGACAAAAAGTTGCAATCACTCTTGTAGGTCTTGGCTTTCAAATGAGGCGTTACACTGTTGCTCTCCAGTTCAGGAGCTTTTAGATTTGGGTAATGTCAATATGTATTTGTGCTGTGCGCATTTACGCTAATTTGGGCCACACTGGTCAGAGTCCAGGGCCGTTTTTAAGTCCCAGTCCGCCCCTGCCCTTTTTTTTTGTAATATCAAAACATTGATCTTACCTTTCTCAGGACCAACAGAAAAGTCCTCTGCAGGGTTGTACAGAAACAGGTCTGAGAAGTCCAGCTCCTCTTGGTTAATATCGTGGTCTAGTCCTCCAGGGAGACCCAGGCCTCCAGAAGCCATCTCATAACCAACTCAAGTATCGATCTGGACTGTCTGCAACGCGGAGACTTCACAAGTGTAGCGTGAAGATGTCGAGTCGCGCTGAGAAAAGACACAAAGGCGCGCTTCCTGTCTGTGTCTGTGATGACAGCTCTGTGCGTGCTGCAGCAGCGGTTTCCTTTCGCTTTGAACTTTGATGTTTGCAAGAAGTAGCACATCACATTTAGACCGCTTCAACGTGTCACGCCGCTGCCTCCACGCTCATACTTTCATGTAACTGAAAAAATAAATACATACAGAGTTTATTTGGGCCTTTTTAAGTTATTTCAACAACTAGGCTGTATCACGAACTATAAACTAACCCACTAATCACCAAATCATTAAAGAACCGCATGAAAAATACAAGAGTGCGACGTGCGTAAAAGTAAGACGTGTCGATTGCGTGCGCGCGTAAAGAGCGCCATCCGCTGGTTAAAAGCTGTAAGTGGTGCTCAAAAGTCACAAAAACGAGCTAAAGTACCAGCCACAATATTGGTTAATAATAGGAAAATTTGTTAATCTATCCCAGTGGCTTTGACGCAGCTGATAAAAAACATAATATGTTTTTCTACTGTCCAAATCAAACTTCCAAATGTAAAAATAGGAGAATTAAGCGTTACAGGCAGGGGCGGACTGGCCATATGTCCATTCTGGAAGAGCACAGAAGGGCCACTGGCTCTAGGGCCACCGGTCTGGGCCTCTCACTTTACTGTACCCTTACCCCCGGGCGAAACCGAGCTCTGCCCAAATCTAAAAGCTTAACCTCTTAACTCCCGCCTGAACCGAGAGGATCTTTTTCCTCACGTCATCAGATCATTTTTTTGTTGGATATTCAACTCATTTTTGTAACTTTTTTGTCATTTTTTCGTCAATTTTTTTAATCAGATTTTTGTCACATTTTTGTCATTTTTTTTATCATTTTTTGGTCAAATTTTAGTAATTTTTTTTTGTCAATTTTCTATCACATTTTTGTCTTTTTTTTTGCCACATTTTTGTCAATTTTTTGGTCATTTTTTTGTCACATTTCTGTCATTTTTTTGTCAATTTTTTAAAATCAAATTTATGTCATTTTTAGTCCATTTTTCTTCAATTTCTTGTGACATTTTTGCCACTTTTTCCTCAATTTTTCGTCACTTTTTTGTAAATGTTTTGTCACTTTTTGTCACACTTTTGTCATTTTGTCATCATTTTTTATGTCATTTTTGTGTCATTTTTTGTCAAATTTTTATCACATTTTTGTCCATTTTCGTCAATTTTTCGTCACTTTTTTTGCCACATTTCCATCATTGTTTTCGTCTTAGTTTTGTTGCTATTTTCACAGCTTTTTTCCAGAAGCTTTTGGACTGGGGTAAAGCCAAACTGGAGAAAATGTGCTCGGACAACGTGACAAAAAGTGAACGTGACTTTTCTAGATTTTAGCTTTCAAATGAGGCGTTACAGTATTGCTCTCCAGTCAAGAAGCTTTTAGATTTGGGCAAAGCAGAACTAAAGAAAATGCTCTCGGTTAAGTCGGGGTGTAAGAGGTAAACATATGTATCTGTGGAAGTGTCACATTTACGCTAATTTGGGCCAGGCTGACCAGAGTCCAGGGCTGTTTTTCAGTCCCAGTCCGCCCCTGATTACAGACAAAAAATGTGACAACAAATATCTAAATAAAGCTTTCAAAGAGCATATCTATCATGATTATGATGGGAAGATCAAACTTAAAATATTACAAAATCCAACAATTTCAGAAAAACATTGGACATTTATAAAATGGCCAATCACACTCAAAGTAAAAGAAATGCAATTTAAAATTCTTAATAATTACTATCCATCTGCGGAGACATTGAGGGGTAGATTTGGTTTTGAAGTTGACCCTTGTGATTTTTGTCATGAAAATCCAGAACAAACAGAACATCTATTCTTCTCTTGCCCAGTGAGTGGAAAGTTCTGGCAGGATGTTCACAGCTGGTTAAATGCTAAAATTAATGATCTTGAGCAATTTACAATTGAAGATATTCTTATCTATAACTCCAAACTGACAAGGGACATTTCACTTTTAATTAACCTTATAATCATTATGGGTTAATACCACATTCACAAAAATAAATGGAAAAAGCAGCTGCCAAATTTTAGCTTTTTTAGAGAGGAATTTTGTATGTTTTTATCCTCCATGAATTTTGAAAGAAGATCCGACCAAACTGTGGAAGAAATTTGCAATGCTGTTGAATTGTTTTTGAACCTGTAGCACATTGTCATTTATCTGAGAACAATGCCTTATTTTATTTTACTTTATTTTACTTACCTTGCCTGTTTTTATTTGCTGTCTCCACGAGATTTTGTAATAAACGTTTTATAAAAAATAAAAAAAATATTGGTTAATAATTTTCCAAATAAAACAAGAGCTTTATTTTTAATTAAGTTTATGAGGCCTAACACCACAAAATCTTAGTTTTCTCAAAAGCACTATAGTCTACCTGATTTTATTTCTAGTAACAGGACAAAATTGTCGTCCGCCTTTAATAAAGGCTGTTGTAAAATCAGACATTTGTGGGGAAACAACGCTGTGCATCTAAATAAAGCCTTTGTATCAATTTCCAGAACTTGTATGTGAGTTTTCCTGTAAAAATGACCCAGAAAAGTGACTCTGCAAATTGTGAAATTTGCCGTTAGTTTCTGTGACGAGTTTGTACCACAAGTAATTACTTTAGTGATTTCCTCTTTTACAGCTTGTTATGAAAACGAAAAGAAAAGGTAGGCGTAGCTGTTGAATATGGGTAAAGTGGGACAATGTGTAAAGTGGGACACTTAACTTTAATCATGATTATTTTTTAATGTGTCATATTTTAATACTAAAAATACAAACACATCCAATAATTAGAAAGTGCAGGATAAGAAAATAATGGTTCTGTGGATATTACTTCACTTCATCTGGCGTGGCAAACCATAATCTAAAAAAGCAGAGGTATGTCCAATGACGTGGCATTTAGGGATTTAGGATTATAACTTTTTAAAACTAACAGACATGCAGATTTTGGCTGATAAATTATATCAGGGAATGCATCACCAAACACAACATCTCAAAATCACATATTCTTTATACTTTTACTTTTATATCAGATTATATCACAGTCCCACTTTACCAATGTGCTATTGGCAAACTGGGACAGTGTATTTGTGTGGAATTTCCTGGGTATTAGGTGTTTCTTTATTACACATCTTCAAATTAGATCAATTGAACTATATATTTCTTGTTTTGATTATGTTTTCTGATGATTACATTTCTGTCTGAAGTTTTAACTGTAGCCCTTGTTTACTATGAACTCTTGATCGCCATTTAGCAACATTTCAACATTAAGTTGTTCTTTGAGGTTTCTAAGTTCTTTAATTATAAATGTTTTAAATATAGGCTATATATAATTCCTTTCAAATCTTTAAAACATGTTTGTCCCTACTTCACCAATTAAAGGCGGTTCACAGATTAACATGTTTTTTTGGCTATGTCCTTTATGACTCCTCACTCATTCATAAACAAAAATAAATCTGATGAAGGCGCTTTAATAATAATAATAATAATGCATTGGTTTTATATAGCGCTTTTCTGGACACTCAAAGACGCTCTACATTGCACTATTCATTCACTCCATACTCGGTGGTGGTAAGCTACTATTGTAGCCACAGCTGCCCTGGGGTAGACTGACAGAAGCGAGGCAACCAGTCTGCGCCATCGACCCCTCCGACCACCACCAACCACTCACTCACTCACTACATTCGCTAGGCTTCCTGGTGTTACCAAACGGTCTCCCATCCAAGTACCGACCAGGCCCTTCCCTGCTTAGATTCCAAGGTCTGACGGGATTGGGCATAGCAAAGGCGGTATGACCACATGACTTTATTCATCCATTGCTCTGTCACTCTTGTTTTTAGTTTATACCAAAGCTCCTGGTTAGATATTCCACACTGGAACATGTTTGACAGCTCCTTCTGCACTGACAGCACAGGCTGCACATCAGACACATGTCCATCATGTCCCGATGTCTCACACAACAGTTAGAAAAAACAATAGAATGGTTATTATTATTCATAACCTCTTCACATTTTGATTTTAAATACAACAACTACCATGACAATAGTGTCCCACTTTACCAATAGCACCTCGAAAAATGTGTCAGTATTCGACCAACCTGTGCTTGAGGGAAAATTATAACTTCTGTGTTAAACATTTGACTTTTTTTCCTCCACTGGTGTAAAATAGACATCTAAAGCTTTTAAAATATATGTAGCATTAAAGACTTTTATTCATCTAATTCCAAACAAAAAATGAGGTGGAAACTAAATTTTCAGAAAGTGTCCTATATTCACCCTACGTATTAGCTCTAGGGCCTTTAAACTCGGCTCTTGCGCATGGTCACGCCCTGAGCTAACAGTGTTATGAATGTGTAAAACCTATGGTAAGACCCTGTGCATTACAAGTGTCAGCCAAAGGGCGCGCCTGTTGTAAACACCGAGTGGGCGTCGGCAAAAACCTTCTGGCAAGCTACAAGTGAATAAGAAAAGAACCGGAAGTACTTACCAAAATAAAAGACCGGCTCTGTGAAACAATTTGTGATTAAAATATCAGTAAACTAACAGCATGTGAACTGGAAACATAAATCATATTAATAAATAGTGTAATCCAATTGGTATTTTGCCTGTTATTGAAATTTAGAGTTGAAGTAGATGACTAACTGACACCCAGCAGCTAATGCAACAAGCTAACAGACTGAATATTTATCATGTCGTTCGATATCTTTTGAGCTCTACTAAAAATTTACTGTAAAGAACATGTTTGTCACTTATTAATCGTTTTAATATCTACGCTTCCATTATTTAAAGTTTGTAACAGCCATAGATACAGACGGCGTCTCTGGAATCGCCCACATATGGTCATGTTTGAAAACAGTTAAGGGGGAAAACAATTTGGAGAAAAATCTAAACTTTCTCTATTATTCAAAAAACTACTTTAACAAATGCTGAATTATAAATATTGTTTCCTACTAAAAAAAGAAACAAAGACACGGGGAGGAGCAAAGTGGTTCAACAGCCCATAAATACATAAAAAACAGAGAATGCTAACTTGATGCTACATGTTAGCATCGGGCTAATGCTAACGGTTAGCTAGCGCGAGCAATAACTGCCGTTTTTTTCACTTCTACTGAACAATGTGCTGTGAGAAAATATCCATAAGGGCCCGAATAACATCTGACTTTATTTATGGGATAAATAAGTTCATATTCCACCAGAAAAAAGGCTTCAAAGAGTGAAAAACGCCCCCTTCTATGACGAGATGCCGTCTGTATTATAAGTAACAGCGAATTTTATTTCGAAAGCGTTGACTGGAAATGGAAGCGTGCTGCTTTACTTTGACACTTGACTGAGGATTACGCGCAAAGCTTCACATTGTTTCCAAAATCCGTATCATCGTCCACGGCGGCGCAGATATGGACGAAAAAGACGAGGAGCTCGGTGAGGCAAACTTTTTTCCATCGCTGTTCTGTCGCGGCCGTAAGATCCACGCGCTTTACGCTGGGAAGTCTTGTCTTGTTTGTTGCCCCCAGAAACTAAGCACGACTATTTTAGGAGATTCTCCGCTTCAGAAGCTGCAGTTTCGATCTGGATTTGAAGAATGTTTTATTAAACTGTGCTTTCAGGCCGTGCAGACTTTTGCAAAAGTGAACGCGCAGTAAAAAGTTATACGGTTTTACAGTACGCTAAGGTGTTGCGCAATCCACGGGTAATTTGATTTAGGGTTAGTTTACGCGGATCATTGTTAAAGCTACACTGCGTGCCATTTCAACCAACACATAGAATAAAATGCAAGGATTATTTTACTACAGATTTATATTATGTTTTTGAAAAATGCCTAAAAACAAACACCTGACTTAACTTTTACTGGGAGCGGGACATCTTCAGCTTGTCTATATTGACTGGAGATAATAGTTACGGTCCTCCATCTAAATCCATTCTTTGATTATACACTGCAGAAGTAGCATTTAGAGTGTGTGTTGCGTTGATGGCAGCAGTTTAATCCAAAAATGTTAAGTAGTGTGCAGGGGCGGACTGGCCGTATGTCCATTCTGGAAGAGCACAGAAGGGCCACTGGCTCTAGGGCCACCGGTCTGGGCCTCTCACTTTACTGTACCCTTACCCCCGGGCGAAACCGAGCTCTGCCCAAATCTAAAAGCTTAACCTCTTAACTCCCGCCTGAACCGAGAGGATCTTTTTCCTCACGTCATCAGATTTTTTTTCATCATTTTTTTTGTTGGATATTCAACTCATTTTTGTAACTTTTTTGTCATTTTTTGTCACTTTTTTCAAATTTTTGTCATTTTTTCGTCAATTTTTTTAATCAGATTTTTGTCACATTTTTGTCAATTTCTTGGTCATTTTTTGTCACATTTCTGTCATTTTTTCGTCAATTTTTTAATCAAATTTTTGTCACATTTTTGTCATTTTTATGTCTTTTTTTCGTCCTTTTTTCGTCAATTTCTTGTGACATTTTTGCCACTTTTTCATCCATTTTTCGTCGCTTTTTTGTAAATGTTTTGTCACTTTTTTTCACATTTTTGTCATTTTTTCGTCCATTTTTTTTATCAGATTTTTGTCACATTTTGGTCATTTTTTGGTCAAATGTTTGTAATTTTTTTGTCAATTTTCTGTCACATTTTTGTCTTTTTTTGGTCACATTTTGTCACATTTTTGTCGATTTCTTTGTCATTTTTTGTCACATTTCTGTCATTTTTTCATCAATTTTTATCACATTTTTGTCATTTTTATGTCATTTTTTGTTCTTTTTTCATCCATTTTTCGTCAATTTCTTGTGACATTTTTGCCACTTTTTCATCAATTTTTCGTCAGTTTTTTGTAAATGTTTTGTCACTTTTTGTCACACTTTTGTCATCATTTTTTATGTCATTTTTGTGTCATTTTTTGTCAAATTTTTATCAAATTTTTGTCAATTTTCGTCAATTTTTTGTGACATTTTTGTCATTTTTCGTCACTTTTTCGTCACTTTTTTGCTACATTTCCATCATTGTTTTCGTCCCAGTTTTGTTGCTATTTTCACAGCTTTTTTCCAGAAGCTTTTGGACTGGGGTAAAGCCAAACTGGAGAAAATGTGCTCGGACAACGTGACAAAAAGTTACCATCACTTTTCTAGATTTTAGCTTTCAAATGAGGCGTTACAGTGTTGCTCTCCAGTCAAGAAGCTTTTAGATTTGGGCAAAGCCGAACTGAAGAAAATGCTCTCGGTTAAGGCGGGGGGTAAGAGGTTAACATATGTATTTGTGGAAGTGTCGCATTTACGCTAATTTGGGACAGGCTGACCAGAGTCCAGGGCTGTTTTTAAATTGTTGCTTTTGTGCAGTGTTTAATTTCAATGTATGTTTAAAATAATTGCTATTTTGCCTGCTTTAGTATATTTACATCACCAAAAGCTATCCAAACAACAAATTATTAGCAGTTTTGTCGGCCCACAACCCATTTGAGAATTCATTCACCTTATATTTAGTTTGAAGTGTTTTTCCGGCAATCTGTTTTACTCTTGAAATAGCAAAAACCTCTTATCTGCCTAATCAAAGGCAGCACAATTATTTGCCAAATGAAAATTTAAGTCACAATTGGGAAAGCTGTAATGGGTGCTTCAATTTTAGGTGGGAAAAACAAACAAATGATTCCAAAGACAACACAAAACGATAATGGTTCATAAACGCATGTTGTTCTTTATGTCAAAAGGTTCAAAGTTCTGACGTACGGAAAATGAATCAAGATGAAGACTTGCCCCATAAGAGGTCAAGCCGTAACAACTGAACTTGATATAGACAATGTGTGACATATCAAAGGGGGGGTATTATGCAAAATGGACCTTTTCAAGCTTTACATCATGTTATTATGTCATTCCCTCATTAAAAACATGCCTGAAGTGTTGCCTTGGCACATTCAAGTATTTTTCAGTAATCTGTAAAAACTCTGATGGCGGCCATTTTAGGGATAGGTTTGCCTGAGTCCTCCTAGGAACGCCCCCACCTCCTGGAGACGCCTCCGAGCTTTCGTCACCAGCCGAGTAACCAACCACTGCTCCTCAGCAGAACCCCCTCCCCACTGATGCCACAGACAGCGTGTGGAGGGGGCGTGTCTGAAAGGGTCAGAGGTTCTTAAAGAGACAGAGGCCTATTTCAAGACATTCACTACAGCCATTTTGAGAGAGCAATTTTATACAAGGCAGTTATTCTAATTTACTGCATTTACAGACCAACAGAAGGTTTCAGCATCATTGTAGTGTGATATAAACTGGTGCTATGTGACTGAAAAAAGCATAATACCCCCTCTTTAAGTCTTTAAACTGTAGGATTACTACACTGTATCTCGCCAAACTATGGTTAGGGGGCATAATCCACATCAATGTCACTGTCACAAAATCACTGAGGTCTTCCATTTGAATGAGAAAACTTCATGGCTACTCAGAAATGTGCACATGATCAGCTGTGAATTGATCAGAGGCACAAGATAAGTTTAAATGTATAAGTATCAGACTGCTGTGTATAAGTATAATATATAGATATAAATCATGAAAAGCGGTCCGTGAAGTCGCTGAGTGTTATTTTATTTTGTGGTTTTGAAAGGACATGAAATCTAATCTGTTTCTTTGTAATTCGTTTTTACGATCTGAAATAATGCTCTCATGTCAGACACATTAATTGGCAGAAAATCGAAGTTATCAAAATACTATGATTTACGAGCAGTGGTTGTTTGGCAGAGCATTTTTTCTCATGGGAACTTGGTTGTCACAAGTTCTCACGACGTTCTAATATTGAATCGTAAAGTGACAGATTTTAGGGTTAGATTTTCTCTATTATAAGAGAGTGCTTTGTAGAAATCTCTTATTTCAAACAATTGTATAGACTTTTTGAAGGGTTCAGTCTCTTTTCGCCCGCGCTCTGTAGAAGAAATTGAACTGATCCAGTGGATGTGCTAGCTGTATGTTTGTTTTTGTCATGATGGATGCCAATACAGGCCGAGCCCGTAATCCAGAGCAGCCAAATCATTTATCAGCCAAAACATATATTATTTGAATTAAAGTAGATACATGTGTGGTAAAGTAAGGGGAAAATATACCAAGCAAGGATTTTTAGGCATCCACTTCTGCCTTTAAAGGATTTGAACCTCATAGTGCAAGCATCTGTAATAGATGATTGTAGCTCTTTCAACTCCTCGGCTGTTGGTGAAAGGTAATATTGTAAATTCCTTGTTTAGCCCTTGTTTGAGTGGAGACTTGATCTCATCTGGAGTCAGTTGTTGTTTTAGTTCTAGTTTAGCCCTAGCCTGGTTTTGCCAGACCCTCGTACTCATTGCGTTTCGTACAAGGGTCTGGACTTTCACAATTGAGCTCCGTTATCAGGTGGGAGGGGTGAACTCCTTTGAAACGATTGGATCTGATTTTCGCTAGCGTTTGGTCGTGACGTGAAGCAGCTATCATAAGTCTATCGTAAGTTTATCATAAGTCTATCGTAAGTCTATCATAAGTCTATCATAAGTCTATCGTAAGTCTATCGTAAGTCTATCGTAAGTCTATCGTAAGTTTATCATAAGTCTATCGTAAGTCTATCATAAGTCTATCGTAAGTCTATCGTAAGTCTATCGTAAGTCTATCATAAGTCTATCGTAAGTCTATCGTAAGTTTATCATAAGTTTATCATAAGTCTATCATAAGTCTATCGTAAGTCTATCATAAGTCTATCATAAGTCTATCGTAAGTCTATCGTAAGTCTATCATAAGTCTATCGTAAGTCTATCGTAAGTTTATCATAAGTCTATCATAAGTCTATCGTAAGTCTATCATAAGTCTATCATAAGTCTATCGTAAGTCTATCGTAAGTTTATCATAAGTCTATCATAAGTCTATCATAAGTTTATCATAAGTCTATCGTAAGTCTATCGTAAGTCTATCATAAGTCTATCGTAAAAGTTTATCGTAAGTCTATCATAAGTCTATCATAAGTTTATCGTAAGTCTATCGTAAAAGTCTATCGTAAGTCTATCATAAGTCTATCATAAGTCTATCATAAGTCTATCGTAAGTCTATCGTAAGTCTATCATAAGTCTATCATAAGTCTATCGTAAGTTTATCGTAAGTCTATCATAAGTCTATCGTAAAAGTTTATCGTAAGTCTATCATAAGTCTATCATAAGTCTATCATAAGTCTATCGTAAAAGTTTATCGTAAGTCTATCATAAGTCTATCATAAGTCTATCATAAGTCTATCGTAAGTCTATCGTAAGTTTATCATAAGTCTATCGTAAGTCTATCGTAAGTCTATCATAAGTCTATCGTAAGTCTATCGTAAGTCTATCATAAGTCTATCGTAAGTCTATCGTAAGTCTATCGTAAGTCCATCGTAAGTCTATCATAAGTCTATCGTAAGTCTATCATATGTCTATCATAAGTCTATCGTAAGTCTATCGTAAGTCTATCATAAGTCTATCGTAAGTCTATCATAAGTCTATCATAAGTCTATCGTAAGTCTATCGTAAGTCTATCATAAGTCTATCGTAAGTCTATCGTAAGTTTATCATAAGTCTATCATAAGTCTATCATAAGTCTATCGTAAGTCTATCATAAGTCTATCATAAGTCTATCGTAAGTCTATCGTAAGTTTATCATAAGTCTATCATAAGTCTATCATAAGTTTATCATAAGTCTATCGTAAGTCTATCGTAAGTCTATCATAAGTCTATCGTAAAAGTTTATCGTAAGTCTATCATAAGTCTATCATAAGTTTATCGTAAGTCTATCGTAAAAGTCTATCGTAAGTCTATCATAAGTCTATCATAAGTCTATCATAAGTCTATCGTAAGTCTATCGTAAGTCTATCATAAGTCTATCATAAGTCTATCGTAAGTTTATCGTAAGTCTATCATAAGTCTATCGTAAAAGTTTATCGTAAGTCTATCATAAGTCTATCATAAGTCTATCATAAGTCTATCGTAAAAGTTTATCGTAAGTCTATCATAAGTCTATCATAAGTCTATCATAAGTCTATCGTAAGTCTATCGTAAGTTTATCATAAGTCTATCGTAAGTCTATCGTAAGTCTATCATAAGTCTATCGTAAGTCTATCGTAAGTCTATCATAAGTCTATCGTAAGTCTATCGTAAGTCTATCGTAAGTCCATCGTAAGTCTATCATAAGTCTATCGTAAGTCTATCGTAAGTCTATCATAAGTCTATCGTAAGTCTATCGTAAGTCTATCATATGTCTATCATAAGTCTATCGTAAGTCTATCGTAAGTCTATCATAAGTCTATCGTAAGTCTATCATAAGTCTATCATAAGTCTATCGTAAGTCTATCGTAAGTCTATCGTAAGTCTATCGTAAGTCTATCGTAAGTCCATCGTAAGTCTATCATAAGTCTATCATAAGTCTATCATAAGTCTATCGTAAGTCTATCATAAGTCTATCATAAGTCTATCGTAAGTCTATCGTAAGTTTATCATAAGTCTATCATAAGTCTATCATAAGTTTATCATAAGTCTATCGTAAGTCTATCGTAAGTCTATCATAAGTCTATCGTAAAAGTTTATCGTAAGTCTATCATAAGTCTATCATAAGTTTATCGTAAGTCTATCGTAAAAGTCTATCGTAAGTCTATCATAAGTCTATCATAAGTCTATCATAAGTCTATCGTAAGTCTATCGTAAGTCTATCATAAGTCTATCATAAGTCTATCGTAAGTTTATCGTAAGTCTATCATAAGTCTATCGTAAAAGTTTATCGTAAGTCTATCATAAGTCTATCATAAGTCTATCATAAGTCTATCGTAAAAGTTTATCGTAAGTCTATCATAAGTCTATCATAAGTCTATCATAAGTCTATCGTAAGTCTATCGTAAGTTTATCATAAGTCTATCGTAAGTCTATCGTAAGTCTATCATAAGTCTATCGTAAGTCTATCGTAAGTCTATCATAAGTCTATCGTAAGTCTATCGTAAGTCTATCGTAAGTCCATCGTAAGTCTATCATAAGTCTATCGTAAGTCTATCATATGTCTATCATAAGTCTATCGTAAGTCTATCGTAAGTCTATCATAAGTCTATCGTAAGTCTATCATAAGTCTATCATAAGTCTATCGTAAGTCTATCGTAAGTCTATCGTAAGTCTATCGTAAGTCTATCGTAAGTCCATCGTAAGTCTATCATAAGTCTATCGTAAGTCTATCGTAAGTCCATTGTAAGTCTATCATATGTCTATCATAAGTCTATCGTAAGTCTATCATAAGTCTATCATAAGTCTATCGTAAGTCCATCGTAAGTCTATCATAAGTCTATCGTAAGTCTATCGTAAGTCCATTGTAAGTCCATTGTAAGTCTATCAGTCTATCATATCTCTTGGGGACATTCCTTGCGCATTCTAAGGCTTCAAGTTTAATTTCTGGATATTTGGGACCGAGCCAGAACAGATTGAAGAGCTTCCATTACTTTCGTATCTGCCGCCATTGCCGAACTACAGCCAGCAAATGCGGCCCATATGCTTGACGTCACCTACAACACCCGCCACCCCCGCTCGCTGAATGGGAGGTAGAAAGTCAACCGATGTAACACGGCCACTGAGATCAGATCCAGATGTACATGTAGGGAAATTATAATTGACTGGAGTTTATGGATGGCAAAGGCCAGGCTAGTTTAGCCCTGGTTCAATCCTCATTCTCATAGTAAACATTATTAAAAGTGGTTGCGGTTCATTACAGATAAGACTAGTATTATTGGTTTGATTGGTTATTTGGTTCCTAAAGTATTCAGGACTCTTGGACTTGACTTTTCAGATGAAGCTTTCTCAACATTGGCTAGCCCATCAGCAAGCTCAGCTGAGGTTGAGAATTTTTGCAAATGCAAGCATTATTTGTCAGAATTATTGCTAGTTGATCTAAATTTCTTCTTCCCTGTTTGCACTGTTCCTTGACCCATTTTACCAGCAGTAAAATAAATGATCACATTTATTGGTCACATTTAGGTGGAGGTGTGGTCCTCCTATGGAGACTCATGTGTCGGTGCCCGGGCGGCTGCAGCCCGTCTGCTGCTCCCGGGGAGGACGGCTCCTCTAATGGTGTTTCCTCACCTTGGTCATCTGTACCCAGCCTTATGTACTTGATTTTGCTTCTGTGTGTGAGTGTGAGTGTCATTCTGCCATATCGGTGCCTTTTCAGCTTTAAAACCGCCCCATAAAAGTTGTTTTAAAATTGAAATGAAATTTCGATATATTTAGGTGTTATTTAGGTGTCTCTTTTAAATTTTTTGAATGGAATTTTCTTCTCTCTTCCTCAAAATAGTAACAGGAATGATGGTAACAGGAATGACAAAATTTGACCAATTTGCCAATTGCAGGCTAATGCTAATGCTAACTAGCACAGAAGCACATGCTGTACCCACTGAAACTTCATTTCTTGTAGATATTGATTAAATAAGTTGGAATGGAAACATACTTGGATTTACACATTGAAAATTGGTAACAGGAATGATGGATGATATTTGCCCCCCCCTCTCCACAAACAGTTCATAGAGTAAAATATCGAAGAAAGAGAGAGTCACTGATTGGTTTAGATCCTGGGAAAGTCTCGTCTGAATGTAACAACTTCTTGATGTTGATGTTATTGGACTGAACCTTTAATATGTGGAGAGTTTTTGTAGTTCGGTAACAGGAATGACAAAAACTTAGGGAGACACATAAAGCTGCAAATTCATAGAAATAAGATTTTTTAATAATTAAAAACAGTAAAATAATGAGATCTCTTAGTGGACAATGTAATTAAGTGATTATTTTGTAGTTCTAGCTACAATTTATACATTTTATACCTTATTAAAGATGAAAAATCACAGGCGGGGACAGGCCAATTTTTTTTATTTTTATGAAAATTCGATTTTTGGATTGTCTTTTTGTTATTAAATATTACAAAAAAATATCGATATAATGTTATGTAATAGTTTTTATGTAATAGTCTGGTTGTGATTGCCATTGTGTGGCTGTTTGTTTTTTTGGGACGCAAAAGGCACCGTTTTGGCGGAATGACGTAATGGGTAGAGAGTGTAGGTGTGTGTGTGTATTGTGATAACTGTATATACTGGGAGCGTCTGACAGGCGATAATGTTTTTAATGTCTTTTTAAATGTCAAGCACTTTGCGATGCACCTGTGTAGGAAAAGGGCTCTATAAATAAAGATTTATTGATTGATTGATTTATATAGCGCTTTTCTATCTTCATTGTGCTCAGAGTGCTTTACATCAAGGAACCGCTCTCCCATTCACGCTCGCATTCATGCTCTGGTGTCAGACACTGGAGGTGGGTGACGTTTTCAAGACACAACGGCAGTGCGGGATTCAAGCCGTCGACCCTCTGGTCAGAAGACGACCGGCTCGACTCTCTGCGCCGCTGTAGCACACAGTAAAGCACTGTACATTGTATGCAGCACATTCCACACTAGTCTCCTCCCTGTTTTTGTATTTTGATCCTCTAATGAGTTCCCATCTCACGAATGCCATTCTCGCTCAGACTGCATCGCGGTTCAGATCTTTTGGGGAAACACCTTCTCGCTTATATTTTTATCCCTCTGCTAAGTGCATTGTCTGCAGCGTGACACAATCTGCGACTGTGCAGTATTTTTATCAGTAGACAGCAGGACTGAAGCTCAGACTGAAAAAAACATGGTTGCTATGAAGGCTTGCAATAGGCCTTTTGGTGACGTGACGCAGAGAGTCCAGTGGCTGTTTAGGAAGTGTCTCAATCAAGGCGCTATTGTGTTCAACTGTGTAGTACTACAATTCAAATCATTATATTCTGAGAAGAAAGATTGGTCGAGCTGATGCTGCTGCACGCTTTGAAGGTCAAATGAAACACAGCTAAACATAGCACATAAACATTGGTTTGTTGTAACCAGTATATAGATAATCGGATGGGTCAAGCACATAATTTATTGGCTATGCATGCTATTATGCACTTCTTACAATAACCTCATTAAATGCATCAAAAGCCAGAGCTTTAATCATGCTGTAATGTTGTGTAGTCTGCTTTGTTTCACTGAAATATGTTTGACTTATACTGTATATTCAGCCTGTCTCTTCTCAAAAGGACTTTGTTCCAGGAGCTTGTGTCCTGAAATGACTCCCCCTTTCTCTGCACACTCTTGTAATCTACCTTTTCTTGGCTCTTTATAATAATTCCCAAGCTCAAATCAAACACATAGTAGTTATTTTAGCCAGCTGGTCATTTATACCCATTCAAAATATTTTGTTTCTCTCTCCTGCGGCTGTTTGTGCCAAGGACACAGAGCCTTCACCAGGGAAGTCTCACATACCCCAGGAAGGGAACAAAAAACAAGTTTCCATCTTCATTATTTTATTTTTTAGGAATTTTTTGTTCCCAAATTCCTAATTTTCCATTAATTCTGTAGCATTTTTATATGATCCTCTCATGAAGCTTTTCTTTCATTTTATTAGACATGACACAGTTTAATATAAAATACTACTCAAATGTGTCATGTATTGTCATGTTTTGTTAGATTTTGATGACAAGTTCTTTTTATCGGTTGTATTATCTCGGGTAAAAATCACCCGGTGTTAGTGATGGTGTTTTGAATTTGAGTGATAGTGTTCTAGGGTTAAGCTTATTTAAGCTTTACCTGGGTAGATCTGCTATAGTTCCTTAACGTATTCTAGTCTATTAACCTCCTTCAGACAGCTTTTTATTTTCGTTTCTGCAGAGTCTTGATGCAACTGGCGGGCGGCACGGTAGCACAGCGGTTAGTGCTTGTGCTTCACAGCTAGAAGGTCCAGGTTCGATTCCCACCAAGGACGGGGCCTTTCTGTGTGGAGTTTGCATGTTCTCCCCGTGTCTGCTCCGGTTTCCTCCGGGTGCTCCGGTTTCCCCTACCAATAAAAACATGCACAATAGGCCAGGATGAATGAGAGTGTGTTTGAGAGTGCGCATGGGGGACGACAGATGGAAAGTAGCCCTTGAAGGCTATAATCTGCTTTGGCTTGTTCATTAACATGCACTGTCCCTACCAAATAAACCAATAAAACAGAATAAACTGGTTCATTACAAATATCTGTATGAGGATTAATCCATTTGTTGAAAGCACATTGATCAATTCAAACCAAAGTCGTGGTGTGCTTACAAAGCATTACTCCAACTCATGTTTTTGAGGACGACAAAGCAACATTTAGTGTTGTTTTTATTCCCAAGAATTTTCTCATGCAAAACGAGCATGGCTGAACATGCTCGGTAAAGCCAAGTTTACCTAAGATTTTGTGTCTCCTCCTTTCACCTCCTGCTTTGAAAGTTGCTCTATTTACATTTTCAGCCATGTGGAACCCGTTCATATGGGAGTGGAGAGGCTTGAATAAACCTCATCGAGGATAAGTGCAAAGTAGTTTTGAAGGAACAATAAAACCAGGGAAGTAAAGATAAAATGTAATGAATGGAGCTTGCTGTGTGATGCGTCTTTGATACTGAGTCTCTGTGGATGTGAGTGTGTGGCCAGTCATTTTGGATCATTTGTTGATTGAACTGAGTTTTGTGCATGAATGACTGTCCAAGTTCCCGTACCAGACTATTGGTGAAAGAGGATGTTGTGTCTGACTAAATTCTTTGAGCTGTCGCAAGACTCTTTTTGTGAGTCTCCTCTGCTTGTTGTTGCTGCTTCCGTTTGAATGTGTTTTTTATGTGTGTCTAGAGGAATTTGAAAGAGTCCGTGATGACGACCAAACTCGGCAAGAGCAGAATATGTAGTTTTATGCAGAAGACGTTTCCCTAATACAGTACATGCTGTTCTTTGCCGTTTGCTGAGATCGTAGAGGTTTGTGAGATGCTGTAATGCTCCACTGGGGTGACTCTTCCCTGATCTGTTTCCTGGTCTGAGCAGAAGAATGCAGCGAGCCCTCCCTTCCTGAAAACTGACACCCGACTGTCCACCCTCTTCTGCATTGTCAGGCTTTTGTTTGTTTCGCCTCTAAATCTCAACACAAGTCGATCATGGTGACGGCTGTTAGCAAGCATTTTATCTGCCTGATGGTATGTGTTTTGGAATGTGAAAAATCTGCCCCGCGGCTCGAAATCCGAAACAAATTGTCAGTCATGCTTTGGCGTCACATTGATATTTCCACAACTATCCACGTTTTGTATCCTCCTGACCCGCCTTTCAGAAAACACTGGGGTTTGCGTTGTCCCATATTCGGTCATGAATCATGCAAAATGCGGCACGCTCGTCCGAATGAAATATTTGGAACTAATTGCTCATGAATGTGTCTTCTCTTTCGTGGATCGAGGCTGCCCCAGTTATTACTGCCTAAATACACAAAGTGGGATGAATGTGTGGTTAAGATTTATTCATGTGTTATTTTTTCTGTTTTTTCCATTTCCAGTGGTGATAAGCAGCAAATATGAACTACCTTTCTTTGTTTTATTTTGTTGTTTTTTGTATCTTTCTCAGGTGCCTTTGATCCGAACATACCTGAAGAGGGTCCCTCAGCGCCCCCTCCTGGTTGGCTGGATGACATTCACGGATACCAGGGTCACATAGGAGGTATTTTCTACAATTGTGCTTTAATGAGTGCATGTCGGCTACAGTTTCAGTATGGGTTTATATAATATCTTTGAATGCTCTGTGTCTAGCTGATGATAACCCTCTTTACCCTCCACCCCCGGCCTACAACCCTCAGCCCGAGCAGGACAGGAACACTCTGGTGCCCAACGTTCAGTAAGTCAGGAAATGTGTTCAAGTTAAATACAGTATGCTGAGAAGTTTGTAACGTTGGGCGATTTGGTCCAATTTTTTAACTTGAATGAAACTTGAAATGGCAAGGCAAGGCAAGGCAACTTTATTTATACCGCGCATTTCATACACAAGGCAACTCAATGTGTGTGTGCTTGGGAATGTGTGTGTGTGTGTGTGGCAGTGTTGTTTTCCTCAACGAAGACGATAACGATATATTTTCGATATTTCGCCCCTTTTTTTAATGACGATAACGTAACGATGACGAGCTAAAATGAGCTCTTTGGGGACTAGAACCTCTTTCTCTCTCTTTCTCTCTCTCTCTCCCCGTGGCGTGCAGTCACTGCTCGCGTACATCCTCCTCGGAGCGTCTGACATCCAGGTCACAGGGACTTTATTGTTTCTCAGGACAGTTTTCAATACCGTGGCGTATGAGCGCAGAAAGCACGATGAGGTCGGCTACGTATGTGCAGACAGCGCTGTTGGTAAAAAAATAAATAAATCTCGAAGCGATGATCAGAGGACGAGGAGAGCGGGCGCTTTTGGGAAAAGTCCTGTTCACAGTTGGCCGACCACTTCTGCCAGTGCCTATCGTGGTGTCATCTGTTTGTCAAAAGCTGTAGAAAGCCAATAGACAGCTATTTATCCCAATTTCCAAGACTTATCGAAATTAATTATAACTTCTTATAATGAAACAGACGAAAACGTGACAAAAACCTTTTAATTTTAGTCTGACTAAACGTGACTAAAACTATCACATTTTGAAATGACTAAAATGTGACTAAACCTAAAAGCATTTTCGTCTAAAAGACTAAGACTAAGACTAAAAGGGCTGCCAAAAACAACACTGGTGTGTGGATGTGTGCATTGTATTTGTGTTACTGTCCCCCCCCCCCCCTTTTGGTTTTTTGGAAACCCACTCTAAAAAGAAAAATAATGTAAAAGTTAAATAAAAATTTGAGTCACAAAAAAACATGTAAATCTCAGTTAGAATGAAAGCAAACTTTCGCAAAAACAATAGTGTGATCATGTGATGGCTGCTGTGTGTCTCCAGAGTGCCCACAGTGTCCGAGGACGTGGCCAGAGAGGCTTTGGTGAAGTTTGCTGAGTCCAAGTGGAAATACAGCGCCAAACCGGCCCGAAACCTCACCTTCAAAGATCTGAAACCTGTCACCGTGTACAGGGTATTTATACTTACAGTAACTATGGCTTCTTCACGCTTGGTTTGCGTCTGTGGTCATTGTTCTTTGTGTTCTGATGCAGTACAGACTGGAGACCTACACCGAGGCCAGAAGCAGCGCCTGGCAGTTCGAGCCTTATAGCGGTAAACCTCGACTGTTTATTCATGAACCTCAGTTTTTAAGATTTTTGACCTGCTGTGTCTGCAATGAAAAGAAGTGATTTTCAATTGGACTTTAAACGTGTTATTATGTGTTTTATTATATTTGCTGCCGGGCAAATGTGCTTGTGAATGTGTGAGCAACCCAAAGGCAAATTTCTGCCGTCATTGTGCGCGTTAGACAATAAAGTTTTTCTATTCATTCTTTTCTATTAAAATCCCGTCTCCCGCCCCCTCCTAACCATTCAATGCCCTAAACCCCCCAAAGCATAGACAACAATCGCCAGCAGTTTACGTGATTGATGTAGGTCTGACCAAAGCACACATACTCACACACCTATTAGAATTATTGGTGTTAGTATCTACGCGACTGGTCAAATGTTTGGAGACGCTTTTTTTAGGGATTGTTTTTTCTTTTATTCCAAGACCATTTGCATTGTAGTTTCTCACTGAAGGCACTAATTTATGAATGAACACATGTGCTCAAAAAAAGTTGAAATAGATTCTTCAAAATAGCTTTACCTTTATCTATGTCATTTCCTGTCAGCAGCATCAAAATTCTAATTAAAATAACTTCATTGCCCAACATTTCTTCATTAAAATTGCTGCTTCACTGAAATAAAAGGATATTTATGCAACTGATGAACTTGCAACTGATGTTATCCTTCTAAATCAGCCATATTTTCAATGCACTTTAACTAACACAATTCATTCTTGGATGTATTTATACACAGGGCAGCCGGTGGACGGTCCTCAGTACGGTGTGAGCCCTCCTCCCTGGGACATCCCAATGTCACTGCCTCAGAGGTTCACTGACATGATAGTCAAGGCCCGCGTGCCACACTCCTCCTTTATAAAGGTATAGAGGTTTAGAAATCTTCTGCACCTAAACATTTTCTTAATAGTATACTAGAATAATTTGCTTCTGTGCTCTGTCAGAGCTGCCATACGTGCCACGGCTGCGGAAGAACTCGCTGTATCGCTTGTCACGGGAGAGGCCAGGTTGGTTTTTAACTTTACTGCAACAGCGCCCTCTACGGCTCACCATCCAAAACCCTCAACAAACTCCAGTACATCCAAAACTCCGCTGCCCGCCTCCTCACGCACACTCGCTCCCGTGAACACATCACCCCTGTCCTTCAGAACCTCCACTGGCTCCCCGTCCCTCAACGCATCCAGTTCAAGGTCCTCCTCATCACTTTCAAAGCCCTCCATAATTTGGCCCCTCCATACCTCACCGACCTCCTCCACCATCACACTCCATCTCGCTCCCTCCGCTCCTCCAACGCCGACCTCCTGTCCCTCCCCTGTAAGACCAAGCGCCGAACCTGGGGAGACAGAGCCTTCTCCATCGCCGCCCCCACACTATGGAACTCACTGCCCCCACCGCTCCGTGCCTGTTCTGACCTCCTCACCTTCAAGAAAGAACTCAAAACTCACCTCTTTAAAAAGGCTTTTAATACTGAATAACTGCCCTCTATTTTAATGTGCTAATTTGATGTGTGATTTTATTCTTGTTTTCTGTAAAGCGTCTTTGAGTGTCTTGAAAAGCGCTATACAAATAAAATGTATTATTATTATTATTATTATTATTAACAAAGTCAAATTAGTCAAACCGCACAGAACTGTACTTGCAAGCTGCACATTATTATTAGATAAGAACTCCTCTAATGCACTCTGTCCTTTTTCCAGAAACGCTGCACTTTTTGCCACGGTCACGGTCGATCCAGAAACAAGCGCTGTTCTTCCTGTAGCGGACGAGGGCGTAAAAGGTACTGTTCCCACCAAGGTGCGACACTAACGTACATCATAGAGAGAACACAAAACTTTACAGCCCACAGTGGGTTCATCACGGCACCATGGATTTCCTAGCTTGCTGTTTACTAAAGTGAATATTAAACAGTTTTGTTAACAACTCAAACACATGCTCGAATTAATAATTGTGTTTGTAAGTGCAAATGCATAAGGATGATACTTTCCCATGGCTACAGTCATTTCTAGTATATTCATTAATATACACTGTCCCCAACAAATAAACAAATACGTGAAATCAAAGTTTAGCACCACAAATAGATCTTTCTGTCACTTTTTTTAGTTGGAGACGTGAACAAAGTAAACACAATGTCCTTCGATCACATGTGGTTTATGCAAATTAGTGCTGGACCGGGGCATGTGGGTCCTTCAGTGTGGAATTTGCATGTTCTTCCTGGAGGTCGTCCTGACCAAATCCTGTACTTGCTCACTCGAGCAGCATCAACGTATTGTTCTAATGCAGACGATTTCAAATGAGAACAATAACATATACCTATATATATATATATATATATATATTTGTGCGTATTTGACCTAGTGGCTTTATGGGTAGTTCGCATGACGCCTTTGCTTTCCATCACAGTGCTCTGTAGGACCAATAGGATCAGTTCTTTGGAAGGTTTTCACTGCTGACTGACTCTCTCACTAGAAAACCTAGAAAACCTACAAAATAACTGATCCTGGAGCGCTGTAGAGACAACTGTGATCGGAAGTAAAGAAGCCATTCTAATCACACATACAGCCGTCGTGGCACTACAAGGCCAAGCATGCACAAATATCAACTTTTTTTTTTGCATACAAAGTTGCAGAATGCACCTTTAACTCAGGGTTAGGGCAGAACGATATGGACAAAATTTCATATCTCGATATTCATGCTAGATATCTCAATATCGATGCGATATAACTATGGGTTAGGTGAAAACCACAGAAGAGTGCCGTTTTATTGATGAAAACCTATATCATTTCTATCTTGCTTTTTTGCTTTTAATATTTGAATGTTCATATCTCGATATCAATATGATAACGAAAAACCTTTCAGCCCTGCTCAGGGGTGGGCAAGTAGGGTAGGGTCGATTGTTAAAAGACAGTGGACTGAACCTGTCCAAAGTAAAGCACCACTTTCTAAAATGCCAGTGTTGTATATCACCTATTTGGGTGATGGAAGTTGTCATTTTTAGACTCACTACTGCCTCCTCAGGCATTATGCGTAGCTGCAATTTCGATATTAAGCTCATGCATGACAGTACTTTGGGCCAAAGTAGCACCTTTTTGAGTTTTAGTCAATGTCAATGTCAATGTCAATGTCAATTTTATTTATAAAGCACATTTAAAAACAACCATAGTCGGCCAAAGTGCTGTACAAGTACAGTAACAATATGTACAATAAACACAATAAAACTTAAACACAGGAGCCCAGAATAGGTCTGGGCAAATAGGGTGTAGAAAATATGTAATTAAAAAAAAATTAAACTCTGTTTAGTCCCTATAACTCTAAAATGTTTAAGTACTCTCGGATTATGAGTGTAATAATACTTCTCAAAATCATTTTGAGGGCCAGAGGTTCTATATTGGAGGACGGATTTGGCCACCGGGGCCTGATGTTGCCTTCCCCTGTATTACCTTCCCGGTAATATCCTTCATAGAGCTTCTATAATTTATAATTGCACTTTACAATTCTACGCTTTATGATTTGTAGCTTGCCAGTGTTTCACCTTGTGTCTTGCACTTTGTTTCAGTGTTAATTTCGTCAACTAAAATATTTAGTTTTAATTTTAGTCAAAGTGATGTTTTTGACGACTTAAATTGGACTAAAACTAAATTCCGTTTTCATGAGTATGACTAAAATGTCCAGATATTTTAGACTAAAATAAAATAAAAATGAAAAGGAGAGACTAAAATCATCCATTTTCTCAGATCATGTAAATTCACTGCCAAAGGAAGAGCTCTGAGCTTTGTTCATGTGGGAGCAGCTCCATGAAGCAGAGGAACAAGATTAAATATGATTATACTTAATATTATAAAAGCAAAGTCGACTAAATTTGTCTTAAATTTAGTCGAATGATTTACTTGCAATTTTAGTTGATTTTTATTGCAGTTGTAGTTGTAAATTGCCTGTGATATGTAATTCTTCATTTTGTTGTGTCATTTTAATTGTGTAGGACTACATATGGAAATTAGCATAGTGCCCTTTCAATAACTAAACTAAGCAGAGCGAACAAAGTGGTTCGCTCTGCCAGCAGGACCACTGGCTGCACTTTGCACTTCTCCTGGAGGCCACATATAAAGCTCGACTACTGAATCGAGCTTTACAACTTGCATGATGCCTCTGGCCGCCCGGCTGATCGACATATTAACAGTTTCTTTCCTCAAGCTGTGATCACTTTAAACAAGGCACTTTAAACAAGGCACTTCTATTTATTTATCTGTGTGGACTTTTATTGTACAATATTTCGCCCTTAGGCTTTTAATGTGGCATTGTTTGTTTGTTCTGTTTTTTATATTGTGTCTTTTTACGTGTTTTACATATCGCACTTTGAGCTCTTTGCACATTTTTTTTCCAATGTGGTTTTTCAAACTGCAAATGGCCAATAAAATGAATCTGAATCTGAATCTGAATTATTGTCATTATTGTCTTGTCCGCAGATGCATCTCATGTCACGGCCACGGCTACAAAACCTGCAAAGTTTGTAACGGCCGACAAAACCTGATGCACTTCATCGAGCTCACGGTCACATGGTAGGATTTATGTTATTTTTAATCAAGTTCACTTTGCAAAGACGACAAAGGAAATAGAAAGTGCTGATTAGACTCTGCACAGGCTGGAGAGAGCTGGATACAGGATACAGGAACTGTCAGACGGCTGCTAGTTCATCCAACAAACTAAGATTAACAAGGACAAAGGATATTTTCCCTTTAATAATCAAAACACGTGGTAGATATTAGTAAAGCGTATTTTCCTTGTGTTTTTCAGCACTGGCATGTTGTTTAAAAGAAGTGAGTGCCTGACAAAATAGAAAGAACACTAAGATTTGTGGTCACATGTCTGATTTCTCTTATCGTTGTTTGAGATTTGTATACATATATTGGATACAGTTTCAAAGTTACAAATCTCTTGACTGAAGGCTTTGTTTCAGAAGGCACTGCCCTGTTACCTCAAGCTAAAAGACTTAAATGGCAGATCCTCTTCCTGTTGTGACCATCCACATTACTCTCAGGAAGGCAATGGGATGTTATTCTTCTATGCTCTGATCGGAAAACTACAGCTTAAGCATTGACGCCACTGTCAGCCACCGTAAAATTAAATGATTAATGACTGTTATCCCCATCTCACAGGCTTATAGAAACAGAGTAATGCTGTGACTGTGAAACAACATGCTTAATCTGTATAATGCTCTCTTTCATGGTATAAATCATTTGATCCTTTCACTGCGTCTGTGCAGGAAAAACAACAGAGACGACTTTATCCCGGACCGTCAGCCTGACTTTCCTGACGAGAAGTTCCAGAAAGTGACTGGAGACCCTTTCTTTGTGGATGAGAGTGTGCTGGTAAAGAAAACAGCTGTTACTTGTTGTTCTTTAATATCCTTAAACATCAACAAAATAAGACATTAACGTTTATTTTCCCCAGGTTTATCCGATCCAAGGATTCCCAGATCAGGAAATTTGCGACGTGTCCAGGAAACTGATCGGAGAACACATGAATCGCTTCAGCTCCACCAGCCGCATCCTACAACAGGTACAACTCCAGCTCCTTTAGTACTTTAAATCTGTTAATATTCCCTTATTTGACAGTATTTTCTTTCAAAACATTCAGTCCATTGTCTTATTTGCATGATAAAGCAAGGGTGCAAGTGACGAGTAGTGAAACGCCAACAGTAAAGCCGTATTTGAATATTGTTGTCATCACTGAGGAGGATTTGTTTGAAATTTGAACAAGGGATGCTCTAAGGTATCAAAGGCGTTTATTTGGGTAGTTGTTTCTACAATAAAGGTAGTTTCTAGTTCAACTAAACAAAGAGAAGTGGCAGCAAATAAATCAGTAAGAATCCAGCTGCCAATAAAAGTCAAAAGGAAAAGAAGCCTCTCTGTGTTCCAATCATTGACTGTATAGAAGTGGTGGACTAAGTGTTGGTGTCTTCCCCATAGTGTTCAGTGTGGGCTAACTGACGCCTGTTCATGCTAGCAACTTGTCTGGAAAAATAGGTAAAAAACAATGTTGCATCTGCCTGTGTTCAATGATGACTTGGAGAGGGGAAATATAATAAAATAGAAAGTCCTTTACAACAAGGAACTTCCAGAGCCAGACCCCATTTCCTATTATTTTAGGTTTCCCGCAGCTAATCGCGATGATATGTCCATGCTTTACACAGTCTATGGTTGCAATTTGAGCACAAACTGTCAAGCTATTGTACAGAACATTTACACAGATTTTTTTTAATGTATGGTTATTTTTATACAATGCAAATAATATTTTGCAAGTGTCTGTATTCGAAATAATAGTATTTGCTTTGAAACTGAGCCCTGGTTTAGTTTTTGTTAAGTACTGGTTTAGTCCTGGTTTCATCTTGATTCATGACTGGTGCTTTCAAGATCCGTCTTTGACCTTTTCTTAAATTCTTAAATTGTGACTCTACAGTGAATCCTCTTACAGTTGGTCTGTAGCCAGTGTTCAGCAAGTTACTTTAAAATTGTAATATATTCTATATTTGTAGTTACAGTTTTAAACATGTAATCTGTTTGTATTACATATTACTGTTTTTAAAAATGTAGCTATCCATTAATCCATCCATCCATCCGTCCATTTTCTCCCACTTGTCCGTTGCCGGGTCGTGGGGGCAGCTGTTGGAGCTGCCCAAATCACATTGCACCAGCCCCTATGGCGCCCCCTGCAGGTGGTGGGTCCACATAAGGACGGCCTCATGATTCTACCCAGGCCTGTTGGTCTCTCATAAGGGGCTTCTGAACCGCTCTTTGTCTGACCCGTCACCTTGGACCTGTTCGCCCTGGGAGACCCTACCAGGGGCACAAAGCCCCCGACAACAGAGCCCCCAGGATCATTCAGGCGCTCAAACTCCTCCACCACGTTAAAGGTGGCGGTTTGAGGAGGGGACTTTTGAGTTACTTTTGGCAAAATATAAGCTGAACATAAACTAGTAATAGACCACCGAGGAAAAGTGCAGTCAAATATTTCCTTTGCTTTCCCCATTCTCTCATGTATTGTTTTGATCTTATACATCAGTGTCCAGCTTGATTTGGTGCTGCATTTAACTTGAGTTACTTGAATATTAATGACTGATATATTACCATATTTTGTGTCAGTATTATGTCATATTCCTTAGTTACTGAAAAAAAGTCATATTTTGTTATACGTTACCCCAACACTGCCTGTAACATACAAAACATATGCTCAATGTAAGTAGTTGCTGATTTCCAACAAGATGAATTGGCCCTTGCAAACATCGGTGCTTGTTTACCTTATGATTATATTTATTTATTTGTTTTGCAGCGTCAGACGATTGAGATGGTGCCTCTCACTCACGCTCGCTACAGCTACAACGGGAAAGACTTTGACTTCTACGTTTTCGGGATGGAGAACAAAGTCCACACTGCCAAATATCCCTCAGCGTGCACTATTTTATAATATATGTTTATGTACATTTTGCCTTATTGGGAAACAAACACTATGTTAACTCTGTAATAACCGGGTAATAACCAAATACTCCTGTAAAGATCAGTGTCTGTGAATGCACTTCTTCTGCTCTCGACAGGTTTTAAGCCAGTTCATACCACAGTAAAACTCAGACTCTGTAGCCTTATAGATACAGACGGCATCTCGTCATAGAAGGGGGCGTGGCCTCGCCAAGGGGGAAAATAGAATCATTTGGGAAACTCAATTTTCACTCTTTTTAGACATTTTCAGGTGGAAAATTAACTTATTTATCACATACAAATAAAGTCAAGTCTAATTCGGGCTCATATGGATATTTTCTCACAGCTGATTGTGCAGTAGAAGTGAAAAAACGGCAGTTGTAGCTAGCGCTAGCTAACCGTTAGCATTAGCCCGATGCTAACATGTAACATCATGTTAGCATTCTCCGTTTTTTCATGTATTTATGGGCTGTTGAACCACTTTGCTCCTCTCCATGTCTTTGTATCTTTATCTAGTAGAAAACTATATTCATAATTCAGCATTTGTTAAAGTAGTTTTTGAATAATTAGAGAAAATTTAGATTTTTTTCAAAATTGTTTTCCCCCTTAACTGTTTTCAAACAAGACCCTATATGGGGGATTCCAGAGACGCCGTCTGTATCCCAACATTAGATATAGATACAGACGGCATCTCTGGAATCGCCCATATATGGTCATTTTTGAAAACAGTTAAGGGGGAAAACAATTTTGAAAAAATGAAAATGTTCTCAAATTATTTAAAAACTACTGTAACAAATGCTGAAATATTAACATAGTTTCTACTAAATAATGATACAAAGACATGGGGAGGAGCAAAGTGGTTCAACAGCCCATAAATACATGAATAACGGAGAATGCTAACTTGATGCTACATGTTAGCATCGGGCTAATGCTAAGGGTTAGCTAGCGCTTGCTACAACTGCCGCTTTTTCACTTCTACTGCACAATCAGCTGTGAGAAAATATCCATATAGGCCCGATTTACACTTGACTGTATTTGTATGTGATAAATAAGTTGATATTCCACCAGAAAATGGCAAAAAAGAGGGAAAATTGTGTTTCTCTAAAGATTCTATTTTCCCCCTCGGCGAAGCCACGCCCCCTTCTATGACGAGATGCCGTCTGTATCTATCAGAGCTTTTTCTACAGACATTCAAATGTAGTTTATGTTATTCTATGCATATTATGTGTAAAGGTCTGGACATTTCAATAATAGACCCAATGCTTTATCCTTCTTTTTACTGGTACCTACTATTTGTTTTTAAACTCACACTAAACATTTGAACAATGACTGCAACACATTTTCCAATATCTGAACTGTATCCTCTGCTCTATAGAAAACAGAGTCTAGTGCATTAATGTTACAATGCATTTGCCTCTTAAAGTCCAGAAAAGTGGGATTTTATGTAGCCAGTAATCTTATACTGATCTTGTTTTTTATGGGAATCAAGGTATTTTCTGTTTTTATTATTCCAAACCAAATATAGGCAAAGAGGTATTAAATGAAGTATTGTGTTGATAAGTTACAGGGGGGAAAAAAAGTATTTGGTCAGTTTCCCATAGACTTGCCATAGGATTTTGGCCAAATACTTTTTCCCCCCACTATATGTGTTAAGTACTCCGACCACTACTCATTTACAGCATGTATACTGTATTTACATTGTGAAACATTTATTTTTTCATTTACCAAACAGTTATATGCTATTGATGTTACTGAAATAATACCACCATGCCTTATTGTTCAAGTCTTGCTTTCACACTGTTCAACTCAGGTTTTTCTCTGCCTTTGTTCATGGCCGTGTTAAAAAGTGCCTTTTTACACTTTTACACAAAAAAACATTAAACATAGAAGGTTTATCTTTGTTTTTATTCAGCTACCTCTGTCCACTGTAACACAGGAGAGTAGTTTCCAGATTTACTGTATAACCATACATGATTTCATATTAAAGCAGTCAATTGCAGCGTCCTGTGGTGGTTGTCCATTTGTTTTCCAATAAAAGATTTAAATAAGACTGACAGAAATCAATGAGGTGTTTTGCCCGAGGACACAGCGGCAGTGTACACCCGGGCAAAGTTTGACTGTGCTTTGGGTTCAGCAAATTCAACCCACTCTGCCATTTGGTCCCAGTATTCACAGTTTTACAATGTGGGAGATTTGAAGTGATTTGTGGTCACATTTTAGACCTGTACGTCTTCGCGGTTGCCACAAGAGGGGGCTGTGGTTGAGCCAATTTCGAGAGAGCACTTGTTGGCGCTCAACGATCTGGGAAAGTTTGCTGCTGAACCCCAACACACAATAAGATAGTCTTAGATAGGAGATCATATTAAAATTGTCAGTAAGTCCAGGTCTTTTCTGGTTAAAGGCCCTTGGCTATACCTGATTTTTTTTTATTGCAAACAATGAAGGAGGAATCCATGAAAGTAAAATGTTAGTGGTGGTCCAAGTTCATTCCGAAATTTACAAACATGTGTCGCATGCAAGTTTACAGGTAAATTTCACAGCTTGCAGGATTACTTTCACAGAAATGATAGATGAAGTTGTTCTAAGGTTCATGAAATTGATACACACATATCTTACAGTTAGATGCACGGTGTTTTTCCAACACATGTTTCAGTTTACAATATAATAAAGGAGGACAAAACACATTTTGTTCCACTTCCAGAAATAAAATCAGGTTTAATCCCTTTAAAGGCACAATGCGCAACATTTTGGACTCTTCTGTCATCAGTACAAAATATGCTCCTGATGACCAGCTCGACACAGAAAATGCTATTACTGCAGTGACTAATCAAATAATAGATTTGGATGAGAACCTAACCTGTTTAAATCTCAGATTCTGCTGACTTTAGTCACATCTCCATGGAGACGAGCTGGAGACGAACCCACTCCTGGTAAAGTTACAATCATGTCTTAGGAGAGCTGAGCCGCTCACAGCAAAAGCTCATGTTTGTTTGTAAATGTATGAGGTATTTTTCAATGATGAAATAAATGCTTGTATTTCAATTGTATTTATTGGGTAAAATTGCACACGGTGTGGCTTTAAAGTGCATATGACACATTAGACACATTTTTGCTAAAACATAGTTAACACGATTATATCTGAGATTTTGATAACAATTATACCCAGCTTTCTTTCGTTCGGCCATTTTTTGTGATGTTTATATTTTCGCTTCCTTATTGGACACCGACAGGAAGTGACATAGAGGAAGGTAAACAATTTCAAACTGTTGCCGTGCCGACCATGTTAAGTGGAAATGAGTCAAACAGCTGTGGAATGCATCGCGTCATAGAAGAAGTCAAGTGTAATTCGGGCCCATGTGGATATTTTATAATACTTGTAGCTAGCACTAGCTATCCGTTAGCATTAGCACGGTGCAAACATGAAGCATCGTTGTTAGCATTCACTGTTATTTATGTATTTATGGGCTGTTGAAGCACTTTGCTCCTCTCATGTCTATTTTATTTAGTAGAAAACTAGATTCATAATTCAGCCTTTGTATTGGTTTTTGAATAATTAGCGAAAGTTTAAATTTTTCTCCAAATTGTTTTCCCCCTTAGCTGTTTTCAAACATGACCATATATGGTTGATTACAGCTATGCCGTCTGTATCTATGTCACTTCCTGTCAGGGGCGTCGGACTGGGGGGGTAAAGGGTAGGCTACTGTGTACCCAGGGCCCAGAGCAGGGTGGGGGCCCTAAAACGTGCTGCAAAAAGCGTTCTGTATTGTACTTTCTAAGTTTCCTCATAATTGATACTATAAGAATTGAACACAACCGAGCTGAAATACAACGGTTGCTAGACAGAATTTTGCACAAACAATAATGATGGATGAATTTAAAAATGTGCCAAATGGTTCAGCCGGCTTCAAATATGGTGCGAGACTAAATGAGGCTGAAGCCCTTGAGCTTTTTTGTTCATGAGACAACATATAGTATAATATTTCTTTTTTGCAAAATAGCATTTTAATGCCTACTTTAAAGTCACATATTTGTCATTCCCAGCACAAATATCCCATGTCCCTGGTGCAGTCGTCCTGTTTAATGTGGTCTGATAATAATCATTATGCTGCAGAATATTCCACCACCAATTTAAATATCTATATCACTACCGGGATTGAAGGTTATTCAATTTCTGTAACTGAAGCCAATCCAGATGAAATTTCAAGTCAAACATCGAGTACACAACAAACAAAAACAAAACAATGAACTAAGTATCCAGGACTAATATAGATTTTTAGGTCGCTGTATATAATAAAGTTATAATAGAAAATAAATCAACTGCACTGTCAAACCACTGTTATGTGGTTAAAGAACAAGAAATATGAGGGGGGTCCAAAAAGATAGTTTGTACCTAGGGCCCAGAATTTGGTGCTACGCCCCTGCTTCCTGTCAGCGGCATAAAAATTCAAATAAAATCTTTTCTGCCCAACATTTCTTCATTAAAATTGCTGCTTCACTGAAATAAAAATGAACTATTATGCTACTGATGAACTTGTACTGAAGTTACCCTTCTAAATAAGTCATGTTTTCAAATGCATTAAAACCTGTCACTTTAAGTTCAAAGTAACAAAAAGTCTACCAGAAACACATTTTGTAGCCACATAATGAAAGAACGCAGTCAAGTTGAATTACTGAACTATTCACTCAGAAGGAAACTTTACGCAAATGAATCATCGCCCAATCATTTCGAGTACAGACTTAAATTGGCCACAAAGGGGATCCATTTAACCACGGGAGGGGATCATCCTGAGCGCGTCTTGGGCGGCAGCGGGGGCAGGGGCAGGGGCAGGGGAGGAGTGGCCGTGGCTGAAGGGCTACTGTCTCCCGCTGCTGCGCACATGTGGACTGTGTTTATAACGAGGGGGGAAACTTTACTTCAGGTGACGTCTCGGACCGGGAGCGGATCTACGGGCGACTGTCTGCTGCCGCACACGCTACAAACCCGGAGGAGGGGAAAACATCAGAAAAGACAGCGAGGAGAGAGGAGAAGACAGCTTTCGGTGAGTTTATACACTTGATTTGAGACGGCTTGGGTGAATCATGCGCTCTTGTACGGTCAGGCTGGTGACTGGCACCGCTGGATCTGACAGCTTGATTTACCGTCTGAAATTGGCTTAACAGAACAATATATGCCGTGCTTTGTTTGTAATAATGATCGATAATGAAATGCTGTCACCTCAACTTAAGTTTGTGGAGTCAGGGAACACTTGCACAACATTGTCATGATACCAGGCAGAACCAGACTGTGCGCCAAAACAAATAATATACATGTATCATTGACACTTATGTGGCTTCTGTACTTAATCATACTGTTGCTGTGATGTTATTTCACTTTCAATACACAAGTGCAATTCAAAATGCTTCTGGGATACAGAAAACAACCACAATTACCCACTTAACCCTAGAACACTATTGCTCAAATTCATCTAAATCTATCAAAACATGACAATACACATTTGCCACATTTGAGTCGTGTTCTTTTATATGAAACTGTGTCATGTCTAATAAAATGAAAGAAAAGCATCATGAGGGGACTATATAAAAATGGTCCAAAATTACTGGAAAATGTGTAATTTGGGGACAAAAAAATCCTAAAAAATAACATTATGAAGATGGAAACTTGTTTTTTGGTCCACACATTCCTGGGATATGTGAGACTTCCCTGGTCAAGGCTCAGTGTCCTTGGCACAAACAGCCGCAGGAGAAAGAAACAAAATATGTCATATTTTGAATGGATATAAATGAGCAGCTGACTAAAATAACTATGTGTTACTCACTTACTGTGAGGCCAGAGACACAGAACTCTGCGACTGGAGCAAAGCTGTAGCTGAAGTCAAAGAATAAATGTGGCAGCCCTGAATGTCAACCTTGAAAGGGGCAAGATTGTCTGATTAAATACATTAACTCTGCCCTACCTTCTATCACTATTGCTGAGAGTAAAACACCCAAACATGCGCCTGTAGGAAAAAGTGTGTTTTGGATGAAGAAAACACCCAGGCCATCAAAGATGTCAAAGACAAAGCTGAAGCCCAGAGACCCAGGACACTCAGATAAACGCAGCATAGTGAAAATCACATAAATGTATTTGCTCGGGTGAAAAACACCCGGCAATAGTGTTCTGGGTTTAAAAAAGAAAAGATAAACATTTCAAGTAAAAAAAATAGTCATCAGCCTTATACAAAAGGTGAGTCTTTGATTTTTACTTTAAAAACAGAAACATTTTCAGGTAGTGGGTTCCATAATGGAAATGTCTGTTTTTTCTGATTACAAAGTACTTTTAACCATATTTTACGTTCTCTGTGCCATGATGTTTAAAGGAACAGGCCACCGTTTTTCCACACTCGGTCGTTTCAAACTTCATACTAGCAACATCTTTGGTCTTTTTGCGTGACTGAGGGCACACAGTTCTTCCATACTGAGATATGTTCTTACCTGAGCTTAGACGAGCACCTGTCTGGTCTTTGTGCCCGTGGAAGAGCGTGGTCGCTTCCAACTTCACCCCTGTTTGGAGCCATAGGAAAACATTTAGTTGTTTTGCGTGACTGAGGGCAGACAGATGCGCATCAAGTCGTCTAAGCTCAGGTAAGAACATATCTCAGTATGGAAAAACGGTGGCCTGATCCTTTAAAATTTCATCTGTCCAATTTAATAGTCTACCTCAGTGTTTCCTAACCAGTTGGAATTATTTCAAATTGCGAAAAAGGGAAGCTGTACTTTACAGTATTTTGATTGGAAAAGCTGTATTTTGCAGTCATTTTGGGAGAATTTTAGGTGTTTTTTAGAACACAAACGTTGTCTTTCTATGTATTCAATAGTGACTGCTTTAATCCTTGAGGTAGAGGGTGCATGGACGACCACTGAAAGGTCCAACGGGTCCGCAAGACAAAGAAGGTTGGGAATCACTGGTCTACCTTTTCCCATGATGTGATGTTACCAATCGTACTTACTTTAACCTCTTACCCCCCACCTGAACCGTGCGCATTTTTTCCAGTTTGGCTTTACCCAAATCTATACGTTTCTACTGAAAGCTATGACCTACAAAACTGATATAGACTTTGATGTTGAATTGTTGCTGCGTTGTCGTCACTCTTTTGACACATTTTTTGCTTTTCACCACTTTTTGGCACGTTATTCTTGCATTTTTGTCACTTTTTTAAAATGTTTTTTGTGCTTCTTTGTTGTTATTGTTGTCGCTATTTTGATGCTTTTTTCCAAGCTGCTTTTACATTTGGGTAAAGTTGAACTGCGCTCAGTTAAGGCGGGGATTAAAGGAACAGGCCACCGTTTTTCCATACTGCGATATGTTCTTACCTGAGCTTAGACGAGTTGATACGTACCTGTCTGGTCTTTGTGCCCGTGGAAGAACGTGGTAGCTTCCAACTTCACCCCCGATTGGAGCCATAGGAATACATTGGGAGAGGCCAAATGCTAACAACATCCTTGGTCGTTTTACATGACTGAGGGCACGCACAAAGACCAGACAGGTACGCATCAACTCGTCTAGGCTCAGGTAAGAACATATCTCAGTATGTAAAAACAGTGGCCTATTCCTTTAAGAGGTTGAAAAGAATAATACGTTTACATCCAAGTCAATTCATCATTTGTTGATGACTATTCCTGCTCGGCATTTCAAACAAAAAGTGACACGATCTTCAAACGTCCTGAACAAATACCTTTACTTCTGCAGTACCGATGCTCCAAACCTTTAACAATCAACCCTACTCTGTGTCTTGTGAGTAAACTGTGAGTAAGCCTCCCCCGATTGTCCCGGGCTTTTCCTGTTATGGAGCACCCCTCTGTTCTCTGCCCCATCTGTGACTGGACCTGTTTCCTGTCCCGCGTGAGACCGATGCGGTGGCTTTCCTGTCGCATTGTGTGTCATTTGTACAGTAGCAGGAGTGTGGGCTGCAGGTGGGAAGAGAAAGACACATTTTGTAAGCAGGTAGGAGAGTTGGAACATGTAAGACAGATGACAGACAGATATTTATATGTAGACGGTGTGAAACTATATATTCAGCACCGGAATTATTCCATTAAACTAAGTACCAGGGGCGGACTGGCCATATGTCCATTCTGGAAGAGCACAGAAGGGCCACTGGCTCTAGGGCCACCGGTCTGGGCCTCTCACTTTACTGTACCCTTACCCCCGGGCGAAACCGAGCTCTGCCCAAATCTAAAAGCTTAACCTCTTAACTCCCGCCTGAACCGAGAGATCTTTTTCCTCATGTCATCAGATTTTTTTCCCATCATTTTTTTGTTGGATATTCAACTCATTTTTGTAACTTTTTTGTCATTTTTTGTCACTTTTTTCACATTTTTGTCATTTTTTCGTCCATTTTTTTAAATCCGATTTTTGTCACATTTTTGTCAATTTTTTTGGTTATTTTTTGTCACATTTCTGTCATTTTTTCGTCAATTTTTTGTCACATTTTTGTCACATTTTTGTCATTTTTATGTCATTTTTTTGTCAATTTTTTGTCTTTTTTCTCGCCAATTTTTCGTCAATTTCTTGTGCCATTTTTGCCACTTTTTCATCAATTTTATGTCACTTTTTTCACCATTTTTTTCATTTTTTCGTCCATTTTTTTATCAGATTTTTGTCACATTTTGGTCATTTTTTGGTCAATTTTTTGTTATTTTTTTGTCAATTTTCTATCACATTTTTGTCTTTTTTTGTCACATTTTGTCACATTTTTGTCAATTTTTTGGTAATTTTTTGTCAAATTTCTGTCCTTTTTTCGTCAATTTTTGTCAAATTTTTATCAAATTTTTGTCAATTTTCGTCAATTTTTTGTGACATTTTTTGTATATTTTTCGTGACATTTTTGTGACATTTTTGTCATTTATCGTCAATTTTTCGTCACTTTTTCGCCACATTTCCATCATTGTTTTCGTCCCAGTTTTGTTGCTATTTTCACAGCTTTTTTCCAGAAGCTTTTGGACTGGGGTAAAGCCAAACTGGAGAAAATGTGCTCGGACAACGTGACAAAAAGTGACCATCACTTTTCTAGATTTTACCTTTCAAATGAGACGTTACAGTGTTGCTCTCCAGTCAAGAAGCTTTTAGATTTGGGCAAAGCCGAACTGGAGAAAATGCTCTCGGTTAAGGCAGGGGGTAAGAGGTTAACATATGTATCTGTGGAAGTGTCGCATTCACGCTAATTTGGGCCAGGCTGACCAGAATCCAGGGCTGTTGTTCAGTCCCAGTCCGCCCCTGCTAAGTACTAATAGAAAATCTCATGTAGCTTGGGCATGGTTATAGATTTGCCTTTAAAATAGTGATGCAGGGTGTTGAATTCTTTGCCACCTGCCACGGATGCTTTTGTTTGTGTAAGGAAGAAGCAATTCAGAAACGGAGGACATACAAAGAGCCACATGTTTTAACTGGACTTAGATAAATAAGGAAATAAACCGTGTCAGTGCTTCCTCTGGGGGATGTGGACTCCTGCTGTGGCCCATTGGAAATAATTGACTCGGTCGTGTCATGGTCGTTAACTGGAGAAGGCGTTGAATGATGATGTGTGCAAAGAAAAACTAATATCAAAGCGAAGTATAGGATCGAGAGCAAAGCCTGTGCTCAACAGAGGGGGTGTTAATGTATTTAAAGTGTTCGTTGTGGTCCATATTTCTTCCTATATTGCTCCTGAGATCCCACTTCTTCACGGAGATGAGGTCAAAAGCACATTTCACAGCTTTCAGGGAGCAGATTGGCCCGGGAATGTTTATAATATTAGCCTGCGCTGCAGCGAATTGCTTTTTTGGCATCAACTTCCGGGATTATGATCGCTTCTTCTTAATATGCTGCAGACATTACACAGTAGTCTCTTTTTCCAGTATCTGCACTGCAAAAAGTAATTTACTAGATTAGTTTAAATGTCTCAATTTGAGCATAATGATCCGAATTGTAGTTGTTTTGACTAGTTAAGATTTAGTTGGGCATTTGACCTAGATTATTTTACTTGAGATGTTTCTGACTCGTTTCAATACATTTCCCCGTTATTTCAAGTAAGTTTCTCTGCCAGTGGGGTAAGAAAAATGGTCTTGTCCCATTGGCAGTTTCACTTTCTTATTTCAAGCAAGATTTACCATAGAGCCAGTCTGAACTGTCATCAAACTAGCAAAATAATCTTGGTCAGATCAGGAAAAAGGTCTAAATGAGTGAAAACCCCTCAAAACAAGATACATTTTCTCAGTTCAAGTCATTTAAGCCAATGCTTGATATTTACTTTTGTGCAAATACAATAGAGTATATTGGCCATAATTAAAGATATTAAGACAAGATTGCTCAAAATCCAGAGGCAGAACAAACAACAAAAACTTTTAAGAGGCAAACATGATGGTTGGGTGTTGCTGAAGGAGAAGGCACAAAACTGCAAAGTAACAAAAAGTAGAAGCATTTTGAGAGTTAGAAATAAGATTCTCTGACAAAAAACTGAAGTTGCCAGGATATATAATGCTCATAGTGATCTCGTGCACGCCTGCCTTCAGCCTGTGTTTGTCACTGGCACATCACTCACTCACACACATACGTCCAGCATCAACACGAGTGCAGATAGCGGCTCTTATCTGATGGCTGAGGTCCAACGTAAAGTGGGCTTTTACAAAAAATGCGCTGCTTTCACTTATGATTTGGCTTGTGTTATGGTTACCTGTCAGCCGGCTCATGTGGCTAATGGAAAAAAGGGTCATTTCAATTAGAAACATCAGCCAGTGTAAACTAAGGTGCAGAGAGCCCACATGATGAAGAAAAGATGTGTAAGGCATTCCTTCCACGTGGCGGAACTTTCCGTCATGTCGCCATGTCACGTACTGAACCACAAGAAATCGACACTTTCAGTTTTAAGCTTTTGAATCTGCTGATTTTGGTCTTTATAACAAGCTCCTTATGAAATACAGGAATGTCTTGAATAAATCTATGCCCCTGATAAAGGTCCGTCTGCTTTCACAGTTCAACACTGACACATTTTACAGTTTAGAACAGGGGTGTCAAACTCATTCTGGGTCGTGGGCCGAAATTCAGCTCCCACGATGGGTATACGGCCACATATAATAGAAAAAAAAAATCCAATGAATGAATAATAATAAGCTGTGATTTGGTCAAAGCCCCAACTTCACTGTAGCTTCATTTACAACAACGGCTTTCACTTGTATTGCACTTTACAACTTTACTTTATTCATTCACTCCACACTCCGTGGTGGTAAGCTGTTATTGAAGCCACAGCCGCCCTAGGGCAGACTGTCCATTTTCCACATGGCTATATAATGTGTTGTTCATATCCTGAGCTCTTATTATGTCAGTGCCCTCTGCTGGACACGTGTGGAACTCTTTCCTTTTTTTTAAATTCAATGCCCCCTAGTGGCTAGAATGAGCATTCTGGTTATTCTTTAAAAAAATCATAACTCCGCACAGGAATGGGCTTGAGACTTACTTTTTTTTTTTACATACTCTGGAATTTATGCTCTACAGGAGCCGGATTAAATCATCTAGCGGGCCAGATCAGGCCCGCGGGCCGTATGTTTGACACCCCTGGTTTAGAAGCATTATGCACAGGATTATAGGACAAGACATTTGGAAAAATCGGGCTGTGCAAATCGGCTTTGGTCATTAAATATCCCCAAAACTCTGCATTGGCCTTGGAAAAACCCGTACCTGTTGACTTCTAATCAAAATAGAGCATTTGCAAGAGCCTAATATACCCCACAGCTAAAGTTACGCAGCGTCTCAGTCAGGACAAGCTGGTGATGTCCCACTTCTAGCAAAGTTATGAGACCGGTTTAAGGGTGCAATATATTTGAGATATTTTTGCACATAAAAACACCCATCATGAAATGTTTACTTGTGTCTTATTCTATGTCATCTAATGCTACGCAGCATGGGTTTAGATTTATCCACCAAGTTATTTAGTCAGCACAAGACAATTTCCAAACCTATAAATGCTGAAATAAGACTGAATTAAGAACATTTTGGCTAAATGTGAACTTTTTTTAAAACTGAAAGTAAATCTTTTTTATAATTTTGCAATATTGTGTGGCTTCTCGTGATACAGACATTGCGTCACCTGTTGCAAAAGGGATCATTTGACAGTATTTTGCAGCCCTATTGCATCTTTTTGGAAGATATCGAACTGGAGAAGTGTCTTTGCAGGAGAAGTCTGTGCATCTGTGAAGACTGTGTTGACCTGGCCCTCAGCAAAGCCGGAAGAAAAGCATAAAATCAGACGCCATAAAATTCCCAGTGCATGTCCATTTTCATCAGCTGAAGTTGTTCCTCTTCCTGGGCCAGACTTTTGATCCTAGACTATCTCACTGAAATGTGCTTCTCATTCTCTCTGCTCATGTCGTTTTCGAGAGCGTGCTGATTTCATACAGGTTGTCCATGTGTTTGAACTATATCCTGGTTCCCATGGCTTGACTCACTCAGGTCGGTGGACATGGCCCGTCAGAAAGTGCATTCCTCTCTATTCCCTGGAGTATGACTGGAGTTAATAGTATTATCCATATCGTCTGGGCTGTTACATAAAAATGTTGTTGAAAGCAGTTTGTGCGGGCAGGATTTGGCCACGACCTGTTTGTGTAAATCCAATGTAAGAGGCAGAATCAGTTTAGTTGATTTTTACTTTTTGAAATTGAAGTCAATTAGATGAACTTGCCTATGCTGGGATTAAACTGTCATGGGTAATAGGTTCTCCGGTTTCCCTACTACTTAAAACATGTGCAAAAGGCCAGGATGAATGAATGATTGTTTGCATGGATGAATGGTGGTGTTTAAAAGGTCTGTTGGCGCAGATCTGTGCAGCCGCTCTTCGGCCGGCCTGCCCCAAAGGACAGCTGTGGCTACTGTACATAGCTTGCCATCACCGTGTATGGAGTGAATGTAAATTGTCCTGTGAAAGCGCTTTTGTGACCATGTCTGTGAAAGGCGCTATGCAAATAAATTCCTTCCTTCCACTTTTTACCTCGTATTAACTCATCGATCTTTTGCCTGGTGCAAGAACAGCGTTGTTTCAAATGGTTTTGCATGTACGCCTCTGTTACGCCGCAGAACTGTGCCAGTGTCTAGGGGACTTGGCGTCACAACAAAAAGGAGGTCGACTGAGGCGTGGTGTGTTTCTAGCAGCACAGAGAGCGCTGCTTCCCCGTTTGCAGCCTTATCATCTTTTCCTCTTTTACATCTTGCTGCCACTAAGCTCATAGCCTGACATCAAGCCAGACTGACTTTATTTATGTATTTGTAAATACATATAAATACAGTCTGGAATTGTGTTAATAGGAATTTCCAAATCGAGACTTGAGGCGGAGCTAACGATCGCACTTTGAACGAGAGCGAACCAATCAAACACAACGACCTACACTTTGCGTTCACATCCTCCGCCATGATTGTTTGTTGTCCACACGTGCAGTCGAGTATGTTCCAGTGAAATCCCTCAGAGCAGCTTCTTGCTGTGGCTATAAGGACAAGTCCAGCTCATATAAAACAGAAGAAAGGGCACTGGTTAAAGATCGTTGTGTTGCTTCACTGGAGCACTGGTTGATGGGAAATCCTAGCACGGAAGATGATGCACCATTAACTCCCGCCTCCCGTGCTATGATTGGCCTGTCTTGGTTTTACCGGAGTCAGCGAGATTCAAATGGCACAATTCCAGACTGTGTATCTCTTAACATGGAGGATAAGTCTGGCATATGGCATTTAGGTGACATCTAATAAACAAACTGCCAACTTCATTTATCCCACAGCGAGTTAGACACTGTGTCCTGCAAGGAAGATCATTACACCGATGGTCCCGCTGACGCTTGTATCAAGTATCATGGGGTAGCCCGTGCCCTAGAAACGGGATCCAAACAAAACCACGTGTTCCTCTTCCAACCACCACCCCTTGCCCCTTCCCGGCCAGTACGGACGGTCTGTTGGAAGAAAAAGGTTGTTCTACATACAGTAACAGTAACAGTAACAGCGCCATTGGCCATAGATGTCTCTCTAGCCCAAGTCCAGCCCACTTAACTGCGCCTGGTTCGGAACGGCAAGATTTCACAAGCGCAAAGTCTCGTCCACAGCCTGCTTTTAAAAACACAAGATCGGGCTCAATGTGTTCAAAGAATCGGTCTTGCATTATTCACATGTCATTCTTACACCACTGTATGAATGAAGTGTCTTGCCAGGGGCGGACTGGCCATATGTCCATTCTGGAAGAGCACAGAAGGGCCACCGGCTCTAGGGCCACCGGTCCCGCCTCAACCGAGCTTTACCCACATCTAAAAGTTAAAAGAAAAGCATCAAAACAGCGAGAAAAAGAGGATGAAAACATGAGAAAAACAATAATTTTAAAAAACAACAACAATATGACAAAAATGTGGCGACGTGACGAAAAGTTTCCATCACTTTTGTAGGTCTTAGCTTTCAAATGATGATCTCCAGTCGAGAAGCTTTTAGATTTGGGTAAAGCCCAGTATAAAAAAACGTGAATCTAAAAGGAATTCCGTGGAGTATGGTGTGCCACAAGGTTCAATTTTGGGACCATTATTATTTATATTAATGATTTTGCTTCTGTTTCTACGACCACCTTTCCTGTTCTTTTTGCTGAGGATGCCTGTCAAAAAAATAATAATAAAAAGCCGAACTGGGGAAAATGTACTCGTTAATGTTAAGGCGGGCGGTAAAAGGTTAAAATATGTATTTGTGGAAGTGTTACAATTACGATAATTTGGGCCAGGATGGTCAGAGTCCAGGGCTGTTTTTCAGTCCCAGTCCGCTCCTGTGTCTTGCTATAGGACAGCTAGAGCTTTTCATTACCATCAAACTCTGGTTCAGTTGGTGTTTTTTTTTTTTCTCCAAACATAAGATTAGTGTAACTTAACACTGCCAACATCTACAGCTTTGTTTGGAGGGGAACTGCTCCTCTGTGTGTCTGAATGTGCTGCTTATCAGATCACTGTGGGGTGATGTTGTCAGTGGGAACTTGGACTCTTTGAAAAATCCAAATTGCAGTTCCGGGCTTTTTAGACCACAAAACTGCCAGCTAATGACATTTTACACTAAAACACTATCAAGACAGTGCTATCAAAAAAAAACATGTAATGCAACTTTCCAGCTGGTTTAGTGGCTACACTTAAACCAGCGACTAATTAAGAGATCTTGCGTATTCAGTCCATGTCCTTCTCAAAGCTCAAACCTGCTGATGTCACACTGTGATTCCACACTCTTCTTTCCATGAGCGCATTTTTTAAACAGTGAAACCCATGAAAAGCTTAAACATTTAAACAGTATTGGACCTTTTAAGCTTCACAGATTTACAACCCACTTGAATTCCATCAATCACGAAACCTGCTGGATGGTTTTACAGGAGATTTGATGTGACCTTTGATCCTCTTCACGCATAAACGCCTCATCCTGCGCAGGTACTAGTCTCCTGAATGACTGATGGCTGCTGTAATTTCGGAGCGGGGCCAGAGTGCACCCCAGGCTTCATCCCGAGACATGGGCAGAGGGGACCTTTAGATCACTTTTAATGCAGGCGCTGACATAGTGCACAGTGCAGTCATATATGGAGCGAGGGCCATTGCACTTGTAAAGCTTTTATATCCGCAGAGAGCAGGTTTACATTTAGGGGCTGGAAACCAAAATGGGATAATAAATGTCAGAGGTGGGTCCCAAAGAGGATTTCGGAGACTAGAGAAACAGTTTAGTGAGTAATAACATTGAAGAAATACAGCAGCATGTTGAGTGCAAGGTAAAGGATTTGTCTTTTCTTTTTGGAGGCCAAATTTAAAAGTTGGAATATTATATAAAATGTATTTTTTAGAACTTTTCCCCATAGCGTTTGATGTTGTTTATTATGCCCACATCAGAAACATACTTGGGCTGGTGTGTTGAAGCATTTTTCTGCCAGTAATCTTTGAATTTTACAAGGCAGCTATTTGAAAGGCTGAGCCGGCTGCTCTACTTTGTTTTCCTCCAGTTTCCCCCGAGTTCATCCCGTGGCCGCGAAATAACCGGGATTTTAGGGATTGAATGCATTTTGAAGCTGAAACTATGCCAAGGGAAACTTTGACTCAGGCCCTGTCCATACGAAGTCAAGCTGAGGACCAAACGCAAAGATATTTTATCAATCCAGTGTATCGTCCATACGAGCCCGGCGTTTTGGGAGTTTGAAAACGAACATTTTCCAAACTAAGTCCCAGAGTGGAAAGATCTCAAAACGCCGTTTACGTGACGCCACTGTTACGACGTCTCTGCAACTTTTACTAAAACAATGACATCACAGCACCAGAGTGGTGTCTGTTATCCATAATCTACTGACCTTATCTATGATGGTTTGACTCCGCTCCTCTTTGCTCCACTGCAGTCGGCGAGCCACAGGTGACAAGTAGAAAAACACGAGTCAGTCTGTGTTTTTGGACTGACAGTAAAAGTCTCTGACTGGTTTTTCTGCTTTAGTCCCGTTACGTCTGAAGAATAAACTCGCCTCCTCATCTCTTCTGTAGATCGTAAATCCTTGGATCAGTTCATTTTCATTGTTTACTTTCCACATAAGTTTACTGCGCATGTTTCCTCTACATCTTGTTCTATTATCCGTGTTAGCGTCACAGCGCCTCACACAGGCCGTTTTCACAGACCTGAGTCGACCCATGTGGACGCACACATTTACTAAGCTCACGTTTCTTTGTTTCTGAAAATATAAGTGTGTTGTCTTCATGTGGATATAGCCTAAAAAAACAGATTTTGTCACTGAAAAAAAAAAGTAAGACAGCAAATCAAGATGTGTTTGAAATGACTACTAAACATCTGTAAAAAGCACTATAACCTTTTTAGAGAAGGATAGGAGAGGTACAAGAAATTTCTTCCCAATACTCACTCAAGTCGTATCCAACATAAAAATCCAAGCAGCCAAAAAAGAAAAAAAGCAAACCAAAAAAAATATGTCACATAATTAATAACATGTTTTTTTTATTGCTCCCAGAACTCAAAATGAGAATAGTGTACAGAATAGTATGGTATTTTGTTGGCTCCAAGAGCAACTAATTCCCAATGGCTTTATTCAATATCAGACCGAGCTGCATTGCCTGGATGTAATGTAAACTTAATAATAAGTTTTTATCAGTTCAATAACTAACAATTTAATTTCCTCTGAGAATTATCCAATACTCCAGACATTTGGATGTTGTTGTGACCTATTTGTATATCAGTCTGTCATCACTAAATGTTGCCATGATCTTAAATGATCTTAAAAATGTCATGGAGAAGCCATAGACACATTTCTTTGTTTTTACATGAGGCGACCCATTGTAAATTAAATACACAGTTACTCTTCGGTGGTTCATTGTTTAAAGTTCCCAGCTCATTGCATCTAAATGACACAGCCATTTTAAGCAGCTTTCACACGTATATTTCCATTATTAATATCCATAATTGCAGTGAGAAGGTAATTTAGGCGTTCAAAAACATATTCCCACAGTCGGCTGTATCCGGATCTGTTATATGTAACATGCATTGCTAATGGGGCGTGACATAAATGATGAAGATTGATGTTAAAACAATATGAATTCATGCATTATTACGCCCCAGTGCAGCTGCATACATTTGAATGACATCACTGCTAATGAAGAAAAAAACACATCCACCACTTTAGCTTTACATAATGGCTATACCTATAATAAGTGCAATGTGGATTCTGTTTAGAGGTTGACCGAGATGGGTTTTTCGATGCTGATTTTGGGGTTTTTTGATTGGCCAATGCCGATATGTACTGCCGATTTTTAAAAATGTCTTGTCTGTAATCCTGTGTATGATGCTTCTAAACGGTAACATGTGTCATTATTGAACTGTGCAAGCAGGGGGCGCTTTATTAGAGGTATAGGGTTGATTTATTCAGGATATTCATATTCCTTTTCAATCATGTATAAAAAAAATAAAAAATCATGTATAGTTGTTGAAATGTGAAAACATGTAGCTAACATGACTGAAATAAATAAATAAATAAATAAATAAATAAATAAAAACCAGAGGAGATAGAAGCATGAATCACCAATTCAAGATCAGAGTTGGATTGAATTGGTCTTAACTTGGTAATGTTTCTCAAGTTGTAAACAGTTTTTGACCACATGCCTCAAATGACTGTCAAGAGACTGGTCAAACCAAACGCCAAGATTTCTGCTACTTGACTGAACAGAGGAGCCCAGAGAACCAAGGTGGTTCACAACTGAGGGATTTTCTGTTTTGGGACAAGTCTTTTTAGAATTTAGCTGAAGGTAGTTTTCACAAAGCCAGGACTTTACACTTGAAAGACAATCCATTAACTGACAGTTTGTGCATCTATGACTCTAAACGAAAAATATAATTGAATATCAGCGTAGAGATGATAAGAAACATTTGGCTAATGATTTTTCCAGTGGGGCTGATGTACAACAAAAACAAAACTGGCCCCAAGACCGATACCTGAGGAACACCATGCAGCAAAGGAGACATAGCGTTATTTATACACACAGAGGGCCAGATCTTGTGGCGGCGCACGGGGCGGCGCAGGCTCTTGGCGAATTATTTTCCAAGTGGCGGAGCTATATGTGCCATTCGCCTCCGCCACCTGTGAGGGGGCGTCACAAGAGGAGGTGACTGCACTGATGGAAACACGGCTGACATTCACTTCCTCGTTTACATTGCGCTGGCTTGCGTTCTTTCTTAAGCCTTAGGCTCTCACAGGTCAAACTAAAAACTTTATTTACCCCATCGTGAGCTAAACCATGTTCACGTCTCGAGAGAAAAAGAGCTACAGCGTCCGCTGTGGCGCGGATCGGCCCGTGCTTGGTGTGAACGCGAAGCAAAACAAAAGCACATGTTCACCCCACACAACCACTCTCCTGGACGCGGAGTCGATCTGGTTGGAGGAAAATGTGTCTCTCCACCCACTTAAAAGCGCTAAGTCTGGAGTGGCAAGATCACAAAGTGCGCTCCTACTGAGCGCAAAATGTCACGCTATCGTCTCCGTTTTGATGCACAAGATCGGGCCCAGAGAATGTTCTATTGGTCAAAAAGGACAAGAACCACTTCAGGACTGTTCCAGACATACAATATTGAGTTTCTGTAGCAACAGTTTATGATCTACTCCTGTATCAAAAGCTGCAGAGACAGATCAAGCAGGATCAACATTTAATACTGACCCGAGTCAGCAGCCATCCGGATGTCACTAGACACTTTCAGCAGTCTCAGTAGAGTTCATCTTGCAAAAGCCCGACTGAAATTTGTCAAGCATTTCATCATTATGTAGAAAAGCAGTCAGCAGTTCTGCCAACACCTTTTTGACATAATAGCTGCTATTATGTCAGTTTCATAATATTTGTCATGCTAAAGTGGACTTACTATACCAATATGCCAACTGCAATCCAATAATGAGATCTAAGGGACCAAAGTGTTGCTTTCTCATCCATCACTGAACTGTCTTACGTCAAAAAGATTAGGGATGCACCGATACCAATACCAGTATCGGGTATCGTGCCGATACCACATGCTTGTACTCATACTCGTACTCATTCATGATGTCCCGATACCATTTGACGTGCGGCCAGCGAACCTATGAGGTGCAGCTCTCAGCTGAGGAGAGAAGAAGCAACAAACTGGAGAATTCTTTTGTGCAAATACAATAATCCACATAGAGCTGACTTTATTACAGACTGCGCTCTCTAAACCAGAGTCTGAGCTGGATTTAACCAGAGCTAAATGTTGTTAGAGCTGCAGCGTCTGCAGTGTTTACAACATACAGGCTAACGTTGCTAACTCGCGGCTAGCAGTTTTGGCCATTCTGACGCCGTTTTAGGCCCAGGGGTTTATTCATCTGAACAACTAACCCAGCGACTAAAAAGTCCTCAGAAAATCCAGATTAAAGACATACAGCATGTTTATATTGAGCCAAAATGAGCTGCAGCAGAACAATGAAAACGCTGTAGCTACTCGCTAAGTTACTACAAACACACGAGAAAATCTCCAAGTACGAAAAGAGACCATTTAAGTAACATTTCAATACTATTGTTAAATAAAAATACATAAATGAATAAAGCTCAGGCATTGGGAGCTTTAGGAAATGGGCTTTTCTGTCTATGATGGACAGAGCAATAAAAAATAAAAATTATATTGAATGAAAATCCAAAATAAATAAATGGCATCAGCACAATTCTAATATAACTGCTCTTAAAAGTGTAGCAAATCAGTAAATTAACTAATTACAAACCAATCTGCTGTGAAAAAAGTGAGGATGTTGAAGAAAATGCCTTGTACTCGTATCGGTATTCGGTATCGGCGAGTACTTAAATCCAAGTACTCGTACTCGTATCGGTTTTAGAAAAAGTGGTATCGGTGCATCCCTAAAAAAGATACAATCCTATAATGTCCCATTCTTAAATAAAGGACTTTTAATACAGGGTCAGAATGCCTCGGTCTCCTTTATTCAATCATATGCTGGATTTTGTGTGCACCACATAAGACGTAGTAGTTCAATTGATAGAGATGTTTTTTTGCACACTTCCGCTTTATCCCCACCGCTAGAAAGCACGAAACTTCTCCACCCACTTACCGCTTTGTACAAAGAATTAATTGACCATTTAACTCCCCCATGAATGCTTGACAAATTACAACTGCCCACTCCATGTGAGTATTGTGTGTAAAACCATTGTAGTGCACAGCCAAGTACTGCCATTCATCGATGCGGGCCGCAGCCTAATAAATGTGTTGATTTTTGGGATAACAGTGAAGTGGTTATTGAGCTGTGGGATGCTGGGCCAGGGTTTTTCCCCAACGGTTTATGGAGGAAAAGGAGTGTTCGAGGTCCTGCTCTCGCTCTGATGTGGTCATAAAGTAGTGTTTGGTCTACTGTTTCTCTTGGGGTTCGAAATGCATAAATTGAAAGGGATCATAAAACAGTAGGTCAAACATCACGCACAGGCTTTGAAGTTTAGACCGCAAAAGAAAATACAACTCGGCCCATTTCTGTATTTGTTTAGTGGTCTTAGGTTGAAGAAATGTAGGTTTGTTTTATTGCAATATTCTGACCATGAATCCTATGAAATTATGCTTTTATCTGCGGATTATCATATGAGCCTCTATCAGATTGAAGCCTATAACATGTCAAAATAGATGAGATGGACAAGACCCAAATGTTGCGAGCTTTTACTATGTGAACCCTCAAATCAAAGTAAATAGCTTTAGTAGTTTTCTATGGTCTTGCTTTGTCAGGTGCTCACTCCATTAGCTTAAACATTCCTTTGTCCCATACAATACAGTAGACCTATAACTTACTGTTCATGTGCGCAGATGCTTCTCCTCACCAGTCCGTTCTGTTATTTCAAGGAGTTGGCCTGAATCGCTCGCATCTTTTGTCGCCCCTGTGGGAAAAATGGGAGGTTAAGTGCTTTGCTAAGTGACATCGCGAAGCTAACAACGCTACAGGGGGAACGACTCTTTGTCTCTGCCTCATTTTTTAACCTACAAACCCCCTCATTCTTCAAGCCACCCAGGAGTCTTTAGAATCGGACCGCGGCTCCTGCTCCACCCAGCGCCCTCACGGTTATTTCAGCCGATATTTTTTACTGTTTCATAAAGTTTCATCATCCCTTTGGTGCATTTTTGAGTGAAGTCCCGGGTGACTTAGCATAGCAAAATGCAACGCCAGATTCATCGGGACTGCCAAAGAGTACGCAGACATTGGTGGGGTTCCCACAATAACATCCTTGTGACCCAGCCCATGAGATCACAAATGATGAAACAAGCAACTCAGTTTTCTCTAGCACTTTCAAATCAAGTTACTGTCACTTTGTAAATGTATTTATTTGATTTGTCAGGCATTGATGATATGATAATAAAATATCCCGATTTCTTAAAATGAGCTGTGATTTTAATCAGAATTCATATTTTTTAATATCTGAAAGCCACTATAATTGCTCAAGAGAGAAACAAGATAGACAGAAGCAGTGAGTTAGGAACTGTATCTATGTTTCAGGATAAAGCTGCATTTAAGCATAAAAACACAGTCATGATATGATGATCTCATAGAATAAAAATTATAATGGAGATAAGATCACGATATTGCCCAGTCCATCCATCCATCCATTTTCTTCCGCTTTACCCGGGGCCGGGTCGCGGGGGCAGCAGTCTCAGCAGAGATGCCCAAACTTCCCGATCCACACACACCTCCTCCAGCTGTTCTGGGGGGACCCTGAGGCGACACCAGGCCAGCTCGGAGACATAGTCCCACCAGTGTGTCCTGGGTCTTCCACGAGGCCTTGTCCCACTAGGACATGCCTGGAAGGCGACCAGGAGGCATCCGGAACAGATGCCCGAGCCACCTCAGCTGGCTCTTTTCGACGTGAAGGAGCAGCGACTCTACTCCGAGCTCCTCCCGGGTAACTGAGCTCCTCACCCGATCTCAAAGGGTGCGCCCAGCCACCCTGTGAAGGAAACTCTTTTCGGCCGCTTGTATTCACGCTATTGCCCAGTCCTTATTTATAGTGTTGAAAGTAAGACAAAGAAAACCAGGTACAGGGTGCTATTAAACGGTACCAGTGTGGTACCTAAAAATAAAGTTGTACTACAGCCTGTTGGGTCCAGGAACAGCATTAAAGGAAGCGACTTGGTTGTTTCACCTCAAACAAAATTTAGAAGAAATTGTGTTTTTCTGGAATAAATATTTTAGTTTAGGTAGATATCGAAAAAAGTGTTGTTCAGGTATGGGTATAAAAAAGAGAGAGTACCCAGCCCTATATATGTTGAACAGTGAAAGGCCTAAACTCGACTTTACTGCCCCACAGGGAAATGTGTTCCCTGCATTTGACCCGTCCTGCAACTAGTGCCTCAGGTCAACCCGTCAAGATCAGTGAGTGACTGCAGTGCAGCGTCCGGGGAAACATTTCCAGAACTGGAGCCAGAATTTTGTCTCAATGGGCATTTGTTCATTGATGGGACAAAGTGGAACCCATCGAGTCAGAGAACTTGAACCAGAGACCTTGCAGTGAGGGGAGAGGGCTAGTCTGTCAGCCTCCGTCTTGCATAAACTATAGGTTCAAATCACCCCAAACCGTAAGGACAGAACTAGAATTATTGTGGATTATGCTAAGAGAATCTCACTAAGCAAGGAATGTCTCTAAACTAGTTAAGCCAGGCCTGAACTAGGTCTTAAGAAACTAAACCAGAAAAAGAACTAGGACTAAATGAGGTCTTTAAGAATAAAGCCAATCTACACGTGGACTAAATCAGGTCAAAAAAGTCAGCTACTGTAAAGCTTGTAGTAACAGTTTGAGAATGTCGGATCTGTGGGACGTCTTATTTGCCCAAGGCTTCTCATTCACAGACATAAAAACGGAGAAATCCCCCTCCACCGCTGAGCGCAGACACAAAAATGCAGTCCACGGTCAAGAACGAGCGTCAATGGGAACGGTTCATTCGGAAGCCAGAGCACAAACTAAACGTTCCCTCACAGGACGACCCGTTTACTACTGAAGGACAGGAGAAGTTGATGAGGTTAATAGCTCAGGCGTTTGGGAGGGCTACACCCCGCTGTGGTCAGTTCAATGGGGAAGTCATCGCATTGTAAATTACCAGGATAAATTGAAGATGTCAGAAGGGCCACCCATTTGGAGCGCACTGCGTTTGAAGTGCCGTGAATGAGTTGTTGTGGATCACGACATATCCCATTTTGATGATTGAGATTTTTCTTTATGTCTTCTGTTTTGGTTTAGCTTTAAAACCTTGAACAGCAATCCATGGTTGTTCCTGCATATGTATAATGTATGGCCTTTAATATCCACTAATAAAAAGAGTATTACAGATCTAGGATTAGATGTAAGGCTTTAGTTGTGATGCTATACGATACTTAAAGGAATAGGCCACCGTTTTTACATACTGAGATATGTTCTTACCTTAGCTTTGACGAGTTCTTTAGGACCTGTCTGATCTTCCCCCGTGCCTTCAGTCACGTAAACACAGCGCAGACGGCGTTAGCATTTAGCCTCTCCCTCTCTCCTCTATAGCTCCAAAACAGGTCAAGATAGAAACTACCAAGCTCTTCCACGTTTTCCCTATTTAAATATGGTTACGTGAAGTGTTACACTACAAAGTATAATACGTAATAATACCAGGAGTAGTTCGAAATCCGCGCAGTAATCTTCACTTTACTGTGCGGATGCCAAACTACTCCTGGTATTATTACGCCTTACAATATAGTTCCCCTTTTTATCCGCTTAGAAAATCCACATCGTTTAATTTTGTGTAATTATACGAACACTTCACGTAACCATATTTAAATAGGGAAAACGTGGAAGAGCTTGGTAGCTTCTATCTTGACCTGTTTTGGAGCTATAGAGGAGAGAGGGAGAGGCTAAATGCTAACGCCATCTGCGCTGTGTTTATGTGACTGAAGGCACGAGTGAAGATCAGGTCCAGGTCCTAAAGAACTCGTCAAAGCTAAGGTAAAAACATATCTCAGTATGTAAAAACGGTGGCCTATTCCTTTAAGAACAGATACAATACATATTGCGATATACTGTAGTAAGTATTGTGAAACTTTTGAAGAAGAAAACAGAGTGATGTGTCCAAAAGTAACCTAACCTAACCTTGAAGTGTTAAGAAGACGGTATAACTGTTCCTGAAGAAATATTCTATTCATATAGTACTGAAAGTATCTATACTTTGATAAAGTTTTTGTGTTTTGTGATAAAGGCGTATTGCGATCTACTGCAAAAACGCCCAGCCCCAAGTAGATGGATATGCAGTAAAGCTATTGATAATTAGGGCTGTACTTCTGTAGTTCTAAATCCAGATTGAGCAAGAATATTAAACACATCTAAGAGCAGTGCAGCATGTGTGAGAAGACTGAAATATGAGCTAATTATGCTCTGCTATTATTTCAGTATTCGTACATGATCTTTGTTGTTTGTGTCTGTTAGTGTGACATTTTTACATGAAAGACATAAAGCGGTGGCTGCATGTTTTCATTTCAAGGAGCAAAGATTTGTGTAAATTGTATTTTGCATTTCTTGGACCAACATTCGACATTCGATGGTATTTACAAGGGTTTGCAGTGGAATTTAATTGCCGCCCTGAACAGCCCCTGGTTGTTTAATACAGAAGATTTAAGAAACATTTGATACTGCTAACATCTTATCGGATTATGGGCTGTATTTGATCAACATTTCGAGACATTCGGGATGTTGTGAGGACAGCCAGAAGTCTGTTTGTCCAGGGTAGGTCCATCCTCTGGGCCATAGAGGCACTTTGCTGGAGAATGCTTGTTTTGTGGTCTGTTGTGGTTTGGAGGAGTTTTGATTTTGCATTTGGTTGTTTTGCCGCCTCCTCCGCCGTTTCCTGTGAGTGGAGGACACAAGGTTGCAGAGCACAAAATGTTAAGTTTACAAAAACAGGAAGAGCTATATATATATATATTTATTTATATATATGGACAAAAACACCTTGATAATGTGAAAAGTCAAAAGTTGAGCCAGGATAAGTAGTACGTAGGCTGGGTGATATTCACAAGAATTAATACCTCAATATTTTTGGGGACTTTCTCAATAACAATGATGAAGCAATATTTTTGCAGACCATCAGAAATATGCAAAAATGTACATTGCTTTGTCGCTCAAAAAGTGAATGGTCCTGAACAGACTACAAAAGGGCAGCAAAAACACTTTCCAATTTATTTCCCCATTTTTCCCCATTATTTTAATATTTTTCAATATTTTTTATCCACCCCAAATGTGTATTATTGGTTTTTTGTTTTTGTTTTTTCTTTGTTTTTTTGTTTTTTTTACACCATTTCCACTTTATTTTCCATTTATTTATCAATTTTCATTTTCATATTTTTTCTCCTTGAATTTGTCCTAAATTTCCCCCAAATCAAAATGTTTTTTTTGCATTTTGACATAGGAGATAATCTCGAAATTGTTAATTTACATATCTTCCAAACATCAATATTATCTTATAGAAGATATATCGCACACCTCTAGTAGTAGTATCTTCTTTTTCCACTTCTGCCTTGCATCTTGCGCAGTGACTCTGTTCCCCAGTCTTTATCGCTGGCTGCTTCTGCTGCTCTTCAGGCCCTCCGCATGGGTATTATATGGCCAACCTTTTTGCGTGAGGTGTACGGTAAGTGAGAGGTCAGGAGGATGATGTGAAAAGCAGGTGTGAATAACTTTATCTACATGACACGGTGTAATGTAAGACATGACACGCACATTCAGGGTGACTCAAGCTACAAGTGGAGTATTCACTCTGATTGCGATATTGCTCAAAAATTTCACGGTAAAAATAGAAACGGTCATAAAAAATGCCAAGGCAAAGGCGTAGATTTGGTGTCAACTTTGATGGAGTCACTTTACTGTTGGAACTAAGAAATTAATATAGCTTTGGATTGGTTAATAACACATATTAGTATGTTCAGGAAACAGGCAGGCAACTCAAACGTTTAGAAAAAGCAATATAATGGACAGAACATAGCGATTATCTGACCGTTGTTTAGGTAAAAAATAAAATAAAAAATAAAGAAAATGAGGCATACAGACGTGTTTTTAGCATGACTCTTCTCTCTAGGTAACTATATCTGTGTCTCTGAAAGATTGTACATGACCTAATAATCTTTTAATGAGGTTAGCATAGGGCCAGTTTAAGGCTCATTCATACTTCATAAGACACAAACACTGCTTTTCGATGTGGGGATTGTAAAATCGTGTGCTGCACTCGTCTCCAATGTGCGATGGTTCAAAGAGAGAATCGTAATTATTGTAGTGAATATCAGGCTACAGAAGGCCGTGTGTTTGGCTGAGGCAAGCCCCACTATCAAGCAGTGTTTATTTCCATGGAAAAGTTCAGGGAAAGTCTTGTAAAATGAGGAATCGGACCCGCTCATGCCTGGCCTCTGTTGCTTATGGCTCTGGCGGCGGTTCGGTGTGGACGGGACACTGACAGAGATCCTTGTTGCAGCGAGAGGAGTCTCAATCTGTGATTAGTCTTCCAAATTATCAGACACTGCCTGATGTCGGTCGCAGCTCCTCTTTGGTCGTACAACAGTTCTTTAATAAATATTTGTCCCCGTCTTACTGTACGACCTGCGATTTTCTGTTACGACCTGAGATTGTTCCCATGACGAAGGACCATTTGTCGCAGAAGGCCAAAATCGCACAGTATAATACACATGACTTTACACAGAGAGCAGCACGAAAAAATGAAGACATTTTCACCTTGTAACCATGGAAATGTCTTCAAAGGCAATGTGGTTGTAAGGCAAAAATGACTTCATTTTGTTCAAAGTTCTTGTGTCTTATGAAAGATGAATGAGCCTTTAGTCGTCCTGAAACAGTGGTCCCTTTGGTCCCATTTGCAAACCTTAGTCCTTGTGTAAAAGACATTGCTCAATAGACAAATCAGTTTTTTTCCACCCCACGATGAAGTCATGAGTAATATCGTAATCCTGGAAAGACATGCACCTATATCGCTTTGAATAAGAAAAACAGTCTCAAAAGAGTCTCAGATTGACCTAAATATAAAAGAAAAATTACACCTTAACTGAAAACCATGTCCAAACCACAACATCACCCATTTTAACAACATACAAAGGTGGAAAATGCACTTAATAAACAAAAGATTCAGTGCCTATGAGAACATTTTAACATCAGTCTATGATTGCCACATCTGTATAAATGATCTTTTTTTTTTTTTTTTGGCTTGGCGATGGCACAAGGACTGTCTTTTGTAACGTCCACTTGATTTACTAAAGGTTAAGACAATGCAATGTTATGAAAAGCTTTACCAGCTGTTTCATGTCATGGCATTTACTGTCTAATAAATAACACTTTGGCATAATGTTGGTAAGAAACTGAATCGAGAGACTGGAAGACTTACTTATTGCCAGTTTCCTTTTAAAAAAAATTAGTGTGCAGCGTGTTTGAGTGAGCACTTTGGCGATAGCGAAAGCATGCGGTGACTGACAGTCGGACATAGAGCAGACCACCCAAACAGACTTACATCAGAGTAGCTGCTCCCAGAGGAGAACGCAGCTGCGCGAAGTTAGCGCTAGCTCCGAGACTGTGAAGGTCAGGGGAGGGGAACTTCAGACAGGGTCAAGGATGTGCAGGACTTTCTCTGAGGTGAAAAGGCAGGACATCTTGCTCATAGGTAATGTTTTTAATAAAATTGGAGGGAAATGCTTCTTCTAAAAGGCCTGACATACCAATTACTAGCATAAATTTAGTTAGCATGGCTTTAAAATGTAGTGATAGGCGCTCGTAACTCAAAACATTGACTCTTTGTTGATTCACTCTCATATGAAGCCAAACCACAGCCAAATACTGTGTTTATCCAGTGTTTATTAAGCGGCTTTTGCTGAAATATGTCCAATTAATCAGACTTTTATTACCAGCGGCAACATTAAACCTGTCCAGAAAGAAACATTGGCGCATGAGTGAGATAAGGCAGCACAACGAGAAAGATTGCAGCGCACGGACAGATGTTGTTTTAATAGTTAATTATTAAGAGATTATTTGGAAAGGAGGCTCGGTTCCAATGATTAAGTTCTGGAGAAAATTGACCGAGTGCAAACAGGGGATCTGAAATTCCATAATCATCTGGGCTGCACGATAAACTGCAGTTATTACAAATCTCAAAGACCGCAATTATTTATGTGTTACAATGTCCTCTGGAAACAACAAAATCCATTGCGCGATACCCTGTAGTTTAGACCTTTGCAAACATGTTCTGCTTCTTGTATTAGTTTAGAAGTTAATTTGAGTCTTCTTTCACGTGATACTGCTAACTCTCACCCTGACCTAGCCTGGTTTTACCATGCCCTCGTACTATTACTTTCATATCCGCCGCCATTGCCAAACTACAACCAGCAAATCCGGTGTACAATCGAAACAGACGGCTTGTCGAGTTGCACTACTTCTCGTTGCTGCGCATGTGCAGAACTATCGAGTCATTTTACATTCAGCCATCGAGTTCCGCTTTTTCAGCAAATAACGTGATTTCATGAATTTCACTGTCGAATTAAGCAGTCTATTCTACATGTAATTAGTAAATGACGTAGCTGCTAAAACAATTTGGTTTTAAATATCTGTCTGTTGAAAATATAGGCTTTAAAAACAAAAAAAAGTACAAGTTTTGTCAATAATCAGAAAGCATGACCGTTTAAATGTAATAAGAGTTGCTGAGGAAAGAGTCGACTGCTCTTTAGTTACGTAATATTATGCAAGACAAAGTTTACCAGCTGTTAATAACTCGTTTTTATTGAGAGACAAAGACATGTGCACATGCGCGTTGATACTGTCAGTGCAGCTTGACAAAGAAGTGCATCTCGAAGTTACACCGGCACTCCCCTGCTGAATGGTAGGTTGAAATTCAACCGATGCAACGCGGCCACTGAGATCAGACTCAGACGTGCATGTAGGGAAATTATAGTTGACCGGACCTGAAGAAGCCTTAACCCCAGGGTCTTGTACGTCTAATTACATTATGCACCTCCAAAGAACTAATACCAATTATTCCATTGTGTATGTACTACATACTGTACAAGTTACTACAGATTGTTGCAAAGCAGAATTACATTGTACTGAATTGTGTATCAAGGGTAGTCATTACAATTTCTTGAATAGTCTGTTGTCATTAATATTTGGGTTATTAACCTCTTAACTCCCGCCTGAACCGAGAGGATCTTTTTCCTCACGTCATCAGATTTTTTTCCATCATTTTTGTAACTTTATTTGTCATTTTTTCGTCAATTTTTTATCACATTTTGTTCACATTTTTTGTCAATTTTTTGTAATTTTTTGTCAATTTTTGGTCATTATTTGACAAATTTTTATCATATTTTAGTACTTTTTTTGTCACATTTTGTCACATTTTTGTCATTTTTTGTCACATTTTTGTCATTTTTCTGTCAAATTTTTATCACATTTTTGTCATATTTTTGTAATTTTTTTGTCACATTTTGTAACATTTTTGTCATTTTTTGGGTCAATGTTTTCTCACTTTTTTGTCACATTTCCATCAATGTTTTCGTCTCAGTTTTGTTGCTATTTTCACAGCTTTTTTCCAGAAGCTTTTGGACTGGGGCAAAGCCAAACTGGAGAAAAAGGTGCTCGGTTCAGGTGGGAGTTAAGGGGTTAAAGCTTTCTTACCACTTTTCCATCTACATCTACACTTAAACTGGGTCATTTATCAAGACAGGTGCTACAAAACATTGCACACAGCTGTTTGTGGCCATGTTTTACAAATGCGGATGCTGCATGACTAATAAAATGTGTGAATGCCTCTGCTTCTTGTCCACTTTGGCACTTGCTACTCGTTCTGCTCATGAGGAAACACTTGTAAATGACCCCTAAAGTGCGTCATTGACTTCAGTGAGTCATGAGACAATTATGGTAACTTTTTATAACCTTAAATATGCTCTACTCACTTGAATATGAATCACCCTTTTATCTTTCATAGTTTGTTATAGGCGTCGACCCCTTTAATGTTACTCATGGTTTAGGCAGGCACTAATTTATAGTTAATGGAAGCTAAATCAACTACAGCTTTTGCAGATATTCACCAAATAACGTCAAAACTGGACACAATCCGCCAAACGTTTTATGAATATTGGAAGGAAATCTGGTCAAAAGTCAAAAACAGCTCTACCTCTTGCTGAGATGCTGCCTGTTATTGAAATGATTCATTCGAGTATCCAACAAACCCCTGGCTTCAGCACTTATTTCACCCGTAGTAATATTCTTTGTCACGCGATCGCCGGCCTCCCCCAAACTACAACTTTATCAGACCCTATTGTACAATTGTTTGTCCAGCTTCTAATTAATAACCCCTTATCTGCGCCGGGACAACAATAAAGTATTTCTGCCAAGCCAAATGCTTCCTTCCTCTTTGGAACCATCAGTGCAAACTGCTACTGGCGCCAACCCCCCTGTGCTCCTCAACCCCCGCCCCGTACCACAGACAGGACGGATCCTCACTCACAGGACACTGGCCACGAAAGGAGACACAGTGGCAGGACAGCACAAGTCAATGGACAGACATTAGTTAACGGCTAATGGACTACTTTGAAGTTTTGACTTACTCTGGGCCACTGTCCAACAATTGTCTCACAAAGGCGTGGTTCGTAATGTTGGGCCAACAAGAGGTTTCCAATTGTTTTTCTCCACATTGAGTTGTATTGTTTTATCTGCTCTAAGTTGTCCAGGAAAATAGGACTTCATTTGCAAGACCAAGCATAATCTATAGAATCAATAAGTTCAAAACACAAAGAAGGCTGAGTTAAGAGGGTGGCCCTGATCTTAGAGCGCACCCTCTGCTCCACCACCTTCTCCAAAGAGTCCAGGCACCTTTGCGCCTATGCTTTCACCTGTAGCCTGAGTGCGTCACTTAAGGAAATAAGTGGGTGGACGGAGGCGTGTACTACAAGCAGCACGGACTTCAACCAGTGCTTGCTCCTTCCCTCAGTCTCCTTTAATGGCGCGCTCTCACACTTTCATATCCATCCAAACCATACGGCATTGTTGCGCAATCACTAGTGGTCGTCGTAATAAGTCTGTGACGTCAGTGTTTTTTCCTTTTGAATCGCTGCTCCTCGTGAACAGCTCTGTCCACAATCCAGCGCATTTCACAAAAAGCATTTCACAAACCGTAAACTTTCATCCATTCAGCCCCTCCAAGAATCCTGCAACTGTAGCGCAACTGTACCAATAAGCTACAATTTCCTTACAACTACTGCATAACTCTGCAACATCTATGCAGCCAGTGTGACAGTTTCTGATCAATAAAATCCTTTTCATTCGGTATATTTGCGCATTCGAGCAGTGCCAAAAGCTGGTGGCTGCTGCCTTTCTTTCCCCCGGGCGCCTCACACTCATGTCAGATCTGACTTTAGCGAGTGCCTGACCTGAGGGACAGCCTCATTTCTTTCAGCTTTATTAAACATCGGGCACTGAGCTTTTGCGGGACAAACTTCGACTTACTGACGATGTGTTTTTGGTCATTTACCGCCTATTTTGGAAAAGCTCTCGGCTCTCCCATGCGCCGGCCGTAGATTGTTCAAGACGCTCTTGAACAATGAGCAAATCTGATTGCACGGATCCATCTGATTTTGGCAACAGCGCCATAAGCGAGAGCGCCCTGCCCAGACTGATGCCCTCGTATAAATTATACAGAGGGGTAGATGCCAGGCTATTTTACCCCTCTTGATTTATTGTCTGACCAATTTGGTACAATGTAGTGAGCTATGTAACAAATTGAAAGGAGTTGTAACCCGAAACTTAAGCCCTAACCCTAAGAGTCTAATGTCTTATAACTACATCATGTACCTCCAAAGTACTAATACACATTAATCCATTGTGTCCCGACTAAATAGGTTCAAGTTTTTACAGATTGTTAAATAGCACTTTTGAGAGGTAAAACAATTGAATATCATCAGCGTAGAGATGATAAGAAACTTTTTTAAAGCGGCTGATGATTTTTCCAAGAGGGCTGATGTACAACAAAAACAAAATTGGCCCCAAGACCGATACCTGAGGAACTCCATGCAGCAAAGGGGTGGTTTCAAGGCATAATGTTATTTATACACACAGAGAATGTGCTCCAAAATACAATACATCTACAAAGTGTAACTGATTATACCCCCCGAAGATGCCCACGTAGTGCCGCTGTTAGCGCTCACGCCTCACAGCAAGAAGGTCCCGGGTTCGATCTCTCGCGTTACATGTTCTGGTCATGCTCCTAACTCAAAGCATCTAGGGATGTCACGGTTACCGGTGTAGCGGTAAACCCTGGTAAAAATGTTGACAATAATAATTACTGTCTTGATTTTGTGAAAATATTTTACCGCGGTGGATTACCGCGCCCGCGGTTTAGGCAAAATGAGCCTCATGAGCCGCCTTCTCATCTGCTGAAGTTGCCGCGCAGGCGCCTCTGTAGCTACAACCAAAACAAAACTTTCTCGAAGCTGGAATCATGTCCGACACGACAGCGCGCAGGATCTATCAGCCTCAGAGACCAAGCCTGAAGTCTGGGCACATTTTGGGTATTTTAAGAAAGCCGAAGGACAGTTGATAGAGACAGTTTTCCTGTTTGCGGAGCGTGCAGGAGCTGTGTGACCGTCTCCCACAGCTCTATAGCAAGTAAGCTAAGGTTAGTGTTTTAGCTGAAATGCTGATGTGGGACTTTGGGTTGAGGGAGAAGGTAACGAGTCGCCCCATAGTGCGGCTGCAGCGCCACCGCCAGCATAAGCCGTGTCCTGGCACAATGCGTTACGGGGCTCCCGGTGGCAGATTGCAATAGATTCACTCTCGCCGCAGTATTATGAATTTAATAATTATGGCATTTTCCCAAATCTGCAAAGTGAAAGCTCACTGGAAGGACAACAACAATGTTCCTGATATAGACGGTTTATCTTCTTTTCTGACGCTATAAATAGTACATGTAATACCCTCGAAACGATCAACAACACATCGTTATAGTTCCTTTACTTTGATGTGATAAGGCTTTGTCTGTATTTTTTTTAATGTAACAAGCCCCGGTAAACTTTTTGAAACTATTTCAGTTTGTGTAGGACTATCAATTCTTTCTGAACATATTAACACACATTTTAAAAAAATACCGCGATAATACCGAAAACCGTGATAATTTTGGTCACAATAACCGTGAGGTAAAATTTTCATACCGTGACAGCCCTAAAAGCATCACAGTCGACCCCTCATATTCTCTCTCTGTTATGTCTAAATGAACATGCAACACACAAGCACAGCGTGTATAAGCCGACGCAGTGGAAACGGCCCTTGTTTTATGCTCGGGGGACACGTTTATTTGAATAACTGCGGGACAATGCACTTGACATGGAGGTCTTTGTTCGGGAGGCCATTGTTTCTTCTTCCCAGCCATGCAGTTAAATGGGGCTCTGCAGGATGTGTGTGGTACGTTGGGGCAGTGAGTAAGTAGTAAGGTGGGACTCTATTCCCAAAAGCACCAGAGCCATTGTTACGCTTTAGGTTACAATGCAAATAAACGGCATGTTATTTTTATGACATTTTTCACATGGGTTTGCCCTCACACTGAGTCAAGGGCAGCTTGTTTGGCACTTTCAATATAAAGCTGAAGCAGGAAAACGATTTCACTTCCAAAAGCCAAACTCCTGTCTAGCTTAGGTTGTTTGGGGACAGTAGCTTTACACTCACGAAGTCTTCCCCGTCTTTCCCGTGTGTTGAACTTGCTCTCAAACAGCCCCAATACCTCTGAGTTTCCTGGAGACGCATTGTTTACCCACTTCCCCTTAAATCCAGCCCCACAATCGGACGCGACCGGTAAAGTTTAATGCCAGGCACTTAAACCATTGAAAAGACGAGCAGTTTCCGCCACTTTCCCACCTCGCTCAATTGGCTTTTTATATTTATTACAGCAATTACCGAAGCGTTTATGCCCGCCGTCTGCAAATATTGTTCAAGGCGGTCTAATTCTAGTCCGCAGTTCACATGCAGGATTCAAATAGGAAGCATATTTTTATCTGACCGCATTGAATGGGGGCATTTATAGGTCAATTTCCTCACATTATAAGCAGAATTCTGAACAAAAGTAGCCCCACTGTGGGATTGTCTGTTTCCGTTTATAAAAATGTTGTTTATTCAGAAGCTAGCCATAACAATATTTAGCCCAATTTACGGTAAACATTGCTATTGTGGAAGAGAATTTGCTTCCAGTGATAGAAAGTCATGGATAAAGGCAAAATACAATACAAATGATTAACTTAGATGTTCCATTGAATAATAATCTAAATATTAACTGTAGAAAGAAACAAAAACAGTTTAATTTATATTGTATTATTATACGGCTCTTCACAACGTAAGTAGAAGCTCCGTTGATTTGAATGGGATTTCCCAACGTTCTACCGGTCATTATTTTCTTATAAAGGACCTGTGAAAAAAATAATGACGCTGCCAATGGCAACGGAGTTCGTGCTTTCATATCACTCCGCGTGTACGTAGTAGCGACACTATCTGTCCCCTAGCCTGATAAACCACACCCACCTTCTTTCTGCACGAAAGAAAGTGGGTCTGGCCACGCACGGTAAACAAGTTGTTGATTGGCGGCTAAGGCCGAACCAATCACGACCGTCACAGAGAAATGAGAAGGTTACGTTACTCACTGCACCTCTATGTTTTTAGTTCAGTTAACGTTAACATTAGCCAAAACTAATCATGGATGAAGTAGTTGAGGATTTTGCCTCACGTTCTCCGCGTGAGTTTATATTCACTTCATATTTTTTAATAATAATTTGACACAGCTGTCGTCACGTCCGCTAATCGCTAATTGGTTTATTTCACTGACAATCTGTGCGTGTTGGGCCCGTCCGCTCAAACTGCTCCAATTGCTCCGTGACCAGACTAATTCCCTGCATGGAATGGACAGGGAAGAGTATGGCAGAGCCAGGCAATCTGTCCCCGTCACTGCGAGAGAAGTTGGGGGAATCGCTCGTGAAGTTAGCGTGAGTTTGACTTTCAACTTACCCAGAGATTCACCACCATTCCTCCAACTGCGCCTTCAACTAAGTAGCTAGGCTAGCTACTAGTCTTGCTGCTTCTAGCCTAGCAAAACGTTGCCGAGCAACGCGCAAACTTTTGGGAACTATTTGTCGCGGAAGTCATTAAATAAACCTTTCATAAAAGTGTACGAAGTTTATGTTGTGTGTGTTCAGTTGACAAATGGCCGTATAATAAGCGGGATAATGTATAGAACGCTGGTCATTATCGGGAAAATAAGCACCTTCAGGGCGAACCGACTACCTGACAATTTTTTCCCAATTGTCAGGTAGTGTCTCACATTTTCAAGTATGTCGTATGTCTTCCCCTTCTCTCTGATAAGGTGCGTAAACCACATGTGACAAAGTGCTTTTCCTCCGTCTCACTCCTTTACAATAATACGGAGTAAATCCTGCGCTGTCCACCTGTGTGAGCGCAGCTGTGCAGAGCGTCGCTGGTTAAGGTTATCAGTGTTATGGTGATTTCTCAAAAAGCATCACATCGAGCTCACAAACATGAGCAGCGAGCACACACTCGTCCTGGACGTCTCATCTGGACTGTCTTTGTCCAAACACGACCAGGGCTTTTCACAGAAGGGCTGATCAATTGCAAGTATGTATTAGTCAAATATTTGTGTTGCAATTTGACAAAGCAACGATTTTACAGTAGTTCAGTTCAGTTCAGTTTATTATGAATATACAGTAAAAACATTTACATATTCGTTCAAGGAATAATGCATATTCATAAATGGGACACCCTTGAAGCAACAGTTAGCTTATATATGGGGCCCAAGATAAGACACAAGCATTGTCATTTGAGAGAATGAATCACTAACTACTAAACTAATTAATCTTTTCAGAAAAGTTTAAACTAAAAGTTGAAGAGACTAGATGCAAGTGGCCATTTTATACTCACTACTGCCACCTCAGGTCATACGTGTAACTGCACCTTCTATTTTAAACTCGTGCATGACGGCAACAACTTTTTGAGTGACAGTGCAGGATTTTAGAGGCAGTTGTGGTGAACAGGTCTGAGCTCATTCTATACCTTAGGACATTGCTGGAACATGTAGGGGGAGGAAAAAAACATAATTTTAACATTTTTAAACTCGGTATAGTCTCATTAAGCCTGTTTCATACAATTCTCTTCAGCGATATTACATAAATAAATGCTGGCTTTGTAATTTAGTGATAGCAACTGTACAAATTGCAATTATTGCGTAACAGAGTAATGAAGCGGGATTGAAATTGCAAAGCTAGTAATTCGATTATGATTAGAGGTTGACATCGGGCCGATATTTGGGTATTTTACAAGATCGGCTAATCAAACACCGATAAAAGCCGATATCTCCGGGACTAAAAATTATAGACTTCCGTTTTTTTGCATTGGAAAGGGTTTTAAAACCAGTTCTCCACAACTTCCTAAGTCTCAGTGGAAGAGAGAAACATTACGATGAAGCTTGGTTAGCTTCAAGTTTGTTAAACAGTAACTCAAGTTTCACCAACTTTTTATTTTGAAGCACAGAACCTGGAGAATTCAACCACTGAATTAGTTTTAATCTCCGCAATTGTATTTTTTGCCGTGCAAAATGCTGCAGCTAGCAACAGTATGCTAACGCTAACAGCAGCTAATCAAGGCTGGGGCAAAAACTATGATTGGATCCCCTAAAGTGATAAAATAACATTGGCCACTGTTGCCCAAAAAATATTGGTTAAAAATATCGGCCAATAAAAATCCCAGAAAATCGGCACCGGCCTTAGAAAAACACTCGTCGACCTTTATATTATAATAACTTTATCAAGTAACTATTGATTACCTTTTATAATGTTTTGACAGCTGAAAAACAGACCGATGTCTGGCTGGGAATGCAGCCATTATTTTGAGTTTATCTCGTCTTCAGCAAAAAGTGTCCATTGTCTTTTCTTAACTGAAAGAAAAAAAAGTGGGGAAGACATAACCAGCCTGGCTTGATCCTTTTTATAAAAAAAACTAAAGTGACTAGTAATCAGTAATTACTTTTAGAATAAAGCAATGACAAAAGTAACTAGATTGCTTTTTAAAGGACTAATCAATACTTGGATTACTGTTTTGGCTACACAAATTCAGACATTTCTTTTTGGCTTCCTGGTGCCAGTGAAGTCAGTGCAGGTCAAAGTCAGAATCCTGTGGTTTTCACTGTATGTGAGTCAGACATCGCGGTTATCCCGGGCGAGTGTCTCTGGCCCATTCAAGTGAAGGAGGAACAGCCGGGGGGAAATTCCTATAATCTCTCTAAGGCTGCAGACAAACTGCTTGGATTACGGAGTCAGGAGGTCAAAGTTAAGGTCGCAGCCAGATTAAGACCCGTCTCTGTCATTGTGATGGAGATGACAGGCTTAATTCCCAAGTGAAGTTGAAGAATTTGAATATAGTATAAAGAAAGATGCAAATTTGGGTTATTCTTTTAGGGGAAACTGTTTCTCATTGTGACACTCTGTTTGAAATGTTCGTGTCCAATAGGCAAGTCTCATACAAAGCAAAATAACTATGAATATTATTATCACTATTGTCAAGGTGAAGGATAATAAAAAAGGCTGACCTCTCCTACCGGGACTGGGTACGTCTCCAGCTCGGCATAATTTGAGATTGTAACAGGTTAGGTTCTGATCCATAGCCATTCCTCTGGATCCTGTGCTGAGCTGGTCATTTGGAGCTGTTTTGTGTTGATGAAAACAGTACAGTCCAAAATGTTACACAGTGTGGCTTTAAAATTGGATGCGATCTGGCATTAAAGCTAAATGTCTTGCTCTTGTCATTGCTCATTTATTTCTTATTGTATAAGTTAATCAAAAATAGTCCAAAACACATTCAGCTGCAGTTTTTGGCTGAAATGGTATGTCATTTTTTGGGGGGGAAATTTGCACCTTGGATTCAATTTGTTTTCATTATTTAAAATTCCCCTCATTCCTCTGTTGTGCATATCTTATGCACTATACTATGAGTTTGTGGCTTTAAAAAGAAATATTATTTAGCTGTAAAACGGCAATGAACAGCATTAAATTTGACTTGATATATGCGTAAGCCTTGTATAAAGAGACAAGCTAGAGACTAGGGCTGGGTTTTTCGATACCACTACTTTAACGATACCTGCTTTTCGGTACCGGTGCCTTAACGGTGCTTTTTTTCGATACCTATGTTATTTTAATTGAGTTAAAATAATGTGCATAGGAAAAGTATCGTTCAGGAGGAAGTACAAACACGGCACATCAGAAAACAGGCGCAGCAACGTCACCTGGAACTTCATGTTTTGAGCAGAATTCCCACTAAAGCCGTGATAAAAAGAGAGAAAGGACATTATTACCTCCTGAGCTGCAGGAACAGACCAGATCCACATCAGGACCGTTTACTGAAGATAAACTTTTCCAAACTCACTGTTCCACAGTGAAAGCTCCTCACGCGTCACAGATCTGTTACATAGTGAGAGCGCTCACTCTGTCACTGAAAATGCACCATAACTGTTCCAAACATGGCTAATGCAGAGTGAGCCTCACCTTTTCCAGAAACAATCTTTGATCCCAAACGCTCCGGTGCAGCTGGAGTTTAAACAACAGCAGTAACTTCAGGCTCTGCGGCTAAAGCTAAAGCTAAAGCCCATGTGTTTTTTGTTGTCATTGTGATTACTTGCTGCTTTTCTATTTGTCTAAGAGTCTAGTTTCTTATTCAGTCCAGGTTTAGTTCTGTTTTTTAACCAGTTTACTGTAAGTCCTGGTTTAGTCCTGGCTCAGACCGCGGCTCTGCCATCTCTGATAATTACTGAAGTGTGAGTAAGTTAGAGCTTTGCTTCTGCATTTGCGCTGAAGCTGCTCATGAGTTCAGGCTTTTTTAGACTCACTGCGGATCATTTATTGACGTTTGGAGAGAAAAAGCACAGAAAATTAGCACAGAAAAAAAAAAAGTTTTTCGATACCGCCCCCTACCGGAGCTTTTCGGTCGGTACCAAGTAGGTACCGTTTAACGGTACCCAGCCCTACTTGAGACTCAAGGCACATTTATCTCCTCAAAGTCGGGCTGAACGATGGACAAAAGTTCATATCTCGATATTTATGTCAGATATCTTGATATTGATACGATACGATATTACTACGGGTTAGAAAAATAAAAAATATCATTATACAAAAGAGTGCAGTTTTTTTGATGAACATCTATATCGTTTATATCTTGCTTTTTCTATATTAATATATTGAATGTTCCTGTCTCGATATCGATACGACAACGATGTATCTTTCAGCCCTACCACAAAGTAATTCAAAGTGCTTTACAGAGCAGAAAAAAGTCAGTAAATTGAAAAGAAAAACAAAGTTATATTTATGGAAATCTTCAGGTCGTTTCTCCGTTTCTCTTTTGTCCTGTGTCTGTGCTGTTTACTGTTCATCTTAGCCTTCGGTGAATGACTGTGCTTTATGATAACAGTGCCTTCCCGTAGCAGGAGGACGTCTCCAGTAACTTCCCCCTCATACGACCGTGTCGAACAGTCATGCATCCTTCACACGCCGCTGACAATGGCTGTTTACGCAATCATTAAACACTACTCTGATGAGTCTCGCACTTTTCACACCAAATAAAACGCTTTGGTCTCATAAACACAAAATACAAGCCTGTACCACAAGGACACTACTTTGTAAACAGGCGTTTTCCACCACAGCTCGAGGAAATACTGTACATGTGCTGCTTTGCTTTCACTGTGGAGTTCAGTTCCCATGTTTTCCTCATGACTGGATTTGTTTCTAGGGCTGGGACAAAATATTGTTTTGCCATATATATCACAATCCTCCTTATTGGGATATTTGTATTATATCAGAAACTATGGGGGTCATTTACAAAGCGTTTGCTCATGTGCAAAGCGAGTAGCAGCAGACTCATTTATCCATTCATTACTGACGCAGCATGGTCTTTATATCAGGTTTGTGGGGCTCATAAACATGGGGGAAATTGGTCACAATTTGTTTGTTTACTTCGGATTGTATTTTACATATTTTAGTGTTGCAGACTTTTGCTTATAATTTTAGAACCATAAGACATAGAGACTAGCTGGGATTTGTTTTTGAATCTGATGATTTTTGTCTTTCAATCTCCAAAGTACCTTATTAAACATAAATATATCCGCCCTGTGCCTCAATAAAGAACCTCCTGCTGTCAGAGTTCAACACTGACACATTTTACAGTTTAGGAGCATCATTCACAGGATTAGGGCTGGGCGATATGGCCAAAAAATAAAATCTCAAGTTTTTTTTTACTCAGTTTGGATGATTACGATTTTAATTTGAAATAAACTTTAAAAAGTCTCCTGATCTTTCATATGAAGTTCTGCTTATTAATATTTCATAATGTAGCTACAACTAGGCCTATTAAATTCAGATAACATAACCCTTATTTAATTTTTTTTTAATTTCCTTTTTAGATAGTCCTCGTCTGCTCTCAAAAGTAAAACCTCTTAATAAGCCATGGAGTTTTCAAAAGTGCTTTAGTTTTATCGTCTTCATGCCTCCGCTGTGATTGACAACCGTCTCCATGGAGACTCAAGGGAAAGGGGCGGAGTTAAATGGTCCGCTCAGAGCAGAGTGAGAGAAAGGCACAGGAGCAGACCGGAGGAAAGTGGGAAAGAAAAATCCACCGTGTCCTCTTAAAACACAACACGCGGCCTTTGTGAAGCAGCAGTTCGTCAGAAAGTGCTTCTCCGCTGGTGTCGTTTCACTACGGAGCGTCTAAACGGCACAAAATTGGCCGCACGTCACACGTTGGAGGGACATGGAGCGGCGGACTTTATTTTACGATTTAGCCACTTTCCAAATCGTCTGTTTTTAAAAGCATGAATCATCCATCCATCCATTTTCTTCCATTTGTCCATTGCCGGGTCGTGGGGGCAGCAGTTGGAGCTGCCCATATCACATTGCACCAGCCCCTTATGGCTCCTTCTGCAGGTGGTGGGTCCACAGAAGGACGGCCTCATGGTTCTAACCGGGCCTGTCGGTCTCTCATAAGGGGCTTCTGAACCGCTCCTTGTCACCTAGGACCTGTTTGCCACGGGAGACCCTACCAGGGGCACCAAGCCCCCGACAACAGAGCTCCAGGATCATTCAGGTGCTCAAACCCCTCCACCAAGTTAAGGTGGCGGTTCCAGGAGGGGAAGCATGAATCAATTGAATTAATTCGATTTATCGCCCAGCCCTACACAGGATTATAGACAAGACACTTGGAAAAATGTGCCAAAAATATCGGCCGTGCATATCGGCACTGGCCAATAAGAATCCCCCAGAATCAGTCGACCTCTATTTGGGGCCTGTTATTTTTCCCGCCTGACGGGATTTTGTGTATTTGAGGAAAAAGGTTGTTTATACATCAATGATGAATGAAGCCATTTTTTTGGTAGATTGATAGTAAAACTTTCTTAACACAAAAAAACAAGACAAAATCAGACTCACAGCCTTTTCTTCTAGCTGTTTTCCCCCACTTTCTCTCGGCGAGGCAGCCTTTAGCTCAGTGATGGGGGTGCCCGGCTCTGGAGTGGCAGGTGTCAGGAAGAATTAAGAGCTTTCCTTTTAACAAATACTTTTGAGACGGTGAGAGAAAAGCCGGGAGACAGGGCAGGGAAAGGGGCGCCAAAATGCCCCGACTCGGATCCTAAGCTGTGGATGCATTCATGTCTCTGTGGAGGAGGACGGGAAGAGAGACAAGGAGCGGGAGGTGGTCCGAGTGTTGTTTTTTTGCTTGGTTGGGTCCAGTGTTCCCGGCATCAGAGAAGTGAATAGGGCCTGTGCTACGGACGGGATAAGGCGCCTAATGAGGGGGACTCCTGTGTCTGCCGCTCTATAGCTCTGTGTGGGATCCTAAATAATGCAGCACTGAATGGAAAATGTTGATATGTTTTTTTAATGCATGCAAGGTGATAAATTGTTGTGTTTTTGTGGAGCAAGTATTAAACCGATTCTAGACTTTCATCTTTCGGGAACAATTGGTTTCCTTCTTGTCGTCGAAATGTGTGACTGGCGACACATAAGAGATCTGCCATGCACCACCGGTGAGTTGTGTTTCACTCACACATTATTATCAGAAATGACAAGGTCTTAGATTTCGAATGAGGCTTTGCACGGGCCTATAGGCTGTAAACAAAGACACAATGGTGACAAAAAAAGAGGTGAAAACACAACAAAAAGGTGATGTGAAAAAGTGTCAAAAAAGCGATGAATATGTGACAAAAGCACGACTGTGTGTCATAAACATGAGAGAAAAAATGGGTCAAAAGCGCAACAGAAATGAGACATAAACGCGCCGGAAAAGCAACAAAAACACAATAAAAGCATGACAAAAAAGCCATTAAAAAGCTGTGATAAAGCAACAAAAATGTGACATAAAAACGGCGGCAACGCAACTAAAAAAGTTTAGATCAGTTTTCTAGGTCTTAGCTTTCAAATGACACACTGGTCCATAGGCTGTAATCTCTCCAGGCGACAGGCTTTTAGATTTGGGTAAAGCCGTCCATCCATCCATTCATCCATCCATTTTCTTCCACTTGTCCGTTTCCGGGTCATGGGGGCAGCTGTTGGAGCTGCCCAAATCACATTGCACCAGCCCCTTATGGCTCCTCCTGCGGGTGGTGGGTCCACAGAAGGACGGCCTCATGGTTCTAACCGGGCCTGTTGGTCTCTCATAAGGACTTCTGAACCACTCTTTGTCTGGCCCGTCACCTTGGACCTGTTTGCCCTGGGAGACCCTACCAGGGGCACGAAGCCTCCGACAACAGAGCTCCAGGATCATTCGGGTGCTCAAACCCCTCCACCACGTTAAGGTGGTGGCTCCAGGAGGGGTAAAGCCAAACTTGTGTAAAGCCGAACTGGAGAAAATGTGCTTGGTTAAGGCGGGGGTTAAGTAAGGATTAAACAACGAGGAGCCGTGCATTCGACGGTTATAATGCACGACGCGGAGTCAAGAACACCACGACGCGCAGCGGTGTTACTTCTGCATTATAACCGTCGAATGCACGGCTCCTCGTTGTTTAATCCGCTTATACCAGGGTCCCACAAACGTAACATTTATAATAAGTATTTGTTTCATTTACTAAACTCACTAAATATGCCAGACTACGGGACTATTTTGTGTGGGTTATTAGCCGGTCACTGAAGGCTGGTCTCAGAGCGAGTCATTCTCCGCAGCTATTACGAGGATCTCAGTCAGGCTCAACGACACTACATCAGCACAGAATCACAGCACAACAGGACTAACCCGGAAACACTTTTCCGTGGAAGTAAACACCGATATGCGGCACTCGTGGGCAGGAGTTATTTCACTTTTACGCTGTTTAACCTGAAGCTAGCTAGCTAGCTCAACCAGCTCAACTGTTTATGGAAACAGCTGCGGTGGAGTCGCTCACACCTGGGCCCCCCCAACTGAAACTTTTATGTTTGACTTTACTAATCCAGACAAATATGTTTAAATGCAGGATCATTTTATGTACGCCTGAAAATCATGAACAGTGCCTTAACCGTTTTCAATAGAAATGGAAAGCTCATATGTTATTAACAGTAGCTAACCTAGCTGCTCACTCTCCTCTACTTCACATTTATCAAACGTTTTGTTTTGGTCAAAAACGTTGAAATTAAACAAAATCCATCTCATACGTTCCTGTCAGTCACTAATTACGCCTTTATCTGATTCAGCTGTGTCATGCGTTGCTATGGTGATGCCCACAGCGGAGTGATATCCCAGTGATTTAACTACAGGACTACGTGTGCGGTTATACGAAAATAATGCACCAGCCAATCAGAATCAAGTATTCACCCAGACCATGGTATAAGAAATTATAATCTGTCCACTCCTTATGAGACGTACGGGCCAGGACTATATTTCTTTTTCACGCTTTAACAGTTTCACTAATTATTCAGGCTGGTCATCGTTAAACGACCGGTGTCGGAAAAAAAGTTTAGGTGCTACTGGTATAGAAAAAATGTCCAGGGACAGCCTCAAACTTCATTATTTTGCCTCAAATGAATGAAGCAAATTTCAAAGAAATAGTCTTTTATGGAATAGATTTTTGTTTTTCTCTTTTATGGTTTTATATGACATATATTTTACTATGCATCCAAAAAAGTATACTTTACATATCGAAAAACAAGTATTGTTAAAGTACCGGTATCGGAAAAGCATGTATCAATGCTTGGGCTGGGTACCGTTGCATTTTTTCAATTTCAGTACTTAAGGATAATACTTGTTTTTGATACCTTGTCCTCTGATACCTGATACCGGTACCTGAAGAATACTTTTTTCAATACCTCGTCATAAAACGGAGCGATAATGTTAATTTATTCCATAAAATACCATTTCTATCATTTACTGGAGCTGAAACAACCAATGTTGTAATGTTGTCCCTGGACTCAACAGGCATCAAAACTTGATCTCTAAAGAAATAGATTTTTCAGTACCTGCTTTCGATACTTTTATTTATTTGATACCAGTAGTGCCTAAACTTTTTTATCGACACCGTACTGGCATCGTTTAGCGCTACCCAGCCCTACTACTCCCACTAGTCTTTGTTCTGGGCGGGGGTGCGAGCTGTCAGGTGACATTTGCGAAAACAGAGCCCTGCTGGTCTAAGGAGTTCTTTGTAGAGAGGGGAGGACAGATTCCTGGACGACTGAGAGCCTACAAAAACACCTTTCTCCTCCATTCCTCACCCAACACCTTGCACTGTACAAGCCTCAACCCAAAGTGTGCGCTCAATATGCACATTTGAAAGTCTCTCAGCACATTACACATTACTGCCACATTCATTCTTTCATTTTCCCTCTCGTCTGCAGCATAAATCTCTCTGGCCCTTCACCTGTGCTGCATACCTGCCTTTAGAGCTCCCTTCAGACTATTAGAAAGAATGTCGACTCTATAGACATTTATTATTGACTGCAGTTCAACATATGGGCTGCTTTGTTATTGCAATATGTCAATCCTGACTTACTTAGAGCTTGTAGCCGTCCCTCCTTACAGCAGAGGCATTTTGAGACAATTTAGGGCTACATTTCGGGAGTTCCCCTGACGCAGATACAATGGAAGGAATTGACAGGATTACTTTGTGAATTATCTTGATGGCTTTAAGCAGTTTAGGTGGAGCTGTTTGACCTCCTGTTGTGAGATCTTAGGCCGAGACCTTCACACGCTCACACACTGATACATAAAAGATGGCAAGGCCGCCTTTCCCCTGCCCTGACCTGTGGAGACATGAAGAAGGCAGAGCAAATAGCACCGAGCTTTACATTTCGCTATTATGTTACCCACAAACTATAGCCAATGCCCAGGGGCGGACTGGGACCGAAAAACATCCCTGGACTCTGGTCAGCCTGGCCCAAATTAGCCTTAACCGAGAGCATTTTCTTCAGTTCGGCTTTGCCCAAATCTAAAAGCTTCTTGACTGGAGAGCAACACTGTAACGTCTCATTTGAAAGCTAAGATCTAGAAAAGTGATGGTAACTTTTTGTCACGTTGTCCGAGCACATTTTCTCCAGTTTGGCTTTACCCCAGTCCAAAAGCTTCTGGAAAAAAGCAGTGAAAATAGCAACAAAGCTGAGACGAAAACAATTGACAAAAATGTCACGAAAAATATACAAAAAATGTCACAAAAAATTGACAAAAATGTGATAAAAAATTTACAAAAAATGACACAAAAATGAGATAAAAAATGATGACAAAATGACAAAAGTGTGACAAAAAGTGACAAAACATTTACAAAAAAGTGGCGAAAAATGTATGAAAAAGTGACAAAAATGTCACAAGAAATTGACGAAAAATGTACGAAAAAAGACAAACATTTGACAAAAAAATGATTAAAAAATGGACGAAAAAATGACAGAAATGTGACAAAAAATGTGACAAAAATGTGACAGAAAATTGACAAAAAAATTACAAACATTTGACCAAAAAATTACGAAAAAATGACAAAAATCTGACAAAAATCTGATAAAAAAAATGGACGAAAAAATGACAAAAATGTGACGAAATAATGACTAAAAAGTTAAAAAGTTACAAAAATGAGTTGAACATCCAACAAAAAAATGATGGGAAAAAAATCTGATGACGTGAGGAAAAAGATCCTCTCGGTTCAGGCGGGAGTTAAGAGGTTAAGCTTTTAGATTTGGATAAAGCTCTGTTTCGCCCGGGGGTAAGGGTACAGTAAAGTGAGAGGCCCAGACCGGTGGCCCTAGAGCCAGTGGCCCTTCTGTGCTCTCCCAGAATGGACATATGGCCAGTCTGCCCCTGCCAATGCCTCACAGTCCAGCCCATGGGCAACAACACCTGACTATAGAGCACTGATGCTGACGCTGTCACATACCACATGCACCGTGATGCCATCGCTGACTCCTGCAAACTTCATCAAGATTCTGTGGTCCTTCTCTGTGCTGTTAGAAAATCCTTAGACTGTGTTCCAGGGCACCGGCCAGTGCTTGAGTGGGAGAGCCCCAGGTGATGCTCTCGCTTTGTGGGTTGAAAGTCCGGACAAGCCCCAGTTGTGGGTAACACAATGATCCAGGATTTGGCCATTCCAAACAAAGTCCAGTTTAAGGCGAGACACGGCAGGTGAAAGTATTGATTTTTCACGCAGTGGTCGAAGTGGAGATTTTTATCTGTTTTCCTCCCTTTACATCTTAGTTTTCATGTCAGATATAAAAATGACAAAACTCACCCGCATGATGTTTATTTTATGATGTTTTGTCTGCGAGGTGGGGGCGACCCGGAAGTAGCTGCTGCACCGCGTAGAAAGTCCGTCTTTCACGCGGGTTTTCATTCATAAATATTGTCAGATTTTACATCCACGTGTCCGGCTAAGGGGCCCGTGAAGACGATTTCACCCTAATATGGTATTTTTCCTCCTAAGAGACGCTGGTGCGGAAAAGTGGAAGAACGGGCCGAGCATGAGCACTCGCTACAAAACTTCAGGGCTGGTTTTCTCTGAATGAGAGAAGCTGCACTCGGGCAGAGCCTGAGCCCTTATAGAAGCTCCCACAGACTCCAAACTTTACAGTCTTGGACTTAATGTTAATATTTTGAAGGTTTTTTCAGAGGGATTTTTTACTATCTAATTTCAAGCCTGATTTATTCAGCTTTGAAACCAAAAAAACAGGCGAATTTTGAGTTTTTACAGATGTTTTCACTGATGATTAGTTTATTGAAAAACTAAACAAAATATCCAAAATCCCCTCTAACAAAATCTTAGTTTCTAATATGTCAATAAAATAAAACCATACATTTTAATCTGGCTCAATTCATTATTTTGATTTCGTTTCCCAAAATATAGGCATTTTTGGCCATTTTAATGCTCAAAATGCCTTATTTTTAGGTGAAAACATAAAATGACAGAAACATTTTTCTTTTTCTCATATTTATATCTGTAATGTTCAGCAAAAGTTGATATCTCTACATTTTTTTTTTCCCTATTCACCTGCAGTGTCTCGCCTTAAAATAAACAACAGCGATACACACACATTATATGCAATAAAAATATGTCCTAGATGGAATCAACGTTTAGCCATTCCAGGATAAAAACTATAGTTTAGTTGTTTTAGTCCCGTCCTTTCCAACACATCTCGCTGACTGTCCCTGTGTGATTGATTGACATCGGCTTTGTCCAATGAGATGCGTTAACGTCACCTTGGGCCAGCGAGTCGGCCCTGGGGACATGTGACCCTGTGAACCCAGGCTTCTGATTGGCTCGAGACTTGCTGTATTCGCCTAATGTTTTACATGGAGCACAGCCAGCTGAACGGGAGTCCTCAGGCCAAAGCAGATAATAATAACATCTATAATAACATTCATTTGGGTTATTATAAAATGGTTCAGGCCAGCAGAGAAGGCTTTGCAGGCCTTGACGGCACACCACTGCTGTTTTGAATAGTTTTACCAAAAAGGGTATGAAATGAATTAAATCCTTTTTATTGTGTTCTTGCAGCACGCCTGTTACCGTAATGCTCCATGTCCAAACAAACAGGCAATAAACACAGCTTCAAAACAGCAGTAAAAAAAACATGAATCAGGCCTGAAGTAATAAATTCGCGGCCCTATTATGACCTTTAATCTAAACATCACGGTTATTTTACTGATTACTTTTAAACGAGTGCTTGAAAAGTTGCCAGGACTCCCGCGGAGGAGCAGGTTGTTGGCTTTACGTCTTATTTTTTTTAAACAGGTCAAGATGAAAATGTGGCGGCGCAAAGTTGTTAAGACTATAGCTTTCGAAGTGCCCCTGCTGCTCGGTTCTTTATGCACTCACTGCCCAAAGGCAAAATCCATGACTTGAAAGCAGCGTTGGTGTGGAAAGATTGTGGCAATTAGTGAGAGTTTGGACGAAGACGACATAAAAACCTGATCAAGATCCTGTACCTGCACACAAGGCAAAAGAACAGCAGCTCAGTGGTTAGTGCTCAAGCCTCAGAGAAGAGGTCGATTACAGAGGGATTTTCCGGAGAGAGTTTGCATGTCCATGTCCGGGTGAGTTTCCTCTGAATTCTCTGGTCTGTTTGTCCATCAAGCCAAAATGAAAGCAACAGGCTAATCCTCCAACTTCTGTCCAAACTTCCAAAGCTCAAGGTCTGGCAATGGGAAAAATACCGGTCCAAGACTGCTCCTGACAGGCAGCCCAGTCAGGGGAACTCCACTGACATTTGTCTAGTGTTGGGAGAGGATTTATCATTGCTGAAGGATTGTTGTGTTTAGTCGTGATTTATAGAAAACCACATTGCTTTATGAACCACATATTCAGATTCATTAGCTCGAATTCCTAAATGTTCCTCTATATTGTCTACAAGATGATGTCGAAATGGTTGTTTGGAACATATGCCAATTCACAATATCGAGTGTATCTCCAACATCAAAAAATGTGGAAAACATATGGACAGTTTTCTGTGGGTCGTGAACATCTGCCAGGGAACATTTCTTTCAGTTATTTTTTTAGCATTTTTCCACTGAAAGCATATCCGAGTCTGTAAAAATGTCCGGTGTGGAGTTCTCTTAACTGTGACTTCATTTTTATTCAGTGCTTAAATCGTCGAAAAAGTGTGTTACAATAGGGTATCTTAAATAATTTGGGCGCTTCATCCACTGAGTTGTGGATCGCACTTCCTGTTGTTAGCATACTGCACTCAGACCGAAATGCGATGGAGACTTTTCTGTTCTGTTTTATTGCTTTAATGTTCGGTGCAGCCCTGTGAGGCGACTCCTGTTGTGATATTGGGCTTTACAAAACCATTGATTGATTGAGACGTCAGGGGCGAGTGATTTTAAATGTGTTCTGAAGCGTAGGAAGGAGCTCTTGACTGAAAAAGAACGGCAGTTTTGGGGCTAACTAGTCCCTCTTTGCTACTGCCAAATAGCAACAAAACTGAAACGAAAACAAGGATGAAAATGTGAAAAAACTGACAAAAAATTGACAAAAAAGTGAGAAAAATTTGACGAAAAATTGACAAAAAAATGACAAAAAAATGACAAAAAAATGGACCAAAAAAAATCCAAAAAAATTGACGAAAAAGTGACAAAAAAGTCACGAAAATTTGACAAAATGAGAAGACTGCCCAACAAAAAAAGTGATGAAAAAAAATCTGATGATGTGAGGAAAAAGATCAATTTAGTTTTGTAGGTCTTAGCTTTCAAATGAGGCGTTACACTGGCCTACAGGATTTGAGTAAAGCCGAAATGGAGAAAATGCTCTCGGTTCAGGCGGGAGTTAAGAGGCAACTCCTGTTGTAATATTGGGCTTTACAAAACCATTGATTGAGACGTCAGGGGCAAGTGATTTTAAATGTGTTCTGAAGCGTAGGAAGGAGCTCTTGACTGAAAAAGAACGGCAGTTTTGGGGCGAACTCGTCCCTCTTTGCTTCTGCCATGTCCTTTAACTATAGCTATGGTCTACACGAGGATCTCCCTTGTATTTAAGCACATATCCAGCCTATTCCGTCCAATGGTTTTTACGCCCGTTAGTTTGTTACAATCGCCTACAGCTCATTGTTGATGAAAAGTCCGCAATAAACCACAAATATAAAGGGGTGTGACCAACTTTGCTGCATCTAATTGAACTTGAACAATCGAGATCAGTCAGCGGGGTTTGCTGGAGGAAGGAGCTCTTGACTGAACTATAGCTATGGTCTACACGAGGATCTCCCTTGTATTTAAGCACATATCCAGCCTATTCCGTCCAATGGTTTTTACGCCCGTTAGTTTGTTACAATCGCCTACAGCTCATTGTTGATGAAAAGTCCGCAATAAACCACAAATATAAAGGGGTGTGACCAACTTTGCTGCATCTAATTGAACTTGAACAATCGAGATCAGTCAGCGGGGTTTGCTGGAATCGAGTTTTAACAGTTTTAAGTATCTCCTGTCATGGTTTAAAAGATAACTCAGGGCTGTCTTTCAGGCCAGCCCCATTCCCTCTCAGTTGCAGAATTTCCAAATCAGTTGTCAACACAGATTGAGCTTTTATTTTGATGCATGGTTGTTAATGCTGTTTTGATCTAACCGCGCGTACTTGATCTGGTATTAAAGGAAGCTATTGAGAATCTTCTTGCAGAGTGGGCCACCGTTGTAGCAGTGCAGGTGGGCGACAACATTCTTTACTTCCTAATAGCACCCAAACTTCACGTCAGTCTCTACAGCACCTGCACATACCGTATCCCTATTACTCAGGCCAACAAACAGTCCGGGCAGTATCAGCCTTGTATCTGTGGCCTGTGAATGAGGGGACTGTATTGAAAGCACAGGTGCACATGTTTTTTATCTTTTCCTGACTTTGTTCGTCTCATGGACATTCTTCCTTTTCATCAGCGCCGGAATGAGACTGTTCCTGGAAGAAGCCCACCAGGAAACTGTGACGTGAATGAGGAAACAGAATAAATTGGCCTCGATCGTCTGTTAAAACCTCTTAACCCCGGCCTTAACCAAGCACATTTGCTCCAGTTTGGCTCTACCCAAATCTGGAAGCTTCTTGAACAAAGGGTCAAAATAGCGACAAAAACAAGGGTGAAAACGAAACAAAAAAAGTGTTAAAAAAAAGGCGACCAAAAATGTGCCGGTAAACAATAACGCAATAAATAAGCAATAAAAACACAAATAAAGAGTGATAAAACAGCAACAAAAAAGCCACAAAAGAGTGACAAAAATGCAATGAAAACACGATCAAAAAAGGGTCCAAAAAAGCAACTAAGAAAAGAGATGAAAATGCAAAAAAAGAAAAAAAAAAAGTCAAATGCACGACGAATAAGCAACAAAAAGGGATAAAACACGGCGACAACGTGACAAAAAAGGAATAGGCCAGCGTTTTTTAAATCCTGAGATTTGTTCTTACTTAGCTTCGACGAGTTGATGCGTATCTGTCTGGGATTCCCGCCTGCGCTCAGTCACGCAAATGTTAGCGTTAGCCTCTACCAGGTAAGGTATAGCTACAAACTGGGGTGATGCTAGAAACTACCAAGCTGTTCCGCCCTGTTTAAATATAGTTACGTGAAAAGTTTCTAAACGGATAAAAAGGGAGGCGTAATAACACCGGGAGCACTTTGACGACATTACTGCGCGGACATGGAAGTACAAGACCGATTGTGCCGCGCCTTTTAACTCATTGACTGCCAATGACGTCTTTAGATGTCAATTCGGTTTTTCAATGGGAGCGGCTGCAGCAAAGCCTTGAGCATGTCTGGTGTTAAAATATTAGTTGTAGTTCTTTTATTGAGTCACTAGTGGCAGAATTGCTCTTTGGATGCGATCACGGTCACTGTTTGGCTTGATTAAAAAAAGCTTGCTTTCTCAGCTTTTTGGTCAGAAACCAGCATTTTGGGTGATTTCACCTATTTTCTATGGACGAATACTAAAGAATGGAAAGAGGTACAAACACACTTTTTTTTTAGATGAAAGAAGAGAGTCTAATATTTCTTTTGGTGGGTTTAGTGTTGACATAGACCTAGACCTACATTTTCTGTGGGTCTTGAAAAAAAACTGTAAAAATCCTGAAAACCCTCTGGCAGTGGGGAGCTCTCTGATTTGAAAATGGCTGGCAGTCAATGAGTTAACAGGGAGCAAAAAACATGATCATATAACCCCGATACTTGCGCCTTTGCAATGGCTCCCTGTTAATTTTAGAATTGATTTTACGACTTTATTGTTTGTTTTTAAAGATTGAAATGGAATCTGTTTTATTCTTATTCATAGTTTTTTATGATCTTATGTGCAGCTCTTTGGAAACGTTTTGTCGTTTAAATGTGCTATACAAATAAAGTGGATTGGTTATCTTGTGATTACGAACATTCCCCCAACAAAAACAAGTCAATAAATTCGAGTTGTGCATCAACAATATTCCAAAAACATCAGACTATCTACAGACTTCCTGGAGCCATCCGTGCTGCCCCGTGACCCGGACTCACCAATCTCTTCTGTTTGTTATTATTTATACATCGCGAACAAATATGTGCTGGTATCCGAAGACTGTCAACACTTCCAGGCTCTGGTCAGACTCGAAACATAGAATCTCTGCTGCTGTTCGTTGCCAAAAAGTCCTTCCACAGGTGCGCTCGTCCTCTCTCACACTGAAACATTTACATCATGTGCCGTAAATCCAAATGGATATGTGTGTTGTGTAAGTGCTGGAGGCCCGTTTCCTTTGTTTTCTTTCGTTACACCTCTATCTCAAAGCAGATGACATCAACACGTTTCCTTTTCCCAGAATCCGCTTGAGTTTTCCTAAGCTTTGGAAAAGAATGGGAACGACCATGAGGACATCTTTAGAGCTTGGGCTTAAAGAAAGACCAGACAGAACCAGAAGCATTGATGAAAGAGACGTCTTACGAGGAGGGCTGCAACTAACGATTATTTTGTCATAGATTAATCGACTATTTTTACGATTAATCGATTAATCGCTTGGCTGTGAATGTTGAAGAATTTTTTTTTTTTTTTCAATCTTTTCTATCACATAACGCTAAAGTGCTGCTGCTTGAGGACATGTTGATGGCGTAAACTTAAAGTAAATGTTTGTTGAAGACTCTTGGCACTAATTCTGCTTCTGATTGGACAAGACACAGACAGATATTCATGAAATTTACAATGTGAAAAACACTACAGACACTAACTACTAACCCCTTAACTCCCACCTGAACCGAGCACATTTTCTCCAGCTTTACCCCAATCCAAAAGCTTCTGGAAAAAAGGTGTGAAAATTGCAACAAAACTGAGACGAAAACAAGGATGAAAATGTGAAAAAAGTGACAAAAAATTTACCAAAAATGTACAAAAAAATGACCAAAATTGACAAAAATTGAGAAAAAAATTATGAAAAAGTGACAAAAAATGGACAAAAAAGTGATAAGAATTTGACAAAAAAATGCGAATAATTTGACAAAAAAGTGACAAAAAGTGGCAAAAAATGGACAAAAAAAATCCAAAAAAATTGACGAAAAAGTGACAAAAATTGACACAAATTTGACAAAAAAGTGAGAAAAATTTGACGAAAAATGGAGAAAAAAATTACGAAAAATTGAGAAAAAATGACGAAAAAGTGACAATAAAATGGACCAAAAAAATCCAAAAAACTTGACGACAAAGTGACAAAAAAGTCACGAAAATTTGACAAAAATGAGATGACTGCCCAACAAAAAAAGTGATGAAAAAAAATCTGATGTGAGGAAAAAGATCAATTTAGTTTTGTAGGTCTTAGCTTTCAAATGAGGCATTACACTGGCCTACAGGATTTGGGTAAAGCTGAACTGGAGAAAATGCTCTCGGTTCAGGCGGGAGTTAAGAGGTTAAAAACAAAGTAGGTATTCATCAAAAATACTACATTTCCATGTAATTTTTGCTGTATTTGAGGATGTGTGAACCAGAAAACGATTAATCGATTACTAAAATAGCTGTCGACTATTTCAATAATCGATTAGTCGTCGATTAATCGTTTAGTTGTTTCAGCTCTACTTACGAGTTCCTATTCCCCGAAATCCCAGTACAGGGCGGGCAACTTCCCACTCTGCCCTGTGTTTAGACTGTACTGAGCGAACATGACACTTGTAACTTTGAACCATGTCTTTGAACCGTGTCTTTGGTGAGTTGTTTTAAGTAAATATTGATTTGACTGACCACACCTCGTCTTGTCTGTGCAGTGGGAGCCGTGTTGTTGTTGCTCGGTGGACTGGGCCAGACGGGGGTTGAACTCGGGTCAAAGATTACAAAGTCCTGAAGTCACCACTGGCTTGGTTTCGCAGTAACTTTGGGCGTTGGGAATGTAACCTCAGTGAAGTCAGCCTACACAGGGAAAAGATTATGGTGAGCAATTACAGTGAGTCTGCTGTTTTTTAAGCAGTGACCTGGGAATCATTGAAGCTGTTTGCACCTGTTGATAGAAATTGTCTTCACCGAGCTGCAAGTTGTTGTGCAATGTTTTTTTTGTTTTTTTTAACTTTATTTATACATTTTTGTTTAACAATACAACATAACTAGGGTTGCAACTAACGATTATTTGGTAATTGATTAATCGAGTAATCGCTTGGCTGTGAATGGTGTAGGAAAATGTCATTCTTTCTGTTTTTTTTTAAATCACATATCGCTTAAGTGGCGCTGCTTGAAGATGTGTAGATGGAGTAAACTAAAGGGAAATGTTTGTTGGAGGCTTTATTCATGAAATTTACAATGAACAAAATGTACACAGACCCTAACTATATAAACAAAGTAGGATTTCATCAAAAATACTACATTTTTATGTCATTTTTGCTCCATTTTAGTCTGTGTGAACCAGAAAACGATTCATCGATTACTAAAATAGTTGTCGACTATTTCAGTAAGTCGTTTCAGCCCTAAACATAACCAACACAAACCATCAAATCAAGCCCCCCCTTTAAAACAAACTAAGCCGGAAAAAATAAAATAAAAAAATCATACAATAATAATCACACAATGCCACAGGTAAAATTCACAAAACCAAATCAAGTTTTTCTTAGCATTATTTCAAAAAGGGTTTCCAGATTTCCGTCCGTTTGTCCATCTGATCATTTTTTTTTAAAGAAATATAGAATGTCTTTAATCCACTGCGAATGAGAGAGAGGTAATGAGATTTCCCAATTCAGTAAAATCAGCCTGCGAGCAAGAAGTGTACAGTCGGCCAAAAAGTCCCACTTGTATTTGTTGAGATGATATGAGTCCGGGATTAGGCCAAAAAGAGCCACAACTGGGCATGGGTCCAAAAGCAGTGTGAAAATATCAGAAAATGCAAGTCCAAAATGACAATAATTTCGGACAACTCCAAAATGTATGAAAATATGTACCAGGTGTTTTTTTTTTACAGGGCTCACAGTTGGGCTCAGTGTTGGGAAATCTCTGTGAAAGTCTTTTGACCAGTGAACACAATGTAATATTTTACATTGCAATAAGCCGTGCCTGGTGCACTCTCCCAAGTCCTGTTCCCATTTATGTTTTATTACGTCTAAAGAGGGATCATTCAGTGATAATGATACGTTATAAAAAATGTAGGTAATCCCTTTAAAAGACTTAGAAGATGTTAACAGTAAATCAAAGTCTGATTGTGGGGGTAGAGTTGGGAATTGGGTGGTTTGTTGTGTAATGTTTATTTATTTTAGGACATGTATGATTTACATTGTCTCTCCATTATTAGCATACACTGCCTGTGTCTGACCAAATAAGGTCACACGCTCTAATATTTCGTTGTAGCGCCTTTAGCTTTGATGACAGCTCACATTCTCTGTGGCACGGCTTCAACAAGCTTCTGCGATGCCAAAAGATCCAGTTTTGCACCAAGATCTCGTATTGAAGATGGGAGATCATGTGACCACTGTGCGAAGCCTCCTCCATCACATCACAAACATTCTCCATGTGACTAAGAGCTGGACTCTGTGGAGGACAGTCCCTGTGTGAAAAGGTCTCATGCTCCCTGAACCTTGGGCTGTCACGATAATTACTATATCGACTTCAATGAATAGTTCAACGATACATTTTTGGGCTCCATATTTCTATACATTTATTCCCTGACCTTGGTCCACAATGGCGGCAGGACTTATACCCAACACTTGAACGTAATTTTGTACATTTGTACGGTTGTACAATGACAAATAAAGCGCTGACGAACCGTTTTTCCTTTCACTGGACATGTACGTACGCTTTGCTAAAAATGAGGTTTACATACTGAACATTTTGTCCTCATCCAAATGCTATTTTTTCTTTTATAAAACTTTAACATTTTATTTATATGACAATGCACTTTTGGAACATAGTTTTTCTGTCATTTTTCCTTTGGAGTTGAGAGTATCTAGTATCTTGAGTCAATAATATAATTTTTTGCGACATTTTCCTGGCTCAAGATTCGTATCCAACCCCACAGAAACCAGAAACTGAGATACCAGACATGTAAGTGCCGATGCGTCAAATCTCTTTTCAGTTCAGTCCTTTTTGTCCCAAATGATTCCAAATATGATTTTGAAATGTCTCTGTATCTTTTGTTCTTCTTGTCCCGGATTCAACTATTTTGTTTTGCTTTCCCTGACGGAGAGAATGACGTCGCTGTGAGCTCAGCAGAGGTCTGACATGGGCTTAGTTTCCCCAGGAGACGGATGGGATGAGCAGAGGAGCTTCCACGATATCTCACACGAGATGGTTTTATTCCGAAATGTATGATCATCTCTGAAATTAATTTTATACAGCGCAAAGGCAGCCAAGAGGAGCAAAGCGAGTGTTATGAATCAAAGCTAATCTCATAATGGTTTAGCAGCGTCAGAGTAAAGATGAATTGTAAACTAGACTCCTGTACAGCGGTGGCTGAGTGGTGGAGTGCGAGGATTAGAGGTTGGCAGTTCAGTCACTATTGATGTGTGTGTCATAGGGCAAGACACTTCTGCGTACAATGGTGTATGAACTGGTGTGGACCTTGATGTAAAGCGCTTTGAGGGAGATAAGTAGAGTTTTATAAATATGTCATATTTTCATTATTGTGCGACATTAGAAATACAGCTAATTGCATCATTTGCATCTATATTTTATATTGTGTTATGTTGCCATGTTTGAAGCCAGCATGCACACCGTTTTTAAAATAGCTCTACAAAAATTAAGATCAGCTGAGTTGCCTTCCATTGTGATGTATTTAAGTCTTTGCCACAAGATCTGGCAAACCTAAAGCATGTGACAACTAGACCAGATAAAAATACTGTATATGTTACTGTAATGGTTATTAGCTAAATGTACGTGTGATTATAATATGTTGAGTTTCTCATGGCTTTTACTTTACAATTACATTGCAATACTTTTTTGTTGCGATACCATCGATATCGTAACCTCTTAACCCCTGCCTTAACCAAGCACATTTTCTCCAGTTTGGCTTTACAAATGTTGTTAGCATTTAGCCTCTTCCAGGAAAGGTATAGCTACAAACTGGGGTGACGTTAGAAGCTACCAAGCTGTTCCATGTTTTCCCTATTTTAATACAGTTACGTGAAAAGTCACACGATCCAAGTAAAGTCACAGAAAAAATTACATTGCAATACTTTTTGTTGCGATACCATTGATACTTGATACTTTGATAAATTTTGATAAAATATCAAGTATCGACTTTTATGAAATATGTGACGTTGAAAGGATAAACTAATCAAAATAGTCCTAGTTCATGTATGAAGTATTTTTGGCACTTCCAGTTACAATGTGAAGATGCTATTCCTCAAAGCTTTGTATTTGAAAAAAAAATGAGAAGCAAATTTTAGCTTTTGCTTGAAATAAAGCTATTTGCAAAAGGCCTCTGTTTATGTGCTGCTGCATGTTTAGAGATTTTTAATTTTTTTTAATCTTGCACTTTTTCAGGAACATTTACACAGACAAATGAATGTGTTCAGTATTGCAATACGCGACAGATTGGCTCCTGAATATCGTGATATCATATCATCATCCTACATAACCCAAGTAAAAACATTGTACTCATTTGTACATATTACTTCAGTTTCTGCCTCTCCTTAAATTCAATCCATATTGCACAAGTCTTGTAATTCCACAGTAGTCCCTCTGACCTCCCAATGCTACCTTTGGCCCTGTCTCCTGTTCCTTTGGCAATAAACAGGTCCCTGAGCACATTTTCATATATTTATCATGTACCTACTGTGCGCCTCCGAGGAGCTGCGGTCGTGTCTCAGCTTTCTCTGTTCGCCTCCAACACAAATGTTTAGTCAGTATCAAGGCCTTGTGGTCACTGCCTACAACACGTGTGAGCTGTGCTCTATATTATCGCTGAACTCAACATGTATTGTCAAAACTGAATATAGCACATTTATATTATTGTAAAGATAACATGGAACTTTAATTAAACAAAACGAGAGAATGTCAGAAAATGACAGAAATAGGAAAGAAACACAGGACCAGTGTTCACTCTTTGGCTGGTCTGTAATGGCACGAAACAGATGAAGAATTTAGAAAGCTTGTTCTACAAAATATAAAAAGTAACAACGTATAAAAGTCCCTCCGTATGTTTGTCTTTTATTGCACTATAGGGTCATAAGTTACATCTTTCCTCTGTGGAGTTTGTATTCTCTCCCCGTGTCTGCGTAGGTTTCCTCCGGGTGCTCCAGTTTCCCCAACACTAAGATTTTGTACAACATGGTTCCCTCTGAGACGGCCACTCCCAGAGAAAATAGACTCTGGATTTCGCTGGGACATTCCTGTTAAAAAAAGATTAAAAAGTTGAAGGATTTGTTTTCAACATCCCAACATCCAGATGTAAATCAGTACCTCCAAAATCCAAGGCCATGGTTCTCCTCCGGAAACAGGTGGCTTCCCCTCTCCAGGTCGGTGGAGAGTCCTTGCCTCAAGTGGAGGAGTTAAAGTATCTCGGGGTCGTGTTTATGAGTGAGGGACGGATGGAGTGTGAGATCGATAGACGGATCGGTGCGGCGTCGGCAGTGAGGCGGTCGCTGTATCGGACTGTTGTGGTGATGAGGGAGCTGAGTCGGGGCAAAGCACTCGATTTACCAAACGATCTACCCTCACCTATGGTTATGAGAATTGGGTAATGACCGAAAGGACAAGATTGCAAATACTGTTGGCTGAATTGAGTTTTCTCCGTAGGGTGGCTGGGCATACCCTTCGAGATAGGGTGAAGAGCTCAGTCGCCCAGGAGGAACTTGGAGTAGAGCTGCTGCTCCTTCACGTTGAAAGGAGCCAGCTGAGGTGGCTCGGATGCTTCCTGGTTGCGTCCTTTGGGAGGTGGACTGGGAGGAGGCCCTGGGGGGTGACCCAGTATATGCTAGAGCAGGGGTAGGCAACTTTGTGTCATGTAGGGCTGATTTTCTTCAATGCCAAAACTCACTATTGTAGCCCAAAGTAAAGCACCTTTTTTCTACAAATACAAGTTTTGCACATATTATATGACCTAATGGGTTGTTTTGCTGGGAAATGTGAAAATATTGACAGTATTTTCCACATTTTAGAGTCCTTTTCACGTATTTGGTCTCCGATTCATGAATAAATGTTTCTTCAAAATTCTCTAGGGGGCCAAAGGTTTTATGCTGGAGGGCTGAATTTGGCCCCCGAGCCTGACGTTGCCTACCCCTGTGCTAGAGGGACTACTGTATGTCTCTGAGCTGGCCTGGTGTCGCCTCGGAGTCCCCCCAGCAGAGGCGGACTGGCCATATGTCCCTTCTGGAAGAGCACAGAAGGGCCACTGGCTCTAGGATCAGTCCGGCCTCTCAATTTTCTCCTCTTATCCCCCACCTTAACCAAGCTTTACCTAAATCTAAAAGCTTAAAAGAAAAGCATCAAAATAGCGACGAGGATAAAAATGGAGGAAAAATGTGCTGGAAAAGCAAAAAAAAAAAAGTGACAAAAAAGCAACGATAAAAAGCTATGAAAAAACAACAAAAAATTCACAAAAATGTGACGAAAACACAACTTCAAAGCAACAAAAAAACACAAAAAGTGTTTTTTTGTTGCTTGTCATGGCTAAAAAACATGACAAAAACATAACAAAGCAACGAAAAAAAGCAATGAAAAACCAACAAAATAGCCATAATGACACAACAAAAACACAAGACAGTGACGTCGAATACACAACAAAAAAATACACACAAAAAAAACAAAATGTGACGAAAACACACTAAAAAGTGATAAAAAAGCAACAAAAAACATGACAAAAATTTGACAAAAATGTGACAAAAATGCGGCGACGTGACAAAAAGTTTCAATCACTTTTGTAGGTCTTAGCTTTCAAATCAGGCCTTACACTGTTGCTCTTCGGTCAAGAAGTGTCTTATTTACGCTAATTTGGGCCAGGCTGGTCCGAGTCCAGGGCCGTTTTTCAGTCCCAGTCCGCCCCTGCCCCCCAGAACAGCTAGAAGAAGCCTGGGCGTCTCTGCTAAGATTGCTGCCTCTGCGACCAGAACGTGGATGGATTGGTGGAAAAATGTGTTATATGCTAAGATAGAATGTCATAATTATCAATACCATAAAGCCAGTACGGCCATAAAATCAATCTTGCCAGTATATTGTGTACCACATGACATGAGATATGGGACAGATGGACCTGCAGGACTCCATATGAGTTTTACTGGGGCTTTTACCCAAATGAAACTCAAATGCTTTGTCTGCAAGACCATAAAAGTCATAATAATGCTCCTCCATATGGACAACTATTATAGTGTTAGCATGTTGGTTTTACTGTCACTGGAGATTTTCCAAATGTCAAGCTCAGTTGTTCGCACTCCAGAGCCAAAAGCCAGAGTGCGTTCATCTGTTTTGAAAATAGTTTACCACAAACACATGATCGCCATCGCCTTGTGGATAAGTATGTTAAATGTGTGCTCTTGTTTTGGCCAAGAGTGAGGCGTTGTAAGTCTTCAGTCTTGCGGGATTACAAATGTGACTTTTCCACTTCCTTTACATTATATACATTGACCATATTAGATAAATCAGTTTTCACAATGTACGTTTATGTTTGAATACTTGCCTACTTTCTTTTTGGCACAAAGCAGAGAAATCCATTAGTTCTTTCCCCAAAACATGTTTGATTTATGAGTATGATTCCCCAATGTTTATGAACCGCATCCACCTGCAGGTTACTGTGCAAACACCAAGAATGTGTCCATTTCCCTAACAAATATCCCCAGCAGGATTCACAGCTCGAAACTTTCATGCAGTTTTAAAGTAATAAAGAAACACTATACCTGGCTATGGATTCAATATATCAGCTTGTACTCTGCAAGGCCAAACATGTGAAACATATATATTTTTAATAATTTCCTGTATTGCGGCGCAGATGAATATTTGGAGCACACTCGTTTATCGGAAAACACATAATTTATTAAATATATATAGTTATATCACTTTTTTATGGCTTTTTTAAACAAATAAAGTTTTATTATTCTTCATAAAATCAAGCAATAAATATGTGAAATTTATAAAGTTAGGTACAAGGAGAGACTAGTTGGAAACTCGCGATGCCGCTGGTCATGGAGATGTCTCCGAGATGTCCCCTGGAGATAAGGCGAGTCTCCAGGTAATCAAAGTGAAAACAAACGGGCCGGTAAGTCCTTGGTACTTACAGTGGTAATTCTAGATACTTATGGTGGTACTTACAGTGGTAAATACTAGTAATAATAGTGGTACTTATAGGTACTTATTCTGGTACTTACAGTGGTGCTAATGGTGGTTTTTACAGTGGAAATTCCAGGTACTTATTCTGGTGTTTACAGTGGTAAATACTAGTAATAATGGTGGTTCTTCTAGGTACTTATGGTGGTACTTAAAGGATACTATAGTGAGAATAACAAGGTATGTACTTCTAGAAACAGTGGTAACTCTTAGTAATGAAGGTTCTTGTTTTCCCTAATGCTGATTTATGTTGTTTTATAGTCACACAATCCTGGAAATTACTTCTGTGTGTAGAAGTACCACATTTACTGTTGTGAATTGCTGCTGTAGTATCCTTGAATTACCAGTAAGTACCACAGTAAATAGAAGTACAACCTTCATTACTAAGAGTTACCCCTGTATCTCTTAGTAGTGAGAGATACAGTGGTAACTCTGTTATTACCACTTTTAGTGCCACAATTAGTACCACTTTCATTACTAGTAATTACCACTGTAAGTACCACGGACATACCGGCCCGTAATGTAAAAATTTCAGCGGCGATGTGGTCTCCGCTTGGTCTCCAAGAGGTAAACGTTGTCTCAAGCAGTTGTGTTGCAAATACTATTTGTTGTCCTCAGTTTTTGAGATGTTGCTGTGACGTCCCTGCAATGGCACTGAGACCGGATACCAGGGAAAAAGACTCCACATGACATATCTGACAGGTCTCGGAGACATTGCAGGAATGTCACAGAAACGTCTCACAGATTGAGAACAACAAATAGTGTTCACAACATTCTCACAGCTGCTTGAGACCAGATAGACCTCTGGTAGACCTGTAGGAGACTCCTTATTACCGGGACGTCTCGGAGAAATCTCTGTGACTAGGGGCGACTTTAGTCTCCAATAAGTCTTCAAGCCAGTGAGATAGAATCACTTTAGAGCGGGTTGATTTGGTGGTGGCTCTTCTGCTGCTGGTTTGTGTTTCAGAGTAAACTTGATTGCTTTGGGCCTGACATCAAGCTACAGCAGTGGAAATTGCTTCTTGTTCCTCATGCTCCTGAAATGGGTACATTTGTCCTTGATTTAAGTAACTAATTTCAAGGTATCGTTTTTTTTTTTTCTATTTAATTTTGAGTGTGATTAAAGGGGGGGTATTATGCATAATGTGGAGGGGGCGTGTCGGAAAGGGTCAGAGGCTCTTAAAGAGACAGAGGCCTATTTCAAGACATTCACTACAGCCATTTTGAGAGAGACATTTTATACAAGGCAGTTATTCTAATCGCTAAAACGCTTTCTAAATGCTTTCAGAGCAAGAAGAAATGCATGTACTGGTTCTTTTTTCCTGATATGTTCACAGCATTCAACATATAAGGCTAATGACATGGGTGTCCCCCAAGGCTCTGTTCTTGGGCCATTGCTGTTTGCGCTTTACATAAACGATCTCCCTTCGGTGTGCGGTGAGGTGGACATACAGATGTATGCGGACAATAGATTTTTGTCTTGGTGTATTTACATGTAGTTTGATGAATCCCTTGCACTGCTTTACTGGAGCAGCCCCAAGTGCAGGTGCAGGTCTGGCTCAGGTCCAGTTACTCCCTGGTACGTGCACACATCTGTAAAACACTATAGATTTACTCACTTTGAAAACCAGCGCACCACAACCACATTCTTCAAGGGCACATTTGGATATCATTGGAAGCATTTGGAAGTAAACCCCGTGTAAGGGTTTACCGGAGTGTGAGAATGATGTCAACTAAGACGAGTGCTGTAAGAAAACAGAATGTTCAGTAATAGGCCATGGACTAATGGTCTCATGGGGTAGTGCTTAAAGTTCAGCTTTTTCCTCATTTCCTGATACCAACCAAAGAGACTTACACTATTCACATAAAGAACAAATGAGTTAGGATTACAACTTTGGGAATAAATGTCAAAAAATGCTGCTAAAAATGTTCCCTTTCATTATTAACTCAGTTTGAGGGTTGCCATTTACTTGTTTTCTGTTGTTCTGGCTCTTTCAAATTACAACTTTATTTGTATTTGTGTACAGCACTTGGGGTGTGTTGCTTTTGAAGTGCTTTGTAAATATATTTGGATTGGAACGCTCACACAAATAATCATTAGCAATTGAGGTAAACACAAAGAGAAGCAAGACTAACTTCGGCTCTGCGCTGTAATTTTTGCTGCAAAAGTAAAGAGACAGTGTTGTGTACCAAAATAAACCTAAACACTCCCAAACCTGTATGTTTTGTTGCAAAAATAGAGCTTTTTTCTTTCATAATCAGTTCAGTATCACCTTTTTTAATCTGAAATGGTTCCTAGTACCCCATGCTAAGACCTCGAGAACCACCAGGCGCCCTCGTACCCCTGGTTGGGAAACAATGCTCTTGTAAATGCTTAGTTTACATTTTAAAATCTCCAGTTGAAAAAGTACAGTTGCTGCAAGTTACTCGCAGAAATCGTTTTGGTTTTCATCACACAACCCCGATCTCCATAAACAGTGTGTACTGCAGTCTTTTCCTGATTGTACAAGTACGCGCCTGCTGTACATGAGTAAATAAACTGCACCTGTGCTGTACTATAAACATCACAGGAACATAATTAGAGACAGGATCTACTGGAGTTTGACGTTGTTTAAATGCTTAGTTTACATTTTAAAATCCCCAGTTGTAAATGAATGTCATTAAATCAGAGGCAGGTAGCACTCAGTTACAGTTCTTTGTGCGTGACTGAGTTCACGCACAAAGACCAGACAGGTACACATCAACTCGTCTAAGCTCAGGTAAGAACACATCTCAGTATGGAAAAACGGTGAGCTATTCCTTTAAGTTTCTCGTAGCCATACTGAAACTTATATCTTTAACAACTTAAAAGGAATAGGCCACCGTTTTTACATACTGAGATATGTTCTTACCTTAGCTTTGACGAGTTCTTTAGGACCTGTCTGATCTTCACCCGTGCCTTCAATCACGTAAACACAGCGCAGACGGCGTTAGCATTTAGCCTCTCCCTCTCTCCTCTATTGCTCCAAAACAGGTCAAGATAGAAGCTACCGAGCTCTTCCACGTTTTCCCTATTTAAATATGGTTACGTGAAGTGTTCCACAACAAAGTATAATTACACAAAATTAAACAATGTGGATTTTCTAAGCGGATAAAAGGGGGAACTATATTGGAATACGTAATAATACCAGGAGTAGAGTAGAGGAGTAGAGGAGAACATATCTCAGTATGTAAAAACGGTGGCCTATTCCTTTAACTGTTCAAAGAATTACTCAGTACTCAAGTGATATTTTCCCCAAGTGCTCTCACTAACTATAACGAAAGGGTTCATAACCTTTTACTTCTAATTGAGTGTTATTTCAAAGTAATGTTTTGGCTACTCTCCCCACCTCCGAACGATGAAATGCAGCAGGAAACTTAAATATCGTTTTGGTTTTCATCACACAACCCCGATCTCTGTAGACCGTGTGTACTACCGTCTTTTCCTGATTGTACAAGTCCGAGCCTGCTGTACATGAGTAAATAAACAACACCTGTGCTGTACTATAAACATTACAGGAACATAATTAGAGACAGGCTCTACTGAAGTTTGTGTCACCAACTAAACCCTTGCCAAAGCCCTCAAGCTCAAATCATGGTTCAGATTAAAGATAATGCAACTGGGGGAGAGAAGAGAGGACTGTGAACTGCAAGACATAAATCTAATAAAGCCAAATCTGACTGAAGGAATACCCCACACTTTTGTTATGGTTTCGTTTTTCTGTTGGCCATTGTCTTGTTCTCTGTTCGGGATTTTGCCAGATACAGAAGAACATACGGTTTGTCTCACAATTACTTACAAGACACCGACCATTGTGCCAAGAATATGCCGTCCTCCTGCAATGGCCAAACAATGAGTGAACAGAACATTTCTTACCCCTATAATCAAACGCTCTCAATGCCTGAGGAAACACTACTGAGAACAGGCAGGCGAACAGAGAAAACAGTGCCCCAATGGGATCATGTGTAAACCAATACAGATGTAGCAGGATGGGAGGCACATCCTAAATCACCTGAGAAGATTAGGGAGATGGTAGGTTTATGTTCTTCAAATGTCACCTTTTCTGGACATGAAACACAAAACACAATGAAATAGGAGCGGGAAAAATATTAGGTCTACTCTGGATTAACCCAATGCTCGCGCTGTGTGGCCAGAAGTAATACCAGTACCTCAATACCTTTTTGTATGTTCGATGAATGAGAGCCAAAAGACAAAACATTATCTATAGGATTAGGGATTGGAAAGTCGGCGGGACAGGGTAGAGATATTTCAAGAGATGAAGTCAGATGTGTCTGCAAAGGAGGGATGGTGTAAGGAGTGCCTGAATAGAAGATAAGATGTAATAGATCTCTCAAGGGAGAAAACCACTTGTTATAGCAGCTCTTAAGGACACACTGTGGGGGCAAATAGTCAGAAAATCAGCCAAAAAGACATGGTTAAATGTGCAAACATAATGATAGAATAATGGTGTCTTAGGTACAATGAGTAAAACACTTCAAAAAGGAAGCATAAAAAGTCTATAAACCAACATTTTGCTCAAGATATAAAAATGTGTCAGTGCAAAGAAGTAGATTATACTTCTTTACAGTGATAGTGCAGGCGATTGTGATTGATAAAATAACAAACTAAGTCGTAAAATGGTACAGTCTGACAGCTTTGGGGATGCTCAGCTCCTCTCCAGTTCTGTGCAGTGGGTGGGAGGTGTTGTCCATGATGGATGAGAGCTTGGCTAACCTCCTTCACAGAGTCCAGGGAACAGCCCAGGACAGAGCTCCTGACTAGTTTGTTCAGTCTCTTCTTGTCCCGCTCTGGATAGCAGAGGCTATCACAGAGTCATAAAAAGTCCTGAGCAAAGGCCTGCTTACTCTGTACAGGGCGGTGGTGTTGTGGGACCATCCATTCAGTCATTTTCTTCCTCTTTATCCGGGGCCGGGCCACGGAGGCAGCAGTCCAATCCACACAAATCCAATCCACTTGCTCCAGCTCTTCTGGGGGGTTCCCGAGGCATTCACAGGCCAGCTTATTGTTGAGGTGAACACCCAGGTACTTGAAACTGTCAACGACTCGATGTTCACTCAATGTGTGTCTAGTAACGTCCTTTTCCTGAAGTTGATCATCGTCTTCTACCGGTGTTCAAGCACAGGTGGTTGGCCTCATATCAGTTCATGATGAGTGACCGCTGCTCCAGACCGTTCCCCTCAGACACACATCCCACAATGGCTGAATCACTGGAGAACTTCTGCAGATGACAGCTTTAGAGGAGGAGGACATTAATGCATGTTTAGGAAGATAGTTGGTGCAAGAGAAGATGATAGATAGAAAGATAACATCACTGATAATAAACTTGACCTTGACCTACTTTGGATTAAAACATGCTCATGTCAGTGATCAGACAGGGAGCATTCAAACTGTGGAAAAACTTACAAAAACTGAAAAATGATGTGTGTGCCATTGGTAGTACATACTTTTCTAAAAGCTCGAATACATTACACTTAGTCCTTATTCATTATCCTACAATATTTCAAGTAAACTGTTCCTTGGCTTGCAGATGGCTGGCATATTTCCCTGTGTCCTCCACTTTGCCAGCGCTCTTGAAATCTCATTTCTCAAGTGTTTCTGCACATTTTGACCCTTTTTACTGTAATAAAACTACCAATCCCTTGGACTAAAAGTGAGATTCTTTTTTATTTACTATTGAAAGACCTGGGATACGGGTTCACAGAAGGTATTTGAAGTATTCCCAGTGTTTCAGTTTTAAAGCAGAGGTCAATAGTGCATCGAACAGGAGTCGCTCGTGCCTCCCATCATGCATAACTTAATTTCATGCTTCAATTTGCCAAGTTTAACTAATATATCGGAAAGCACTGCAGCCAGTAAAGATCAAATGACAGCTGAAGTTATGATCGACGGGCTCTTCACCGTTTTCGGATATTGTTCCTCGTCGAAAACAAGGAAAATGGAAAAGATTGGTAGCTAATTCGGTTCCTCTCCTGTTCACAGGGAGAGCTACTGTTGCATGTGTAAAATGAAAAGTCTGGCGGTGCGTTGTTTTTCTTGGTCAGGAGCCTGTCCATCTGTCATTCAAAAGCAATAAACTCAAACTCGCACTGGCCAAATAGTAATTACGGCCGAATGTGAAGCATGATTAACTGGACACTGCCCAAGTCTAGACCACTGTGTACAATGGATACAGCAATGAACGGTTTTTATATGTATAGATTGATGGTAACATTTATTGGCCCCAAAAATGATTGTTTTGTAAAAGAAAAATCTCCCTCTGTGTGATTCAACTGACTTGCACCTGCTTTTGACGGGGAAATCCAGCCTCTATAAATCTCTAATAAAAAGAGCCAAATCACTCGCTGCAGAGGAAGTTTGCACCATTAGTGGAAAAGCACACACATTTTGAAGAATGCGCTTGTTTCTAAACCTCACAAACTAAAATCTGTGGCCAGGAGACCTTTTTTAGAGCTTTCTGCCACGTTGCAAAGTTGTTCTCTCATCAAAAAACATTGTTGTGTTTCGAGCCGCCAGCGCATCTTTGACTAATCTTTGGATCTTCACCAGTGGGTTTTCTTTGCACCACAGTGACAACTCCCAAAAAGCTCCTACTGAGGCCTTACCTGTATATCCATGATATCGTTTTAGTTTCACTACATCCACATGTGTCGTTATTGAAACAGCTGCACAGCGAAGGAGAGCAAGAGGAGAGGGGGGAGTGGGAGGGGCTTATGGTAGCTCGCTCGCAGGACCAGGAAGTGGATATTTTGGTTTAACTGTTTTAGATCAACATTGTATTTTCTAACCACAAAGTGTAAGATTGTGGAAAAAAAGCACAATATCAGCTCTTTAAAGGGGGGGTATTATGCAAAATCGACTTTTTCAAGCTTTACATCATGTTATTATGTCATTCCCTCATTAAAAACATGCCTGAAGTGTTGCCTTGGCACATTCACGTATTTTTGAGTAATCTGTAAAAACTCTGATGGCGGCCATTTTAGGGATAGGTTTGCCTGAGTCCTCCTAGGAACGCCCCCACCTCCTGGAGACGCCTCCGAGCTTTCGTCACCAGCCGAGTAACCAACCACTGCTCCTCAGCAGAACCCCCTCCCCACTGATGCCACAGACAGCGTGTGGAGGGGGCGTGTCGGAAAGGGTCAGAGGTTCTTAAAGAGACAGAGGCCTATTTCAAGACATTCACTACAGCCATTTTGAGAGAGCAATTTTATACAAGGCAGTTATTCTAATTTACTGCATTTACAGACCAACAGAGGGTTTGGTCATCATTGTAGTGTGATATAGACTGGTGCTATGTGACTGAAAAAAGCATAATACCCCCTCTTTAAATGAAGTTGAGGCATTGATTGCTGGACTGTCTTTGCGTCCTTGGGCGAGATACTCCACCTCTACCATGCCTCTGTAGATATAGTGTAAGTTAGTGATTGGTTGTGGTCAAAATAAAGCACAGCTTCATTGATTTGTTAGCATGCCATTGGGAAAAAAATGGTAATAGCAGCCTAGAGATGTTCAGTCAAGTTATTTTTATTCTTAATAGACTGGCTTATTTGACTCATATTTGACTGGTTTCATTTCATGTTTGGTAATACTCTGCGTTGACCATGATTGTCTTGATTGTCCTGAAATGACAAGGTCAAACTAAGTAGGTCTGAAAACCTGGATGTGACACAGTCCGTGGTGTTTACTCATTGTTCAGCTCTACTTCCTTCTCAAAACAGGAAGAGAAAATTAAAATGGTCCAGACGAACGCCATGGGATCTTTTCCCAAACAATGTCCACCACCTGGGGTCAGGCGGAGCAGTGTGAACAGAAACGTAATGATTACGCAGAAATGTGTCACAGGGTCAACGAGGAAAAGTCACATTGCAATTGCTGTGGTTTAGGAGTGCTAGTATTAGTCAGGAAAAATACAAGAAAAAGGTGAACTTGGGAAGTCTTGGAAAGTTAAACAAACATTTTTATTGCGATACGTCAGGCTGATCTCCGTGGTAACGCAGGACAGTCAGCAACATACTGAGATAACAGACAGCTTTCCATGGACTTCAAGTAGGAGAAAACGATCTATCGCTAAAAGTTGGACATTGCAACTAAACCAAGCTGCCTTTTTGGCCAGCAGAACTTTCACACACACTGAAGATTTAAAATTTTTACACGGCATCTTTCCATCACCCAAAAATAAAGTTTGCGTTGACCTGTAAGCTGTTGCTAATCCTTTTAGGCAAAAATACTTTATAATCAGAGGTGGGTAGAGTAGCCAATATATTTACTCAAGTAAGAGTCATGTTGCTTTGACATTAGTAAGTCTCAAGCATAAGTAAAAAAATACTTAAAAATGTCAAAATTATGTAGTTTCCTCCCCCTACATGTTCCAGCCATGTCTATAATCCTGCACTGTCACTCAAAAAGGTGTTAATTCGGGTCCAAAGTGCCGTCATGCACAAGCTTTATATAGAAACTGAAGTTACATAAGACCTGAGGTGGCAGTAGTGAGTATTTAATGACGAACTTGCGTCTAGCCCCTTTAAGAAAATGTTACCATACCGCCATACCGCCTTTGCTCTGCCCGATCCCGTCAGACCTTGGAAGCTAAGCAGGGAAGGGCCTGGCAGGACTTGGATGGGAGACCGTTTGGTAACACCAGGAAGCGAATGTAGTGCGTGAGTGGTTGGTGGTGGTCGGAGGGGCCGATGGCGCAGACTGGTTGCCTCGCTTCCGTCAGTCGACCACAGGGCAGCTGTGGCTACAATATTATCTCACCACAACCGAGCATGGAGTGAACGAATAGTGTGTCCAGAAAAGCACTAAATAAAACCAATGCATTATTATTATTACTTGAGCAACTGAGCAAAAAGTCGCCATATTTTGTGTGAAAAAAAACAACATAAAATCATGACAAACAATATAGAAAAACAATATAATTCTAAAGAACAAGGTGCACGAGATGAACTCCATCTACTTTACAGAATAAAATTAAGCCTTTGCCGCTTGAATATTTCCTCACAGTGAAAATATCAATTATTGTACAGATACTCCATTATAATTTTACTCAAGTAGAAGTAAAAAGTACCGTTTGATAAAACTTCTCTAAGAAGTACATGTGCTTGAGTGAATGTAACTGAGTACTACCCGCTTCTGGTTGTAATATAGCTACGTTTAGATGTGATGCATTTAGTGTAGTACCTTGTGATTGTTGTCATTCCTGCTCCCTCTCTGCTAAAAAGTGAAAAAGATTCAGTTTGACATTATTTGTAGAAACATTATCCTATATGGCGGCTGGCGGTGTTTTGTGATGTGAAAAAAAATGTTGTTTTTGGGTTTAAAAAAAATAAAATCTTGTTTAACTTTTGGAGATTCGATATGATTTGGCATCTTCAAGACAGTTTGAATCCACAAACTGTGTAAAATCAAACTTTGGTCGATGAGGAAACCAAGATGATTCTCCTCCAGAAATAACACCACAGTCTCCACATCTTGTTTACGCTCACATATAAAACAAAAAGAGCCAAATGAAACAGAAAGGCTATTAAAAAAATAACCTTCCTCAAAATAAATCACCATTATCTGATGATCTGTGACTGTCTTCGACCCAAACAAGTGTCTGTATTTAGCTGCGGGTCGTCGCTGTTTGACATTCGCTCATCCTGTTGTCTTTAGCACAATGTAGGTTACTGTACCCGGGCAGAACGGGGCAGTGTTTTTATTTATGTGATAGTTCGCCTCACGTTTTCCAGTTTACACAAAGCCCCGGCAGAGGAAATGGAGATGTTTTGAGGTCAGATGAAGAGTTTATTTAAAGAAAGTGGCAAATCCCGAGCGTCACCGAAGTGTACACAGACACTTGGACAGAGAGATGAGAGGAAGGGGCGATTTGTCAATTGGATTTTGGATCCCCTCGGGCAAGATTCCACCTACATGTACCTTTTGTGAATCAATGGTTACAGTAAAGCACTTTTATTCTTATTATGCAATTGTACAATCACATAAATTCTTAATCCTACTTCATAGATTACTTGTCCTCTCATAGTTCCCCTCAGGCTTTACTAAATGACCAAATATTTGAATTTCAGCCAAGAGAACCTCACAGGCAGCCGTCTCTTTTCTCTCAGCAAACCTTTTAGCCACTTTGAATCTTGCTGACAGGATGCTCACCAGCTTTTCCCTGTAATGCACAATCATCTAGTTCCATATTCCTCATTTTCATGCCGACATGAGAGCAAAACAGACATGGAATTCAAGGTATTGTTTTGCCTCTCATCGCAGGTGCTTTCCCACGTGTTCCTAAGCCTCCACCAAAGTGCTTGAACATGATGAATTGGCCTGTTTTGTGCTGGATTCCCACGTTAGCGCAGTCCAGCCTGTTATATATTTACTCAGGTGTGAGCCGAGGACACATTAAGGCGTAAAGGACGGTTAAGCTGGGCCATGTTCTCAATTTGACTTTGAGGAAACTATAAAGTGGGTTTCATTTTATTTATCCAAATCAGTCATTATGGTGAAGGGAGTTACTGTACATATATATTATACTGTAGTTCCCATCAAAAGTAGTTTTTTCTTTTATTTCAAGACCATTTACATCAGGGGTGTCCAAACTTTTTTCATGGGGGGCCGCATACTGAAGCGTACACAGGGTGAAGAGCCATAAATTGGTAGTTAGTGCCGCAAAACCTTTAGTAACTTGTTTACCTTAATAAATCCTTTTCGTAGTCTCTCTGGGGGATGGGATGATTGGGGGGGTCTTTCATCTCCCCCTGGTGTCTCTGGCCAGAAAACCACAATTGCAACTTCCCTGCAACGGGTCGGAGTCACCAATACACACTAATGTAATCACGAAGAAGAAGCTAACTGGCTAACGGGCAAAGCTACCTGCGGGCTAGCGCCACTTTAAACAGTATTTACAGCCAAGTTTGAGGGGAAAAAAATATTTCCGTTGTGTAATTGGATGTACAATATCCCTCCCTCCCTTTGTCTTTTCTGTCAATGTAGGATTTACTCTCATGGACAATTAATAAGAAAAAAAAAATCGACACCTGCAGTTGCGCTTATGGACTCTTGGGGCAAGAGTACTGTATACACTACAAAAAGAAAATATCAAGCATTGGCTTAAATGACTTGAATTGAGGAAATGTATCTTGTTTTGAGCGGTTTTCACTCATTTAGACACTTTTCCTGATCGGACCAAGTTTACTTTGCTTGTTTGAGGACATTTCAGACCAGTTCAAAGGTAAATCTCGCTTGAAATAAGAAAGTAAAATTGCCAATGAGACAAGACCAATTTTCTTACCCCATTGGCAAAGAAAATCACCTGAAATAAGGACGAAATGTATCGAAATGAGTCAGAAACATCTCAGAACAAGTGAAATAATCTAGGACATATACCCAAGAACTTCTTAACTAGTCAAAACAACACAAATTTGGATTATTATGCTCAAATTGAGATGTTTATACTGATCTAGTTAATTTCTTTTTGCAGTATATAAATGTTTCACTGTTGTGTCATGCAAAACCTTTTCTTCTCTTTGAGCTTCTTTGACCTCTGTGACCAACCACATACTTCATCACCGGAGACACACTACAGTGTACCGCATACCTGCTGTGTAGTTTCTCATTAACTTTCTCTAATGTCTGCCTGCTTCTATCAAGCGAGTCCCAAATACATGTAAACATCCCAAAGTCCTCTTATATTGAACACTATATTGACTTTATTTACTTGTCCCTATGAGCAACTTTAATAAATCTGTATATGGCACACTGCATGGTTCACTGCAGTGTGTGAACGAGGCAGACCTGATGAAGCACTGATCTGATGTTTATTGCTTTATAATAAGTCATAGCATTGGATTGGGGAGAATGTCATGTGGGTCAAACTCATTTTATAAATATCTTGTGACAGGAAATATTGATCACAGGCTGTTCTCTGTTCCCTCCAGTGCACGGACATCTGCAGTGTGAAGTGAGGAGCGTCCAGTCGTCTCTCCTCATCACCGAAGTTCAAGATGGCCACCCCCAAGTCTAAAGTGAGACTCGGGACCTTGCTGCTCCTCTGTGTGGTGTCTCTGCTCCAGTCCGTCCAGTCCGGCCCAGATTCGGACCCCAAACCGTGGAGCCAGACTGGACCCAGACTGAAACTCTCGCATTCAGGTAACAAAGCATACTCTTTCATACTATCTGTTTGTTTTACCGACAATTTACTCCTCTTATTCCAAAAAAAGCCCTTCCAAAAAAGCCCTTTCTGTGGTTTCTTCAATCTTTGCATGTCTATATTTAGTCAGTAGTATCCAGTTACTGTTCAGCTCATTTGTCATGGGATAGTGTGGCCGAATGAAGTCATGTCTGTGTGTCAGTGTGTTTCCTAACAACAGACATATCCCCCGTTATGGTGCCAGGACTGCTGCACATCTGAGGATTTTCAGTCCATATTTTTAGACATCGGTAAGTCCTTTTATAGTGGAAGAATATATGGTGGAGTAGAAGACTGGCCCTTACAATAACATGCAGGAAAAGTTCCAGTAGCTGCTTGATTGTACCTTGTGCCCAAAGATCTGAAAGTTGAGAAAATTAAATATCATTATGGATAAAAGAGCTTAAGTCTTTGGGTTGTTTTATGCTTGAGGAAGTTTCTGCAGGCTTCAACATTTAGGATGCTCACTAAAGCTTGCCCGGCCAGCCAGAATGATTTCTTTGAATTCCAGATGGGAGTGACAAGCGTATTAACCAATCAGAGAAAAGCTGCAAAGGGGGCTAGATGCAAGTTGGCCATTTTATTCTCACTACTGTCACCTCAGGTCATACGTGCAACTGCACCTTCTATATTAAGCTCGTGCATGACGGCAATTCTGACCCGAATTAACAACTTTTTGAGTGAGAGGCAGTTGTGGTGAACAGGTCTGAGCTCATTCTACACATTAGGACATTGCTGGAACATGTAGTGCAGGGGTGGCAAACACGCGGCTCTCGAGCCGCATGCGGCTCTTGGCCAATCAGAGTGCGGCTCTTTGCATGACTGGATAATACAATGCTGCTCTTTACAAGAGTCTTGGTACATATTTCCCATAAACTGTAAAACAGTCTTTACGAATCTTGACCAAAAATCCAACCATGCTCCTACAGACCCGGTTTCCATCTCTACATGAATGAGAGCCCGTATCACCCTCGTTTTCGAGGCGGCATGAAAAGGTGCCTGCCTCACTCAAAGCAGGATGTAGGTTTAACAAAAGGCAAGCAGATTGTGGCTCTGGGATCAGCTTCTGTGCTTTTCAGGTTTCTGATTTGATGAAATATTTGATGAAATTTGGCCTCATATTCACAGAAAAAGATCAAAATTAGGAAATGGATAAAAGCGGAGCTCTTTTGAAGCATATGATGCGAAGCGCGACATTGTGTATCGCGGAAATACGCCAAGTCATTGACTTTTCTTTCACATGTGACTGTAGCTGTAACAAATACAACTTAAAACAGAACCTCAGACGTCCTCCAGAGGCTCCTGATTAAAGTTTATGAACTTTGTGCAGCCCAGAGTGCCTTCTCTCTGAACAGTCCAGTCAGGACCGAGCTGCAGGCACTGAGCGCACAGGCCAGGGGCGAATCAGAGGAGGGGGCTCAGTGGACAGGGCCCCCCATACAAACAGACCCCAGCATTAAAAAAAGAAATCTAATTCTGTCCCAGTCAGAACAGAACAAAATGTCAGTTTATTTAATATATATTTATTTCAATCTTGGTTAGGAGTAAAACCAACAGTCACATTATATTTAATCACAATAAAGTACCGCCCCTGGATCTCGCAAATGGTCACTGCCTTTGTGGCTCTTCACAGGATCAAGGTTGAAAATTTCGGCTCTTGGTCTCTGACTAGTTAGCCACCCCTGATGTAGGGGGAGGAAAATGCACGATTCCAACATTTTTAAACTCTGTATAGTCCCTTTAAGGATACGTAAGGGATAATGTATAGAACGCTGGTCATAATCGGGAAAATAAGCACCGACAGGGCGAACCGGACAAGGTGAATGTGCCAAGGCAACAGTTCAGGCATGTTTTTAATGAGGGAATGACATAACAACATGATGTAAAGCTTGAAAAAGTCGATTTTGCATTAAAAAAAAAAACCTTTAAGTGTATTAAGAGCATATTCTACTTGTTGTTAAGTGGGTTCCTGTCTGTGATTGGATTAATATACAGCTTTTCTAGATTTGATTGGCTGCTAGCAAAGTTCCAAACGCGACTGCTTTTGAACAGATACAAATAGCAGAAGTTGGTGGCTGTCCAGGCAACAACACAATAGGCTGAGAGTGACTTCTTGGAATGAAAATGGGTGTTACCAAACTGGCCTTAACTGTAAAACATTGATAGTTGCCGATGAAGCCTCTCGATTTGAGACGTGAAACAACACTCGTGGCTGTTTTTGCTTCAATAACTGTCCGCGAGTGCCCGTAAACGACGGCGTCTACATCCGTTGCCCCACAGACAGGGATGGGGCAAGGTCGAATCTTCTCACCTCCTCCATCACTGGCACCTTTCTTACTTTCACCGTCTTTTAAGCTCACGTTAAACACGCTCTTATCTCACATGACCACACAGATGAGTGATAAATCGCCTGCTGCCTACATAACATAACATAAATGTGAGATGTATTTTTGATCTAAGCTTATACAAACAGCTTTTAATCTTAATCTTATGAATGATGTTGGGACCAGTTCACCTGAAAGAAATCGTCTGCAAGTTACATTATAAACCTATTAGCTTGCATAATCCCTCTTTGTTGTCACTAAAGCGCTTCACTCAATTTAGCTATTTGAAGAATTATCCCTGACTCGCAAAACCGGCTTTGATTTATTTCTCTCTCCGAGCTGCTTAGTCTACTCCAGACAATGGGTCTCCTTTAGTAAAAACACATCCCTCTATTGGCCGTCTCCATAATAATACCATAATAACCCACTGTATTTGGCTCCAGTTCATAAATCTGTCAGTATATATGTCTTCATTTCTCATCAAGGCATTCTTTTCGCTTCTCAAATCCGTACATGTTTTGTCTTTCCCTTTTGTTTTCCCGATCCCCTCTACGTCTCATCGAGGTCTTTTCGTGTCAGAGGCTGGAGTTTTTCCCTGGATTATTTGCAGTATCACAGTAGCAGCGGAGGTTTTGCGGCCCCATGCATTCCCGTTAATTAAGTACAGTGCGTATCTCATGCTGGTTTCGTTGCTTGAGGGACAATGGCGCAGTGGCTATTAAGGTTTTATAGGGCAGACAGGAGCTATGGGGGCTGAAGCTATTAAAACTAGCTTCTTTTGATATGCAAAAAGCTGGACAAACATACTGCAGGAGGACTTGTCTCGGTTGTTGTGCCACAGAAAGGGATCGGACTGGAGATGCTTTATACTTGAGAGTGCTTGCGTCAGCTGGATGGCTTTTGACCCGTGCACAGGAACGAAGCGAGAACAGCCTCTTCCTGCAGATGATTTATCGTGACTCTGTGGATTCCAAATACCGGGGCAGGGCACGAATGTGGGAGATTTTGTTTCAGGTGAAAAAATATTGGACTTACAATTAGAAAAAAACATGTTCAAGATAGTTTTGCTCAAGTACAAGTAAAAAGTAGTGACCCAAACAATTACTCAAGTAAAAGTAAAAGTAAAACAAATAGGACTTGTGAGTAACTGAGTAACTGTTTGAGCAAAAAAGTCTGATTTATTTTCAATGACGCCATAAATTGTGTGAAACAACACGTAAAATCACGGGGAAATGGTGATGTTTACAAAGAAAATTACATGGTGCACAAGACGATCTATTTTATTGATCAAAATTAACATTTGCCACTGAAGTGAAGAAAGGAACATTTATTTTTACTCAAGTAAGCATACAGATACTTCAATATAATTTCACTAAAGTAGAAGGAAAAAGAAGGAAAAAGTACCATATGATAAAACTACTACTACTACTACTACTAGAAGTACATTTTTTTTCAAAATTACTCAAGCACATGTACTAAAAGAGACTAGATGCAAGTCGGTCATTTTTGTACTCACTACTGCCACCTCAGGTCTGACGTGTAACTGCACCTTCTATATCAAGCTCGTGCATGACGGCACAGGAACAGGTCTGGGCTCATTCTACACATTAGGACATGGCTGGAACATGTAGGCGGAGGAAAATACTTAGTTTTAACATTTTTAAACTCTGTATAGTCCCTTTAAGTAAATGTAACTGAGTACTACCTGTCTCTGGTTATGAATAAATGGATTTGGACGTGGACCTAGCTTATTTACATCTTATATTTGGCAGCCTTTAGTGATCATCTCCATGGAGACGAGCCAGAGACGTCCCACTCCCAGTAAAGTTACATTCAGGTCTTATCACCTGTGTACTTTGCATGATTTGTTTTGTCTTATATAAGATTTTTTTGGATGTCACATTGCAAGACATAGGGATTGTCAAACTGTGATTCTGCACTTGTCTCCACAATGTCATAGTTCACGACCAAAGTTCATCATAGCGACTATCAGGCTCCAGATGTCCTGTGTTTAGCTGAGGCAAGCGCCGCATTTTAGCAGTGTTTCACCGAAAGTGAAGCGAAATGCGGAGTCGGACCTGTTGACGAGACACTGGACAGAGATCAGCTGCAGTGAGAAGAGGCTCACTCTGCGACAAGCCTGATGTCAGTCACAGCTCGCCTTGTACAACGCTTCTATTTCAAATCTCTGACACTATATGACCTACGACCTGCAATTTTTTAGCTATGACCTAAGATTTTTTTCGCACAGTGTACACCAGGATTTTCGTTATTTCTCAGTGAGAAAAATAAAAGCTTGTATTTGAATCATTTAATTGGCTGAAATGTTACACGGTGTAGCTATAAAAGCAACCAATTTGTTAATTCTGTTGTTCAACTTTAGCAGAAAGACGTTGTCAATTTGGAATGAATCATGTTTTGACGTGTAGGTGATCTGTGTCCATTCAAACTGCATCTAACCTGTTTAACTCTCCTTGTATTGATGCAATGACCAACCTCTTAAAATGAGTTTCACGTCTAAATCTAAAAAGTTAGTTCATTAACGCAGAGTCCAAAAAGTATTTTCTTATCTCTCTATCGTGTATTTGGTAACTGCTTTCTGAGAAGTGCAGCTTTGTTTATTTGCTATACTTTTGTGTTGCATTAGTGTACATTTCACTAACACCCACATTGTTTGGATTCCAGACATTTGGAGCGTGCCAGTGCTAGTTCACACAAACATCAGCCTCTTATTTGTTATTACATCTGGTATTTGTTGATATGGTGTGTAAGCGCTGTTCGTCCGGCAGGAGTTTCCCTCATAGCAAAGAATTTAATGTCCAGGTTTCTTTGTCCAGTGGAAGGATTCTGAAGGATTTAGTGGGTGAGTTAGTGAGTGGTGGTCGGAGGGGTCGATGGCGCAGACTGGTTGCCTGGCTTCCATCAGTCTACCCCAGGGCAGCTGTGGCTACAATAGCTTACCACCACCGAGTATGGAGTGAACGAATAGTGCAATGTAAAGTGTCTTTAAGTGTCCAGAAAAGCGCTATATAAAACCAATGCATTATTATCATTGTTTATATTATTATTATAGTTCTTTAGGAGTTTTCCAACCGTGACCTCCAAAATCAACATGTGAACAATCAAGGACCCCGACCACAAAAAACAAGTCCATAATATAGATAATATTCAGCAAAAATCATTTAAAATCTTGTGTAGTGATATGTATTTGCATCGTCTATCATTATCATTCTGCTCATTTCACATGGCAACAAAGAGGATCTGTCAGAAAAACATCCTTATTTTAAATCATTCTCAATAAAAGGCTCTTGCATTCTTTTTTTGAATGAAAGTTCGACATATTTATGTCAAAAACTTGCTGGAAATGCAATGCAATACTATTAGACTCTGCCTCATACGAGAAGAAGATCTTTATTTATATAGCGCCTTTCACAGACATGGTCACAAAGTGCTTTACATGAGACAATTGTACGTTCACTCCATACTCGGTGGTGGAAAGCTACGTTTGTAGCTTCAGTTCCCCTGGGGGAGACTGACAGAAGCGCTGTCGCGACTACACACGTCTGCGCCAACGGTCCCTCTGACCACCACCATACATTCACTCATCATTCATCCTGGCCTATTGTGCATGTTTTTAGTGGTAGGGGAAACCAGAGTGCCCGGAGGAAACCTACGCAGACACGGGGAGAACATGCAAACTCCACACAGAAAGGCCCTGTCCAGGTGGGAATCGAACCCTGGACCTTCTAGCTGTGAAGCGAGAGTGCTAACCGCTGCGCTACCGTGCCGTCAATGGTACCCGCGTTAGGTAATGAGCGGAGGCGTTCGGCCTTTTTTGACCACCCCACTCCGTAATAATGCATCTTTTTAATGCGTCTTTTTTGCACTTTTTTGGACACTCAAAGAAGAAAGAATGAGTACTGATTTCTAGTTTGGGAGTCTGTGTTTCTGAGTGAGTTCCAGAGGGTGGGGGCGGCGATGGCAAAGGACCGGCCCCCCAAGGTCCGGCGGTTAGTGCGGGTGATGGGAGTGAGGCAGTTGGAGTAATGAAATTAAGCTTCCACGACCTAATCTGACTGTTTGTCACTAGTGTTGAGAATAGGTTTTGATCACGTGACATGACACCAATCTAAAGAACCTATAGTTGAGATTTGAGCTGAATATATGTCCATACTGGTAATATGGTGACTGTCTTTGTGCAGATTTCTGGTCTTAGGGTTTGCTGCAGATTTCTCTGTAATTCCTGGGCCAATTCACATGAAACAAAAACTGCCACAAAGTTCAAAGTCCTCTCCTCCAGCACATATGAACCATGGTCTAATAATTTCCTTATAAAGGCGTCCAAAAGTGGTGACAATATTCAAAAACATGTGTGTGATATTGGCCCGTAGAAAGGACTTACAGTCATAAAATAATATGACAGGTTTGTGAATTCAATCTATCCAACTATGAAAAAATATCAGGTCTCTCTCCCATAGAGTTGTATTGGCACCTGACAAAATGATTGTCCTGCTGCCATTTCTGATTGGCCTGCAGCAAAAGGAAGGGAGGCTTGATAATTCTGATTGGCGAACATGTCTATCACTCAAACGGCAGAGGCAGAAGACAGTGGGGAAACAAGCTCAGTGCCTGGGACCCCCTGAAGGTTTATGACCCCCACTTTGGGAACCACTGCTCCATTTAACACTCCTATCTCAACACAAACATTGTCACAGTGACCCACAAATCGATTATTGTCCCTGCCCTACTCAGTATTCTTCTGGAAACTTTCAAATGATACTTCTCTGCTTGTGTAAACTGTGCAAAATCTAGTGTCATAACTATACTGTCATTTTTATGCCAATCACATCCCATAGAAATTCCAACCTTTTGTTTGTGCTTGTAGTTTTGAAACATGATTTGGGTCACTGTGGGTGGGTCAATGCTCTGGCGGTGAGTGTCTGTGTTGCTTTAGCGAGCGTTGAACTTCTCCTGACAAGACTTCTTCCCGCTGTGGAGGTTTTTTCTGACATGGGTTTTGACACACATGTGGAAACGGTCCAACTTAAACAGGCTGACCTCATCGGGGACGCAGCAATGGGAAATGTGCTCACTGACGTTCAGAGACAGGGCATTGCCGAGGGTCTGTTATCTCCGATGTAGTATTGTGATAGCTGCTCACTCACAATGCCGAAATGCCGTAGAAGTTATGACAAATATTCTTCATGGAATTCAAACAGCTGACGGCGAAACATCTGTGGCGCACCTGCGAGTGGGCAGGACATGTGTCTCCAAAATATATCAATTGAAAAGCTACGACGTGTTAGTCTGGTGTTTATGTTGGACTTGGAAACAAGAATCCTGTTCGGAAAAGCAATCAGACCATGTTGTTTCATGCTTTTGATAAAACAACATAATTTGAAAATGTAATTTGGAATACTGGTAAGAACATGTAAGTAAATAAGTGAGTAAATAAATCCGTGAAAGAAAATATGTTATTACCAGTGCCCATGAATCGAAATGATCGTTTCTTTCAAGTCCTTGGTGTGGGGCGATTTTTGTTGGGTGAGGGGTGGAAGCACAGGCAGGGCAGGGAAGGGATGGAGTTCAGCTTCCTGATAGCCTGGTGGATAAAACTGTTCTTCAGTTGACTGGACTTGAGAGTTTTCAGTTCATAAAAACGTAAAAAGTAAAATCACTGTTCAGTTGATAAGCTAAGATGAACTGATACATTTTAAGTAAAACTTTAAGCAGTACTAAGTAACTCTTGCCCCAAGAGGCCATAAGCGCAACTGCAGGTGCCGTAGCATGTTACGATTTTTTAACTTAATTGCTTTGGAAAGTAAATACTACGCTGACAGGAAAGGCGAAGTAAGAGAGGGATATTGTACATCCAATTATACAATGGAAATAATTTTTCACTCAAACTTAGCTGTAAATACTGTTTAAAGTGACATTAGCCCGCAGTTAGCTTTGCCCGTTAGCATGTTAGCTTCTTCTTCGTGATTCCATTAGTGTGTATTGGGTGCTCCGGTCCGGTGGCAGTCAAGTTGCAAACATGGTTTTCTGGCCAGAGACACCAGGGGAGATGAAAGACCCTCCAATCATCCCATAAACACTTGTATTGACCCCACAGGGACTAGGAAAGGATTTATTAAGGTAAACACGTTACTTAGTACTGCTTTAACAGATTTCTTTTTTTTTGCCAAGATGAACAGATTTTTTTTTTTTTTAAATTCAGCTTAAAGGTTTTCAGTTCATTACCTTAAAAGTTTTGTTGAAACAGATTACGTTCTAAATTTTAAAGGCTTAAAGTGTGTTAAATATGTTTTTATACTGCTAATGGCTAATAAACTGAATCTAGTTTGAGAGGAAGTTAATCCCAAAGCCAGGCTGTGACAGCTTTGAAAATGTTCAAACACCTTGGAGAATTTTATATTTTTCCAACACAAATAATTTAGTCCTTATACTTTTCTTTAATTACCAGATTGGTTTGTTCATAATGCTCAGAACATCTCACATATGCCTAAGCATGTGTTGAAATGTAGAAAGCCTTTGGCGAGCTACCAAGGAAGGTCTGGAAAGCTCCTGGTAGCTCCCAAGCTACTGGTTGGAGATCCCTGATATAGCCTGTCCATGTAGGGCTCGAAATGTAAGCACCGAGATATTAAACCTTTACACAAAAGGGAGTCAGTCCTGGGACATATTAACACAGGTGTAATGTGAGCTCCCCTGGTTGTGGTCAAGAGCCTCACAGTGGAGCTTTGGACTGACTGCAGACGGGCCAACTCTGTAATCCAATAAGCGGCAGTAGCTTAATCTGATCCATATCAGCAAGAGTCATGGTGTAGCCATTCTACCAACTTTATAAACTGGAATCATATTTTTCAAGCTTTCAAACTGATTTAATGTAGTTCAGTGCTGTGAACATGATGCAGGATACTGAACGTCAACACCCACGTGAAGAATTGAAACGAGTTTGGAACCACAACTATTCATTTAAACTTAACTAGCTGATCCCGAAGTGATCCCGTTTTGCCGGTCGGGCACCGTTGCCGTCCCATCAAGCGCCGCTAGAGGTGCCACCATGTGCACCACACTCACTAACAGCAGAAGGAGACCGGCACCGCACCTCCCTAACCTCACAGCACACCCCCTTCCGACACACGCCTCACCCCCACATGCCCCCACACCATATAAACACAAACACATGAACAAGAGATCGCAAATGTTTGAAGACGTAGCAACAGTTAGCGGCTAACAGTTTAGCATTATGATAGAAGTTTACAAAAAGATGGTGAACTGACAAACATCTGACAGACCAGAGCTGAAATCCTCGTGAAATGTCCATTTGTTTATTAATCCAATATCTACAGGAGCTGTCAGGTCTTTTTCCTCCTCATGATCACAAAGCAAAGCAGCACCGGAGGAGAGGCTGAGGCGTTCAAGCGTTGCGGGAAAAAAAAGTTCTGCGCTGTAAACTTAGTTCTAAATGGAAGTGTTATGTTCTAAATGCCAAAAAAAGGAGAGACTTTCATGAAAGTTGCAGTTAAGCAAGTAAATGGAAGTCTCAAAATGTTGATGCTGATAAATGAGTTTTTCACACAAGATTAATGAGATTTCCGTAGCTCATTGAATGCAATCAGAGCAATGTGTAAAGTGTGGAGGGGAGTGAGGGGCGTGGGTTACGGGGGAAAAGCCAGGTTAGGGGAGAGGGGTGGGGGGTGGAGCAGCGCAGGGTTAAAAAAAATTCAAAAAGACATCACTTAAGGCAGCTTTAAAGCCTGATTTATTTGTATTTATGTTAAATGTTGTGCTCCCTGCTTCATTAAGTAAGCATCTAAATCAGCGCGGTGTGTATTTGCCATCTAATATAGTGCTCAAGACAGAGCGAAATAGTGCTCAAGACAGAGCGAGTCAAAACAAGACTTAAAAATGCATATAACTGAAAGTATTTTATCTACACTCTTGCCTCTTACTGTAATTGATTAATTTTATGTTGATGTTTTTATTGATTGTATTTGTTTTCTTATATTTATGCAACTGTGAAGCACTTTGAATTGCCTTGTGTATGAATTGTGCTCTACAAATTAACTTGCCTTGCCTAATAAAGCTGAAACATTTAATCACTTCATGAGAAGGAAAGAGAAACGTGTTGGTCTGCTGACTCTTCAATGTCCTTTCACTGTTTCACAACGGGCGACATCAAGTATCCCAGCTTTAAAATCTGTTAATGAAGTTAAAAGTAAACACCACCCACACATGTGCACAAGCCTCTCAGTCGTTCGTACTTTGAGATGCCATGTCATGAACCTTGACCTGTGACCTTAAGGAGGTGCATTTAGGAGGCAAGAAAAGACTGGAGAAAACAATGGGCATCATTATGAGAAGGAAGGGTTTAATGAGAGAACGGTCAAATGGTTTCCACAGTCGGCCCATTTGTCGGCCTTGTGCACCATTACTGTTTGTGCCAAATCTAGACCGTTAAGTAAGCTAAAAAACAGCTTTAAAGTTGTAGTTAACCTCATAAAAAGAGAGAAAGAGAAAGTGTAGTCTTTGCAGGAAGGAAGGATGCAGGAGGGAGGGGTTATTGATGAGTCGGTGGAAGATTTCCGGAGGTTAATAAGCTGTCACACACCTGAGACTGAACAGAGAAGCACAGGTCAAAGAGGCAAGAGGCGCCTAATTAAGTGTCCGCATCGTGAAGGTGAAACCGTCGAGCTGCTGAGAAGGGACAGAAGTTCGTATTTTTTTGAAGCTCCACTACCTACAAAAGTCAGAGGAAGTTGAGCATGAACACTTTGCTGCGGCTCCAAATCATTTGTGGCTCTCGCAGAACCTCCCTCCTGCACACAGATACAGACGGCGTCATGCAAGGGGGTGTTGGAAGAAAGCCTCTCATGGGAATCACATTTTTTTCTTTCTGGTGGTCTATGAACATATTTGTCTCACACCAATAAAGTCAAGCCAAAATCCGGTCCATGTGGATGTTTTTTCACAGCAATAAATACAGACGGCATTTCTGGAATCACCCATTTGGTTATTTTTAAAGGGGGAAAACCAAAAATTTAAACTTTCTCTAATTATTCAAAAACGACTTTAACAAATGCTGAATTCTGAATATAGTTTTCTACTAGATAAAGATACAAAGACATGGAGAGGAGAAAAGTGGTTCAACAGCCCAAATACATAAATAACGGAGAATACTAACAAGGTGCTTCATGTTAGCATCGTGCTAATGCTAATGCTCTCTAGCTACGACTGCCATCTTTTCATCTCTACTGAACAATTGGCTGTCAATGAACATCCACATGAACCTGATTTAGACTTGACTTTATTTGTATGTGATAGATACGTTTATATTTCAAATTTTAAAAAAGAGTGAAAAATTGTGGTTCCCAAAAGATTCTACTTTCCCCCTCTGCGAGGCCACACCCCCTTCTATGATGAGATGCCGTCTGTATCTATCGTTGCTAGCGTTAGCATATGTAGCATGAAGCTAACGTAGATTCCCGGTTAGAGTATTTATGGGCTGTCGAAACACTTTTCTCCTCTCTATGTCTCTGTATCTTTATTTAGTAGAAAAATATATTTATAATTCTGAATTTGTTAAAGTAATGGTGGAGAAATGGAATAAAGTTTTTTTTCTCTCTCTCTCTTCTTTGTTTTCCCACACTGGCTGCTTCAAACATGACCATATACGGGCAATTAAAAGATACCGTATGTATCTATCCCAATCGTTCATGTGAAATCAAATAAATGCACATTCAGGCCGACACAGTTTTGTCAACAGGGTGGACTGCAATGGGAATATAATGCGCTAAAATAGATTATATTTTTGGCTTCAGAAACTCAGTTAGAGAATACCAAATTAATCAATCAATCAGGTATTTTGATAACACAGCATCTTCTTCACTTCTTGTGTGCTAGAAACTGGTCTGTGTCAGTGATGCGCCCACAAGCAGCAGCAGACTGGTTAGCGTAGCCCGGTGCAGCTCTGACAGCTTTGCTCAGCCTTTGACTCTTCTCAGATAAGCCGCCATGTTCGCAGATAGGAGCGTCTTGTAGCACTGATAATCTCCATGCTTCATTTCACCCTCCAACACTTTCCCAGGACGATTGGGTGTGTTTTTGAGGTCAGAGGACTGTCCCTCTGATGTGGAGGTGTCAAGGAGATGAGAATGAACAGCGAGGAGAGGTTAATGTGCATTTACCGTGGCTTTGGCGCTATCTTTAAGAAGGTATTTCAGACAACACCTACGGAACTTCCTTTCTTTTTTTTTAAGCAACTTTCTGGCTGCACAACATATCCCCAAAATATCTTTATTGCAGCTATAGCGGACGCAGTATCTATAGTGCAAGAAGCCACAATATGTATATATCACACATACAGGGGCGGACTGGCCATATGTCCATTCTGGAAGAGCACAGAAGGGCCACTGGCTCTTGGGCCACCAGTCCCGCCTCAACCGAGCTTTACCCAAATCTAAAAGCTAAAAAGAAAAGCATCAAAATAGCGAGAAAAAGAGGATGAAAAGTCAACAAAAACGTGAGAAAAACACAGACAAAAAAAACTACAAAAACGTGAGAAAAACACAACAAAAAATGATGAAAGATAATTGAAAAAGCAACAAAAATATGACAAAAATGTGGCGACGTGACAAAAAGTTTCCATCACTTTTGTAGGTCTTAGCTTTCAAATGAGGCGTTACATTGTTGCTCTCCAGTCGAGAAGCTTTTAGATTTGGGTAAAGCCCAGTATAAAAAAACATGAATCTAAAAGGAGTATGGTGTACCACAAGGTTCAATTTTGGGACCATTATTATTTATTATTTATATTAATGATTTTGCTTATGTTTCTACGACCACCTTTCCTGTTCTTTTTGCTGATACCAGTCAAAAAAATAATAATAAAAAGCCGAACTGGGGAAAATGCACTTGTTAATGTTAAGGTGGGGGGCAAGAGGTTAAAATATGTATTTGTGGAAGTGCACAATTACGCTAACTTTGGCCAGGCTGGTCAGAGTCCAGGGCTGTTTTTTAGTGCTTTTGATTTTCGTAGGCTTAATACAATATTGCCGTCATATCGTGCATCCCTAGTTCCTACACAGGGCTCTCGAGTTTTCATTATTCAGTTGCGTGAGATTTTTTTGGTGGGAGGGGCATGTAAGCAAAAAGCCAGCTTAAATCTAAAGACCGCATAACTCACTATGTAAACCGAAACTTGATTTTGAGTGCCGCTTGGATTTGAAGTCTTTGTTTAAAGTGTGTTTAAAACCACATCCTTTCGGCGCTCTTCAGTGCAGAGATCATTCTTGACAGGTGAAAAAGCAAAAAGATGAGGCGCTCAGGAAGAGTTTCGGTTCACAGATCTTCCTCAAAGCAAACTCAAGATGGCATATAATATGTTTCTTTGACGTTTTTTTTAATCCAGCTAGCAAGGGCTGTCGAGATAATTACTATATATTACTATATATAATACAACATTTATCGACTCTTCATTTATTTGCATTTGAGCTACTGTAATTTACTGTGATTTAATTAGTTTCGGTGGCATTAAAGAGGGGGTATTATGCTTTTTTCAATCACATAGCACCAGTCTATATCACACTACAATGATGACCAAACCTTCTGTTGGTCTGTAAATGCAATAAATTAGAATAACTGCCTTGGATAAAATTGCTCTCTCAAAATGGCTGTAGTGAATGTCTTGAAATAGGCCTCTGTCTCTTTAAGAACCTCTGACCCTTTCCGACACGCCCCCTCCACACGCTGTCTGTGGCATCAGTGGGGAGGGGGTTCTGCTGAGGAGCAGTGGTTGGTTACTCGGCTGGTGACGAAAGCTCGGAGGCGTCTCCAGGAGGTGGGGGCGTTCCTAGGAGGACTCAGGCAAACCTATCCCTAAAATGGCCGCCATCAGAGTTTTTACAGATTACTCAAAAATATGTGAATGTGCCAAGGCAACACTTCAGGCATGTTTTTAATGAGAGAATGACATAATAACATGATGTAAAGCTTGAAAAAGTCCATTTTGCATAATACCCCCCCTTTAATAGGTCTTCAATAATGTCGTTTATCACAAAATTTCCCTGCCTCATTATATCGAACTTGAAATTTTGTTTCAGGCCTACAGTTGGCCATGTAAAATAAAAACTTTTTGAGGAACTCTGTTTTCCTTTGGTCCGGTTTTACTGTCCATTTTACAAGACGTTTTCACTTGCTATAACAACCGGCCCATTTACAGCGGTCAGGAGGCCTTCTCATACAATTGTAATATATATTTTATTTTTGTAGACTCGAGAGCCCTGTTCCTGGACATATGGATGGGAAAAAAACATATTCTATTCATATATCTTAAACGTCCGTCCTTCAAAGTTGACATTTTAATCGATTTCACATATCACGTTTAATACGAACATCTGTTTCTTGGCACAATCTGAAAAATACTTGAGCCGCCCCAAGTCCCCGTGCCTCTATCGACCTGTCAGCTCTAATCTCTCTAAGTATGTTTGATGTTTTGAAATCTCCACCGTCCCGTAACCCGATGCCTCAAATGTCCACGCTTATCTCCGCCAGGTTCAAAGGGACAGTCTTTAGCCGTGATTTAGCGCCTTGATCCGTGAAGCGCGGATGGCCAATGGAGAGGATGACAAAGTGGGGCTTTACAATTCAAAGGCATGACTCAAGAGTTGGCTTCGAGTCGGTCTTTTTGTCCGAGTATTTTGCTCATCCAGAGTCTGGTCGTGTGTCTGGTAGTGTATATAGCATCGCAGACAGACTCTTGGACGCAGCACATGGCCAAAAACAAAAACAATCAAAGCTGTAGAAAAAGTGTTGACATACTGGCGGCTTATGGTCCTGCAGTCCCTCTATGTAAGGCAGTGCTCGGATTCTCCTTTGAATGTAGCTTTTATAGCAGAAGATAAGTATATTAAACTGTCCAGTGAACTAGATTAAATCACAAATTTCATTGCAATACAGAAAATCTTCAATTCAATTTTTACTATACAGGTTTTAGTAAACCAGGACTTTTTACTCCAAGGTGTTGTGCAGTGAAATGATCAAAACCACTTTAAGGGCTTGATCTTCTGTCTGGCACAACAACAGTGTTGCTCAAGACAAAGCTGGAATCTGGTGCCCCAGTGCTGTCACCGGTCCCCTAAGACCATTGCTTAGAAATAAAGGGGTCGGCAGAGGTGTGGTGCGCTACAAACAATGCTGACTACAACAAGCGCTTCCTCTTCGCTCTCCTTTTCTTTGCACTAACATTGCACGCAGCTTTGTGCATCTTATTTTAAGGCCTATCTCACCAGCCTAAAAGACTAGTTGAAGACTAGTTGGAGACTCGAGTTGCAGCTGGGCAAGGAGATGGCTCCTAGACACCCCCTGGAGATAAGGTGAGACTCCAGGTAAAACAAACCGGTTCGATTTCACAGAGACTGCATGGAGTCTTCGAGAGCTCAAGCAGTATTTGTTGTTGTCAACCTACGTACAAGATGTTTCTGTGACATCCCTGCAATGTCTCCGAGACCTGTCGGATAACAAGAAGATCTCAAAGAGACTCCATGCGACTCTTTGAGATCTCCTTGGTGTCTGACAAGTCTTGGAGACATTGCAGGGACGTCACTGAAATCAAACCTTTTCACCAAGACTACATGGAGACTCGCCTTATCTCCAGGGGACGTCTCGGAGACGTCTCCGTGACTAACAGCGACTCTAGTCTCCAACTGGTCTTCAGCCTGGTGAGATAGGCCCTTTGTATGCACGCAATCCACAACTCTCTTCGATGAGATAGGCCCATAAGCGCTCGCAGAACAAACTACAAATTATTTTTCCCACTGTTAAACACTGTCCAGCTCCTGAATATATCGATGGTCCCGCTCTAGTTCCAGTATTAAGCGCGGGACAAACTCACACACTCACCCACACAGACACACTGTCACCCACAGTAGGGGAAAATATTCCAGTCTGGTATAGACCATACCAGACTGGAATATTTGAGGAAAAGCTTGAGGAGCCTGAGCAGAGGAGCCTGTGTTTACCTTTTGTGTATGTCTGATAAAATCATTAGAGAGAAGTGTGTGTTTATATGGTTACAAACATGTCCTGAGAGGCAAGCATTCAGAAACACACAAAAACAATGTTAACAAATCGAACACTTTCAGATCATTCATAACAGAACAATATTTAGACTGGAGTTTGGCCAAGAAGTGCTTGTAGTAACAAGAGGCCCATTTGGTACAACTGTTTTCAAATTGATGTTTTTCCTGGAGACAGACACCGCAGGGAAATCGGAAATGTGCCAAACGAGCACAAACAGACAAACAGATTTAATCAAGTTATTTGTGTGGACTTTTTGTGTAATGGGAATTGAGGTTTTGGGAGTAAAATGTGGAAAGCATCATTTGGCTGTCAAGTCAAGTAATATCCATAAGGGGATAATAGTAGCGGTTTGCATGTTTTCCTCAAGTCTGCGTAAGTTTCCAACAGCGGGACGTTCTTGGTTAAGAATCATATGATAATTATTAAAAAGAACTGAACTCTGGTCCTAAACTTGTTCCAAACCAGGTCTAAAGTTGGATTAAACTTCCTCTTTTTACAGTGCAATTCCCTGTGCTGCATCTCTTCATTCAGCAGAAGAATTAGTTTGTAGAAGAGGCCTTTTTTTCTGATCCTTGACCATCTGTGTGGTCCTCCATTTTGATCATTTGTCTCTCAGAAACCCCGTCTAATCAGGAGCGGGAGTATGAAGCTTGAGTGACCAATTGTACGTACAATAAAATGTGAAGTGCCCCATTCATCTTCTGTCCTCAACATCTGCACTGAAAGCGTGGGCCTCCCAAAGCTTGAGCGAATAACAGTAAGACATGAATCAAGATAGAGGTATTTTTCCAAATTACGGGTCTGGAATAAAAAGACTGATTGTTAAGATTGGGGAGGGGGGAAAAATTCAGACAAAACTCTCAGGTTGGTTTTATTAACCACAAAATCCTGACGCAAGATCTGGAGATCTGGAGACTGCTCCATTGACAGGTTACCTTGGGGCACCACTGGGGAGGACCCTTCACCCACCAGTCACATCGGTGTATGAAGAGTGGTACCTTGATGTAAAGCGCTTTGAGTGCCTAATGTAAATGACCCTCCAAGTTCAACTGTGTTTAGGGTTTCTGGTAGGTTCCATCAGCACTGAAAACCCTAAAAACAATTGATCCTGGAGGGCCACTAACCACCCACACAGCCGCTAGGTCACTTAAAGGTCAAATACGCACTAATATCAAGTTTTGTTTTCACATAAAAGTTACATAATGTACCTTTACGTAAGTGCTTCTCAAACGTATCACCTCATAAAGTATTTAAGTGTAAGTAACTAATTAAGTATTATTTGTGGGTTAGTTGGAAGCCACTGTGACTGAGCGCCCTGGCATTGTGGGTTTACTTGTTTTTGGTGGTGGGGAAACCGGAGCACTGCCTTGAGTGCTCCTCTGAAACGGTGCACCGCCTCCTGAGTTTGTCTCGGTTTCAGAGCGTGGTGACTGGTCAGCTCCTCCACCTCCTCCTTCCTCTTCCCCCTTCGCAGCTCCCTCCGCTCCGCCACAGTCTTTCACCAACTTCTGGGAAGAGCGTAGCGGACGTCTTACTCTCCATTGAATGAACATTAGTCCGAACAATAGTAGGAATAGAAGGCTTGTGCGGCTTAGTTAATAATGATCTAATAATCTATACTGTATTAATCTCTGTAGAGAAATTAGTTCTCTGCATTTGACCCATCCTCAGTGTTGCATGGGGCGACATGTAGGAGCAGTGAGCTGCCAGCATGGGCCGGCACTCTGGGACCCATCTCCATGATGTGGAGCCAGGCTGGTGGTCAGAAACACCTGGCTGGAGGATTCACCTATTTCACATGTTTTTTATAACCTACCACTAACCGACGCAGACACGGGGAGAACATGCAAACTCCACACAGAAAGGCCCCGTCCAGGTGGGAATCGAACCCGGGACCTCCTCATTTGTGCCTTTTTTGTTTCCTGTTGCACCTTTTGTGCTGCCTCCTCTGTGCTGCAGGTGTGGGGGCTCTTGGTGTCTCTTCAGTGTTTCAGAAGAAGAAATTTGTAGGTCTCAAATCTCTTAAGCTCATAAGCCATCTGTTTACTTCCAAAAAAGTACCATCATTATAAACACCTGTACCACCACATGTACCACCGTTTGAAAAACATTTGTCTAAGTTATTTGAACACCTATGCTTTATTATTGACATTTATTCAAAACCTGTCGTGTTGTGACTAAAAACAAACATTACTGAACACTTGTCGGCGCACACACACGCACTCTTTTTGCATTAGCGCGTGAACCTGACGTATTTTCCTTTGGTGACCCCAAACGCCAGCCGCCCCTGACCCCGTCCTGTGTCAACCCTGGGCTGCTACTGGATCTGTTATAGAAAACAAACATGTCTGCCACCCAGAGCAGGAAGTCTTCAGAGAACCCCCGAAACATGACACGTCCCGCAAAGTCCGCCACGGCGCGCTTCCACCAGACACGCTTTATTTACACAGACCTCGAACGCACCACAACACACTGCACAGTGGGTTAGCTGTGAAAAGGGTGCCTTCACTGGTGCGGTGCAAGTTGGGTCATTATAGTTTCTTAATTATTGTCCAGAGGGGTACAAAAATCCTCAAAATGCTGTCCTAATCTTCTGATGGCTTGATCTAGCTTTTACGTGAAGTGGCTTTATGATGCAAATTAATAAATCGTACCCCACTTTATCTAAAATGCGTGTTCAAAAACAAACTAAAAACAATGATACTTACCTTCAGTCTAGAGCTGGACAATATATTGTGAAATACATACCTGATTGATCTACATTTCAGTCCTGTTTTAGTTTTCAAATATTGTCGACTGGGCCAAATCCGGCCCTCCAGCATAGTAGCTCTGGCCCCCAATAAATGTGAAGACAAAAATTTACAAAAGGGTAACCAAAATAAGCCACAAAAAAGTGACAAAACGCAACAAATAAGTGACAAAAAAAGCAACAAAAGAGCGATTAAAACTTGACGAAAATGTGGTGAAACCAAGACAAAAAAGGAACGTAAAAAAAAAACCTATGAAAAATAAACCAAACCACACACACACACACACACACAATGAAAACACAACACAAAAATACAAAACGCGGTTAGTTTTGGGTAAAGCCGAAGTGGAGATAATGTGCTCGGATAAGGCGGGGGTGAGAGGTTAAAGTACTCAAAAAATGTGAAACATACAGTCAATTCCTTTACATTTATTAGAAGAACACCCACTAGTCATATATGATGTACAACTGGCATTTGTTGAAAGTGATGCTTTACGTCGGTCGACAATTGGTAAGTTCGGCCCTCGGTCTTTTGACAATGAAGAAAATCGTCCCTCCAGCAAGAAAACTTGCCTACCCCTGGGCTACACCATACTCATTATTTATCCATTCTCAGTGGCTCAGGCTTCAGCTACCTGGGAGTAGACTGACACTGGCAGGGTGGGTGAAGTGTCTTGCCCAAGCACACAAAGAGACAAACGTGCTCTGCTGAATCAACCCAGCCAACGATACAAAAAAAGAATTATGTCAATCTCTACTATAATAGAAAATTCCTGAGCCTAAACAAAGATGCTATCTTATCTATGTCTGCAGTATCATGTGGAATGAGGAAAAACAAAACAAAAAGCAGGACAGCAACAAAAACTGGTGGTTTAATAACTGAAAGTGTCCAAAATCACAACAAAAACCAGAGATAAGAAGAACTGAAGTGACAAAAACTCAAAGGAACCACTGACATTGACAATGAACTAACAAAACACAACGAAAACCAGAGATTAGAAGAACTGAAGTGACAAAAACTCAAAGGAACCACTGACATTGACAATGAACCAACAAAAGACAAGGGAAACAGGGATTGGAGATCGTGGCACAGGCTTAACACATCATTCAGTTCACACAGGGGCAGTAAAGCAAAACCACAAGGACATAACACGGACCATGACACGTACTGGTTTACGGTATCCAAAAGTGTTCATATTAAATTGCATCCGCACGTATTTCTTTAACAAAGCTAAGATGTTTTGTTGCAGATACTCCTTTGATCACGGCAGTCCTGGAGCAGATTGGGTAATGTCTAAAGTCCGGATATGTCCCTGGCATGGCCTGTCAAACCAAAGGGAGAGACTGCTACCTTAAATCATTACAATAACAAACAGAACCACATCCTCATCACGTGTCACTCTATAGGGCTATCCAGTTACAGGGCAAACAGCGCACGGGGGTCGCCTTGAGCGCACACACTGTAAGTGCATCTGATCGCAGTGAGGTCATTGCTCCAGTTGAGATGATGCGCTGAGGGTCCTTTAACACAACACGGTGACTTCATGTCCTGAAAGACTGTTCAGGCTGTTGGGCCTTGAGAGCAGCGTCCCACGCAAACTGGGTTCTACTGTTGAAAGGTTTTGCTCAACCAAAGTTTGGTTTTGCAGCAAAGACATTTGAAATAGTGTTGTTTTGTATTAAATGAGTGGAGACATAATTATAATGGAGGATGTCTTGTGGCAGTAATGTAGCAATTAGTACTGATGGGATATAGGCTTTAATGTGTAGCCTAAGTAGCAGAGACGGATACAATGTAGTAACATGGTTAAAGGGATATTTCAGGATTTTTGACATAGGGCCTTATTTCCTAGTTATCCAGAGTGTTGCTGATTTCTCGAGATATTTTTTTTGTAATTCATGTAGTTCTAGACTAGTGCAAGGCTAGCGCATTTCTACAGTATCAGCTAGCCTGCATTATCGACTTTTTCAAGCTTTACATCATGTTATTATGTCATTCTCTCATTAAAAACATGCCTGAAGTGTTGCCTTGGCACATTCACGTATTTTTGAGTAATCTGTAAAAACTCTGATGGCGGCCATTTTAGGGATAGGTTTGCCTGAGTCCTCCTAGGAACGCCCCCACCTCCTGGAGACGCCTCCGAGCTTTCGTCACCATGCGAGTAACCAACCACTGCTCCTCAGCAGAACCCCCTCCCCACTGATGCCACAGACAGCGTGTGGAGGGGGCGTGTCGGAAAGAGTCAGAGGTTCTTAAAGAGACAGAGGCCTATTTCAAGACATTCACTACAGCCATTTTGAGAGAGCAATTTTATACAAGGCAGTTATTCTAATTTACTGCATTTACAGACCAACAGAAGGTTTCGTCATCATTGTAGTGTGATATAGACTGGTGCTATGTGACTGAAAAAAGCATAATACCCCCTGTTTAAAAACAGTCTGACCCGCTCCACAGTGCAAATCACTTATAACACCAGACTAACCATAACCATAAATTTTATGTCTTAGGGACCAGGTCTGCGAACTAGCTTTTAGCTATATGGCCTATGAGCATGGCATCGGTTATTGTAACAATGCTTCTTGTTCTGTCCCTATCAAATAAACATATAAATAAATAAAAATGTCGATTTGTAATTTTAACAATTTTGCATTTAAAACACCTTATATTTGAGCAGCTTCGTGGTTGTATAAGCTACGCAGCGGCGGAGTGATCTGCTAAAAAATAGTCCCACAAAATGTGATCATTCATGTGATGCAAGGTCAGTTATATTCCAAACATGATTCTATGGACACAGACATTTATATGGTTAGTCTGGTGTTATAAGTGATTTGCCTCAGGTGCACTGTGGAGTCAGACTGTTTTTAATGCAGGCTAGCTGATACCATAGAAATGCGCTAGCCTTGCACTAGCCCATCGCCACGTAACTCTTCAAATATAAGAACTGCATGAATTACAAAAAAAAACATCAAAAAAAATAAATAAAAATCAGCAACACTCTGGATAACTAGGAAATGAGGCCCTATGTCAAAAATCCTGAAACATCCCTTTAAGTCCAAAAAAGTGGATTCCGCAGGCGCTGGGCCCTTAAAACCATGACATAAGCATCTTCTCTACTCTTGCAACATACAGTATAATCTTTAGGAGGCCAGTGTGTCTTATAAAAACAGCTTGTCAACTTCCCCATGCGTTCTCCTCGTGCATGACTCAGATAAACCATATTTAGTTGCTATCGTTCCATTCCCCACGCTGACAGCTCCATGTGTCTTCCGCCGGGCCCCTCTGTCAGGACACTCCCCCATCCCCAAAACACTCTCTCTCTCTCTCTCTCTCTCTCAATCTGGGTCGCTACACGATGCTCTGCTCCCTGGAGTCCTTAAGTGTTTGCATGTGCTAACTGGTACAATATGTTACATCTGAATAGGCTGTATAAGCACAAGAGGAGCACGAGGGTGAGTGGAGAGCGCTATGGTTGAGGAAAGCGAGGGGAAAAAAATATCAAGTATGGGGCTATTAGTCATTACTGTTTGGGGTTCTGTTCTGGCTTCATGGACCATTGCCTGTCATGTGTATTCACAATGTTTCCTCCAGTGACGGTCTCCGAAGACACAGATTATACCAAACCGAAAACACAGAAATAATAACTTATGTACTCTATGCAGTCTCCCATATCAGATGGCTCTACTGGGCTTTTCCCGGACACCAGGGAGCGATTCAAAAGGTTTAAATGCTACAAATTGTGCATAATTGATCTAGTTCGGGACACGCTGAGTAGACTTTGTTGTTCCTGTATATACATTTGTTCCCTGGATACGACCAATGCTTTGTTGGCAAGGTGTAACTGGTCAGTAGCTATTTGTGACCACGATGCTGCAGCCATGCGCCTCGCCCTGGCAATGCAAGATGGACGTCAACTGATCACAATGCAGTGTGACATATTAAGTTTTTGCTTACGGGATATTCCTGTGTGTTATAGTCCGGGCAGGTGCGTCATGACACACACTTATGCTTAAAACCTTTCACACAAGGTCTGGAAATCAAGCTTGTGACATTTTTTCATCAACTCGAGTTCTAAACGTGTAGTTATTTACCAGGTTCGGGTCTAACATAGAGAGACAGCGTCTTTTGAAATGCCCATATGGTCATGTTCGAAGCAGCCAGAGGGGGAAAACAAAGAAGAGAAAATGTCTCGGTTTGAAGTAAAAATGAAAATGAAACGACCCAAAATGCAAACTGCCACGGGAAACTGATTTAATGCGTGCAAAAATCAAGAAACAAGAAACTGACAAAGAACAAAAATAAAGCAGGAGCAACTGAAAACCAAACTAAGACAGGGACATGAAGACAATGAACTGACCAAGAACAAGGGAAACACAGGGGTAGAAATACATGAGGAAACGGGGCACAGGTGAGACACATTAGGGCGGGGCAGGCAATAACGAGAGGGAAGTCAAACAGGTAATCACAACAGAGCAAAAATACATGTCAAAATAAAACACCAAGGACATAAACACAAGAAAACAAACCAAAACAGGGCAACAGAAAGCAGACCATGACAGAAAAGACTCTCCTATTTATCCACCATTACATTTACAAATGCTGAATATATATTTTTTAACTAAATAAAGATACAGAGACATGGTAAGGAGTAAAGATTTTGTCTTGACTTTATTTGTGTGATAAATATATGTATTTAAGAGTGAACAATTGTTGATTCCTATTTGAGAGGTTTTCTTCCCCCTCCAATTGTGGTGCCTTCTGTATCTTATATTGCCTCCATGCGGAAATGTGTATATTTTTTTACCCTTTAGCCCTCAGTGCTGCTGGAGCTACCTGTCAGCGTGACCTTGCTGTGTTTTTGTTTTACATTTGCATGTTTTGTGTAAACAATAGCAGCTGTAATACCTGGAGAAGATAATCAAATCATATTGACTGATTGATTTAACGCCACACAGAATCCTTGTTGTGAGGCAAGTGCGCTAGTCACTTCTGGGCCATACGGAATCCTTTATGTTTTGGGGGATTTTATCATATTAAAAAAATGTTTATTGAAGGCAAGAGAACGCAAAATACATATCTTTAAAATGAGTTTCCAGCTGGTTTGTTTTTATAAATCAGAATCTCTTCACAAAGAAACTTGAACGTCTCATGAACCACATTGTCCTGGGACCTCGCCCAGAGATTGGGACAGTATTAGATTAGATAAGCCCTAGTGAGAAACCCCCACCTGTCACTGGTCAGCCCTGTGTCGTGTCATTACCGATAACCACAGGACATTAAATACCAAACGCATGACAGGAGCCCATAGCAACGCATTTGTTAACAGATATTTGACAACAGGTCTGTCCATTGATGCATAGTGTGGATTACAAAGGGCGAGCTGTGGTTAATCTTACAGCATTTTGGAGGGGACATGACGTGATTAAGTAGTTTGTGTTCTTGTCACCCTTTTTCAAACTCCAAACTGTGTATATACCTAAAGCACTGTTGGATTGAAGCTTCCCAGGTGATGGCTATCTGAGGAGGTGTGGTCAAAGCGGGTCCACATTCTGAATAAGGCGGCTAGCTTCTGTTCCTCATACAAAATGTGAAGGCAAAGACATCAGACAAACTGGACCGCCAAAGTAACTGCCAAAGAGTGGAGCAACCAGGAATCCATACCGTTCATTGAAGTGTCTAGAAATACAAGGTGGTCAGTGAGAGACATTGCCAATGGGAGAAAAGTGGACATCTGACCACTATTGAGCAAGAAGCTTAAACATCTAGACTGGGTCAGGAGTAGCCTGGCCTTAGCCACCCGTAAAGTCCAGTCAATTATAGTTTCCTTACATGCATGTCTGGGTCTGATCTCAGTGGCCGCCTTACATCGGTTGAATTTCAACCTCCCATTCAGAGAGCGGGGGAGGCGGGTGTTGTAGTCAAGCATTTGTGCCACATTTGAAAGTAGTTTGAAATAATGGAAGCTCTTCAATCCTGGCTTGGCTCCCAAATAGCCAGAAATTAAAATTGAAGCCTTGGAATACACAAGGAATGCCCCCAAGAGTTATAATAGCTGCTTCACTCACTTGGGTTTATGTCACGACCAAATGTTAGCGAAAATCAGATTTGATTGTTTCAAAGGAGTTCACCCCTCCCACCTGACAACGGAGCTCAATTGTGAAGATCCAGACCCTTGTACGAAACAAGTACGAGGGTATGGTAAAACCAGGCTAGGTCAGGAAGGATCTAAAGACAGATTTTCAGCAGCTGTAATCAAGTCCCCCTCCTGGAATCGCCACCTTAACGTGGTGGAGGGGTTTGAGAGCCCGAAAGATCCTGGGAGCTCTGTTGTTGGAGGCTTCGTGCCCCTGTTAGGGTCTCCCAGGGCAAGCAGGTCCTCGGTGACGGGTCAGACAAAGAGCGGTTCAGAAGCCCCTTATGAGAGACCAACAGGCCCGGTTAGAACCATGAGGCCGGCCTTCTGTGGACCCACCATCTGCAGGAGGAGCCATGGGCAATGGAAAAGTGGCAATGGCAATGGAAAAGTGGAGGATGGATGGAAAAGTGGAGGATGGATGAATTGAAGGAAAAGTGGAGGATGGATGGATTGAAGGAAAAGTGGAGGATGGATGGATGGAAAAGTGGAGGATGGATGGAAGGAAAAAGTGGAGGATGGATGGAAGTAAAAGTGGAGGATGGATGGAAGGAAAAGTGGAGGGAGGATGGATGGAAGGAAAAGTGGAGGATGGATGGATGGAAGGAAAAGTGGAGGATGGATGGAAGTAAAAGTGGAGGATGGATGGAAGTAAAAGTGGAGGATGGATGGAAGGAAAAGTGAAGGATGGATGGAAGGAAAAGTGGAGGGAGGATGGATGGAAGGAAAAGTGAAGGATGGATGGAAGGAAAAGTGAAGGATGGATGGAAGGAAAAGTGGAGGATGGATGGAAGGAAAAGTGAAGGATGGATGGAAGGAAAAGTGGAGGGAGGATGGATGGAAGGAAAAGTGGAGGATGGATGGATGGAAGGAAAAGTGGAGGATGGATGGAAGTAAAAGTGGAGGATGGATGGAAGGAAAAGTGAAGGATGGATGGAAGGAAAAGTGGAGGGAGGATGGATGGAAGGAAAAGTGGAGGATGGATGGATGGAAGGAAAAGTGGAGGGAGGATGGATGGAAGGAAAAGTGGCGGATGGATGGAAGGAAAAGTGGCGGATGGATGGAAGGAAAAGTGAAGGATGGATGGAAGGAAAAGTGGAGGGAGAATGGATGGAAGGAAAAGTGAAGGATGGATGGAAGGAAAAGTGGAGGGAGAATGGATGGAAGGAAAAGTGAAGGATGGATGGAAGGAAAAGTGGAAGATGGATGGAAGAAAAAGTGGAGGATGGATGGAAGGAAAAGTGGAGGGAGGATGGATGGAAATAAAAGTGGAGGATGGATGGAAGGAAAAGTGGAGGATGGATGGAAGGAGAAGTGGAGGATGGATGGAAGGAAAAGTGGAGGATGGATGGAAGGAGAAGTGGAGGATGGATGGAAGGAAAAGTGGAGGATGGATGGAAGGAAAAGTGGAGGATGGATGGAAGGAAAAGTGGAGGATGGATGGAAGGAAAAGTGGAGGATGGATGGAAGGAAAAGTGGAGGATGGATGGATGGAAGGAAAAGTGGAGGGAGGATGGATGGAAGGAAAAGTGGAGGATGGATGGATGGAAGGAAAAGTGGAGGGAGGATGGATGGAAGGAAAAGTGGCGGATGGATGGAAGGAAAAGTGGCGGATGGATGGAAGGAAAAGTGAAGGATGGATGGAAGGAAAAGTGGAGGGAGAATGGATGGAAGGAAAAGTGAAGGATGGATGGAAGGAAAAGTGGAAGATGGATGGAAGAAAAAGTGGAGGATGGATGGATGGAAGGAAAAGTGGAGGGAGAATGGATGGAAGGAAAAGTGAAGGATGGATGGAAGGAAAAGTGGAAGATGGATGGAAGAAAAAGTGGAGGATGGATGGATGGAAGGAAAAGTGGAGGGAGGATGGATGGAAATAAAAGTGGAGGATGGATGGAAGGAAAAGTGGAGGATGGATGGAAGGAGAAGTGGAGGATGGATGGAAGGAAAAGTGGAGGATGGATGGAAGGAGAAGTGGAGGATGGATGGAAGGAAAAGTGGAGGATGGATGGAAGGAAAAGTGGAGGATGGATGGAAGGAAAAGTGGAGGATGGATGGAAGGAAAAGTGGAGGATGGATGGAAGGAAAAGTGGAGGATGGATGGAAGGAAAAGTGGAGGATGGATGGAAGGAAAAGTGGAGGATGGATGGATGGAAGGAAAAGTGGAGGATGGATGGATGGAAGGAAAAGTGGAGGATGGATGGATGGAAAAAGTGGAGGATGGATGGATGGAAGAAAAAGTGGAGGGAGGATGGATGGAAGGAAAATTGGAGGGAGGATGGAAGGAAAAGTGGAGGATGGATGGAAGGAAAAGTGGAGGATGGAAAAGTGGAGGATGGATGGATGTATGGATGGATGGATGGATGGATGGATGGAATCAAGTCCAGTGAAGTGTCCAGAAGTACAATGCGTTCAGCACTGAGAGTCGGTGCAAATGTGAGAAAAGTGGGCACCTGACCTCTACTGAGCAAGACGCAGAAGCAAATACCTTGATTAAAAGTAGTTGGTGTTCTTGCCAACTGACCAAAAATCTCCAGCTCAGTCTTTACGTGATATACAAGCTGTTGTGTTTTACAGCGTTTACAGAATACAGATCACTAGCTTTGTCTTGTCTCATTTGTGGCTTGGCTCTCTTGGGAGTTTCAAAAATTCCAATTGTCCACAGCGTTCGCTTCACGTCCTCCAAACTTAATCTTTACAGCTTGAATCGCCCATATTCCCGTGTCAGTTCCCACATACCCTCCACACATGCCGACTGCTAAAACGCTTGTGTTCCTTACATTTGAAGTCAAGCAGCGCATTAAACAGGCTTGACGACTGGAAGCAGAGGTTACAGGGAGTTTAGGACTTGAAAGCGTTGGACCTCAGATGAAAGCAGAGATAAAAGAGGGTTGATTTGTCCTTGCTGACTTCATGGAAACATATAGGAGCACTTAGTGACATATAAAGATTTAACACATTGTCAGGGAGTGTAAGGCAGCGACGGGAGAAGCCATGATTTAATTGAGGTTGATCCAGTCTTCCACACAGCTCATTTATCAAAAGCCTTTTTAATGAACTCCCCTCTCGAGCCCCTGATGACTCACTTACCGCGCAAATGTTTCCAGATTTTTACGCGGTCACAAGCGTTTGGTTTGCGAAGCCACAACTTCAATGGCAAGATGAAGGAAGACCATATTTAATAACTTTTGTTTTCCGTCTATCATAGTGTTTTGGCTCTTCATAAAATGGTGTTCTTCTCACAATACAGTATTGGAGTGAATTCCACACTGCGGACGGAGCATAGATTACTTTCACTCTGACAGTTTTTGTCCAAGACGAAACTATAACATCAAACTGGAATTTTACCAACAAGCATTGACGTTTAATTTAAATCCAGGAGCAAGAGGCCACGCTGAAATACAAACAGCTAAACTAGAACAAGATTGACAGGGATTTCAGAATGTGTTTTCTGAGAAATGTGGCAGCAACCATAGATTAGTTAAAGCCACACCGCGTAGAATTTTACCCAATAAATAAAGTTGAAATACACAGATTTATTTTATGACTGATTTTTTCATAATTGAAAAATACCGCATAAATGCAGAAACAAACATCTGCTTTTGCTGTGAGCGGCTCAGCTCTCCTAAGACATGACTATAGCTTTGCTGGGAGTGGGTGCGTCTCTAGCTCGTCTCCATGGAGATGTGACTACAGTCAACAGAATTTTAATTTTAATGAGACTTAAGTTTCAAGTTTAATGGTTTTGTATAGCCCAATATCACAACAGAAGTCGTGGCAAATATAATGTCCAATAGGAGGTAGCGGCGCGGGCGACCCCCGTCCTTAGACTCTCCAGCACGGCAAGGAAAAACTCAAAAACCCGGCAGGAGAAAAGAGAAACCTTGGGGGGAACCACAGAAGGAGAGATCCACTCCCATGGACGGACAGGCTATAGAGACCCAGGCCGAAGGATCCCTCAGCAGACGGGCCAAGATTGCAGACCTATTTATATAGGTTAGGTCCACATCCAAATCCATTCTTTGATCACCCACTGCAGTAATGTCTCGAGCTGGTCATTAGGCGCATGTTTTTTTACTGATGGCAACAGTATAGTCCAAAATGTTACCCATCCCTTTTAAATAGTGAGGCTGCCACTCCCACATACAGTTTGAAATCAGAAGTGTTAAAGAGTCAGGCTTTATGATGGACCAATTTTATTTGTAGTGTAGTAATACGTATCGCGTTGATCAAACTTCATGTCGCTGCTCTCACTTCTACTGAACAACAGTTTGTGCTTCACGGTTTTCGGCAAAGGTTCGGCACTATTTCTGAATCTTCTGTGTGGGACTAGATGCAAGTTGGCCATTTTGTACTCACTACTGCCACCTCAGGTCATACATGCAACTGCACCTTCTATATTAAAGGGATACTTCAGGATTTTTGACACAGGGCCTCATTTCCTAGTTATTTTCATTCATTTATTTATTTAATATGGACATAGCAATTACATTGGACGAACCAGATGCATTGTTTAAAGTGTTATAGCACATGTGCTAATAAATAATAAATAAGATAGATAGATAATAGAGATAAATAATATCTAGAGTGTTGCTGATTTCTGGAGATTTTTTTGTTATTCAAGCAGTTCTTATATTTGAAGAGTTTCGTGGCGCTATAGGCTGGTGCAAGGCTAGCGCATTTCTACGATATCAGCTCCACAGTGTACCTGAGGCAAATCACTTGCAACGCCAGACTAACCAGAGTGATCTGCTAGAAAATAGTCCCTCAAAATGCGATCATTCATGTGATGCAAGGTCAGTTATATTCCAAAAATGATTCTATCGACACAAACATGTATATGGTTAGTCTGGCGTTATAAGTAAAACTCTGTATAGTCCCTTTAAGATAAGATGATCCTTTATTGATCTCACAATGGAGAAATTCACTTGTTGCATTCAGCACTCAATAAGATCACTTAGGGTGTGCAAAATAGACAGGAAATGTGCAAACAGTTAAATAGTTTAAAAAATAGTGTAATAGTGTATGTACAATAAGTAAAAGCAAAAATCTTAAAGTCTATATCTCACTACAATGATGAGCAAACCTTCTGTTGGTCTGTAAATGCAGTAAATTAGAATAACTGCCTTGTATAAAATTGCTCTCTCAAAATGGCTGTAGTGAATGTCTTGAAATCGGCCTCTGTCTCTTTAAGAACCTCTGAGCCTTTAGACACGCCCCCTCCACACGCTGTCTGTGGCATCAGTGGGGAGGGGGTTCTGCTGAGGAGCAGTGGTTGGTTACTCGGCTGGTGACGAAAGCTCGGAGGCGTCTCCAGGAGGTGGGGGCGTTCCTAGGAGGACTCAGGCAAACCTATTCCTAAAATGGCCGCCATCAGAGTTTTTACAGATTACTCAAAAATACGTGTATGTGCCAAGGCAACACTTCAGGCATGTTTTTAATGAGGGAATGACATAATAACATGATGGAAAGCTTGAAAAGTCAATTTTGCATAATACCCCCCCTTTAAGGGGAGGAATTATAACAATCCTCCCAATGCAGGCTTTGAGCAGTGCACGCTGGAATTTGTAGTTTTAATGGTCTTGTCCGTCACCGCCCCGATGTTTCGCCCCACACTTTATTCTCCTCCATTATTCGTGCCATCGTCTCATTAGCTTCAAGGGCCTGCACTCGTTTTCCGCTGTTTTTGCTGCCAGATAAATGACTTAATGCTGCAATGTGGAAAAATTAATCTACCAGGATAATACGAGAAAAGCACTTTGATGACTGAAAGACCCTCACATGTGCCGTGCGAATGGGCTTTGACATAAGGCATTCCCAGAGCCTCAACTTTAACATGTTAATGGGGCAAATCATGTTTTAATCACCTGCTTGATTACGGCCAATCAGCATGCATCACGGCGGCCGATTTATCACCAGGCTTTTTCTTCCTCTTCAAAATTCCTGTTCTCAAACTCCTGCAGTTGTTCTGGCTTTTGGAAATCACTCAAACATGCAGGAATGAAACAACAGACAACCATCGTTATTTATCAAAGAAGGAAGTGTAATGTTTTGTATCAGTTTAGCAGAATGTGGGTCCTTTCTGTTCTTTCCTTTAATGAAGTGAAGGCATTTCATTAGTGTCTGGCAGCACGTTCTTCACACTTCACACCACTTTCCTTCATTTATTCCGATGTGACTTGAGCTCTCTTTCATGGATATGCTGAGCAGGTGTTCGGCCCATGCCCAGTATTTGTTCTGCTTCAAAGACTAACATGTGTCTGTGATTATCCAAACTGCTCTCTGTCTTCAACCCTTGGCTGACACACCAGCACCACACAACTGGACAAAGTAGTTTAATGCTGTAAACGTGGTCCTTTGTAGCAGAGTCAGGTTGTTTAATATTACGACTAATCCTGTTAAATCGAGGACAGGGTAATCCATCTCATCTGTGAAGATTTGAGAGCTTGTCTAAGTCATAACAAACAACTGTTTCAGTTTCGCAGGTTCAGGAGTCTCCTGTGTTTGGAGGAGACCACCTGGGAATCCAAAGTAGAACATTCTGCAGCTATGATCATAACTGTTACGACCCCTGGCTCGTGAAGCTGCAACAAAGAAAAGGGCAGGACACAGACAAAGTTTTAAGCCCTTGTTTGGGCATTTTGTTTTTATGTAAAAAGTAATTTAGTTAAAGGGACTAGATCCAAGTTCGCCATTTTATACTCACTACTGCCACCTCAGGTCATACATGTAACTGCAGCTTCTATATTAAAAGGATATTGCAGGATTTTTGACATCATTTGGCCTCATTTCCTAGTTATCCAGAGTGTTGCTGATTTCTGGAGATATTTTTTTTTGTAATTCATGCAGTTCTTATATTTGAAGAGTTATGTGGCGCTAGTCGAATACAAGCGGCCAAAATGAGTTTCCTTCGCAGGGTGGCTGGGCGCACCCTTCGAGATCGGGTGAGGAGCTCAGTTACCCGGGAGGAGCTCGGAGTAGAGTCGCTGCTCCTTCACGTTGAAAGGAGCCAGCTGAGGTGGCTAGGGCATCTGTTCCGGATGCCTCCTGGTCGCCTCCCGCGGGAGGTGTTCCATGCATGTCCTAGTAGGACAAGGCCTCGTGGAAGACCCAGGACACGCTGGTGGGACTATGTCTCCGAGCTGGCCTGGTGTCGCCTCGGGGTCCCCTCAGAACAGCTGGAGGAGGTGTGTGTGGATCGGGAAGTTTGGGCATCTCTGCTGAGACTGCAGCCCCAGCGACCCGGCCCCGGATAAAGCGGAAGAAAATGGATGGATGGACTAGGCTAATGCAAAGCTAGCGCATTTCTATGGTATCAGCTACACTGCATTAAAAACAGTCTGACTCCACAGTGCAGCTGAGGGAAATCACTTATAACACCAGACTAACTATATAAATGTCTGTGTCGATAGAATAATGTTTGGAATATAACTGACCTTGCATCACATGAATGATCGCATTTTGAGGGACTATTTTCTAGCAGATCACTCCGCCGCTGCATAGCTTATACAACCACGAAGCTGATGCTGCTGAAATACAAGGTATTTTACATGCCGCAGGTGCTCTGTGGAGCTTCTCAGACTTTAATGCAGGCTCGTTGATATCGTAGAAAGGCACTAGCCTAACGCCACGAAACTCTTAAAATATAAGAACTGCTTGAATTACAAAAAAAATATCTCCAGAAATCAGCAACACTCTGGATAACTAGGAAATGAGGCCCTATGTCAAAAATCCTGAAATATCCCTTTAAGCTCGTGCATGACGGCACTTCGGACCCAAATTTACACCTTTTTGAGTGACAGTGCAGGATTTTAGAGGCAGTTGTGGTGAACAGGTCTGGGTTCATTTTGCATCTTAGGACATGGCTGGAACATGTAGGGGGAGGAAAATACATAATTTAAACATTTTTAAACCCTGTATAGTCCCTATAAGCATGGCATGATGGCGCAGCAGCAAAAAGCTCCTGGGTTTTATCCCCGGCCGGACTGGAGAGGAGGCAAACTGTGTGGAGTTTGCACGTTGTCCCCGTGTAGGTTTTCTCTGGGTGCTCCGGTCTCCCCACCACTAAAAACATGTACAATAGACCAGAATAAATAACACACTGTCCTGACCAAATAAACAAACAAACAGAAATTAAATGATCCCAGATTATAGTGAATAAAGTCTATAACTGCAGACAGAGAAACGCTATTCTAGAGTAAAACTTTATGCAACTTTATATCCCTTCAGGACAGGATAAATTAAAACTCGGTACATTTTCAACTGAAGTAACTTTCTTAAGCTTTCTATATTTTGTCAGATGAAACTTAAGTATATTTTATTCAGTGTTATTTTTTATTCATCTATATTCACTTTATGTCCAAGCGTTCTTCGTCACTGCTGCTGCTCATTCCAAATCCTTACGTCTTAGATTGACTTTGTTGTAATCACTGAGTTTCACTCCACTGACCTCCCAGGCCAAACACAAACATCCATGTATTCAGACACACACTCCTCCGAATCCGCGCGTTGTAAAGGTCCTGACCCCGCGGCAGTGACCAATCAGCCGTAATCCAGATCAACAGTGACCACTCAGAAGCAATTAGCCTCAGTGACGGAGCGTGACGGAAGGAAAAGCAACATTTGGGCACTAGCTGGAGGTCCACAGAAGAGTTTGATGAAATTAGGAACACGTGGCTCTGAGTGAACCCCGACAATGACCACACAAGAGCTCGCTAAAATACTGTAGTTATAGGGTTGTACTGAAGTTTTGCGCAGACCCATTGTATGAGTTTTACAATCCAGTCTAACAAGGCTGCACTATTTTACTGGCATAAAACATACATATTGTCATCAAATTACAAATGTTTTAGTTGTGGAGCATCAAACATACATAAAGGTTATCGTCCCGCCCACCCTGAAGCCCACTCTTGTAAATGAAAATCCCATCTAGATTAATTTAAGAAAGAAGAACGATGGAAGCCGCAAAAAATTAATGGGCTTTTTTCCTCCCGACCCAGGGCGGGTTTTGTGGATGGGTCTGTTGAGCTCCATTGTAGGTTATTATTTTAATATGACTGAGACACAACCCTCACGTGGTTTCTAAACTTTGTCTGAGGAGTTTTGTGGCCATAGACTGTATATATATATATGTACAGCTTCCCCTCACTCCTCCCCGTTTACCTTAATGACCACACTCGTGGGGGAAATCATGGCTGATTTACAGACTCCCCCTCCCCTGCTCTGACGAAGCATGTTCCTAAAAAGGATTTTCACCGTAGACTCGGCCCTTGCGTGACGTGTAGCTTGTGCAGCTCCAATGCTAACAGTCCGACCCTCATTAAGTACGAGATTTCTTCTTACGAAAACCAGCCTGGTGTCTTTAATTGTGACTAACCCAGCGTTATCTCAGGAGGAATATCTAGCCTAGTCTAGTGTTGAAAAAATGTTTTTAACGTGTCTAAACTCCAATGCTTTTCAATGGGGGCCTAGCGGCGATATGAAGGTACTACAGCAATGGCGGAGCAATGGTGGCCCCCAGTGTCGTTGTCAAAAAGCAGAGCAGCCAGCGGCCATTGCTTGTGACGCTCTCAAAAAGCAGCTGTGCCGCTCCAGTGCTTCATAAGACACATGCAGGTAAACATGCCACTCTTCCACACATTATGTTGTGAAGAACGTGCTGGCAGAAAGCCCTGGTTATTGCAATAATTAAACAACTAGATCAGATTAGAGAAAGCTCCACCGAGCCGCCGACTCATGTCTCTCCATGTTTGTAAATGTGCTTCTTGGAAACCGTCTGACTTCTGTGCTGCACGCTTCAGTAATATAAATGGATAAACTGAGTATTTGACATCAAGTACTGAGTGTCCTGCCATCTCAGTTCTCCTCAGTGCATCCTGCAGTGCTTCCTCCATGCGCTTTCCCAGCTTCTGCTCGACTTGATGGATGGGATTCAGCGTTGTAGGACTTAAGGGCAGAACAAAGTACATCCATGAACTGAATCCTCTTTTCTTCACTTACTCTCTCTGCAGCACTAATCTGTCAGGGCTCAGTCTAATACCTTTCACTGCGGTATGAAATATGGGCCACATTAAACATGCATTATTGTACTTATTACATACTCAAAAATAGTGCCTGATGCCAAAGATGATACATTACTTTACTCAGCAGGAAGAGGGGGCACATGGGCAGGGTCATCACACAAACACAAGACAGACTAATCACCTTTTCAACAACCAAAAAACTTCCTCTTTCATCGAGAGCTTCTTCTGCGGTTTTCCTTTGCTTGTTAGGTATTTGACGGTGATGCATTCAAGTGCGCGGCAGCAGCAATGTAATTGTCGCGGACGTGATTAATTTCTTTTTAAATGCCTTTTAGCGGCGCTGACGTGCAGCTAATGTGGCGTTCAAAGACCCCGTTGAGAGTCGTGGACACCTCTAGCCTCAAGTAGAAACATGTCAATGAGCTTCATGGTTAATTACCTGCGCGCTCTTGGTTAATGGACAAGACCTGACCGAGGAAAAAGTCAAGAATTTCAAGGTTAACTGGGCGTTTTGTTCCCAAGGTCTTAGAATTAGAGTTCATATGCAAAGTGTTCAGAGATGTAAAAGAAACCAGGACGTATACTCTACTAAATGAGGTGAATTATTTGAGATATTACATGTAATACAATCTACAACAACAATAATTATTTTCTGTGGTCTGCAAAAGTCTCATGATGATCAATTATACACTCTTTATCTGCGGTCTTGTGTGCAACTTTACTTAAAGGGGCTAGACGCAAGTTAGCCATTATATACTCACTACTGCCACCTCAGGTCATATGTGTAACTGCACCTTCTATATTAAAGGAATAGGCCACCGTTTTTACATACTGAGATATGTTCTTACCTTAGCTTTGACGAGTTCTTTAGGACCTGTCTGGTCTTCACTCGTGCCTTCAGTCACGTAAACACAGCGCAGACGGCGTTAGCATTTAGCCTCTCCCTCTCTCCTCTATAGCTCCAAAACTGGTCAAGATAGAAGCTACCAAGCTCTTCCACGTTTTCCCTATTTAAATATGGTTATGTGAAGTGTTCCACTACAAAGTATAATTACACAAAATTAAACAATGTGGATTTTCTAAGCGGATAAAAGGGGGAACTATATTGTAAGGCGTAATAATACCAGGTAAAGTGCAGATTACTGCGCGGATTTCTATCTTGACCTGTTTTGGAGCTATAGAGGAGAGAGGGAGAGGCTAAATGCTAACGCCGTCTGCGCTGTGTTTACGTGACTGAAGGCACGGGGGAAGATCAGACAGGTCCTAAAGAACTCGTCAAAGCTAAGGTAAGAACATATCTCAGTATGTAAAAACGGTGGCCTATTCCTTTAAGCTCGTGCATGACGGCAATTCAGACCCGAAGTGACACCTTTTTGAGTGAAAGATTTTAGAGGCAGTTGTGGTGAACAGGTCTGGGCTCATTCTACACATTAGGACATTGTTGGAACATTTAGGGGGAGGAAAATATATGATTTTTACAATTTTTAAAACTCTGTGTAGTCCTTTTAACACTTTATTGATATACACAAGTAAATGTTAGTTGATGGACATGTTACATTTAATCTAATATACTAACTCCTTGTGCCCTCTCTCCTCTCTCTGGGAGGCCAGTCTGACTCAGTGTAAACAGCGGAGAGTGCAGTCGCGGTGGGGCTCGGAGGAAGGTCAGGGTTAATTTGTTCTGTTTGTTCAACTCGTTTTCTGCCTGCTTTAGCCCCACTTCCCCCGAGACTTCCACCAGTGTGAGGCCGCTGCGGTCTAATCAAAGCGTGTGTTGTTTTTTCTCGATCTCAATTTCACCTCTCATGCTTAATCACCGACATTCGCTCTCCGCTTCGCCAGCAGGGATGAGTTCAGGTGTTTTATATGCGAGTAAATAAGTGAGCCAAACAGTTTGTCTCAGTTTTCTACTTTTTATGGGTAAAACGTTGCACTTTTATCATGTCTGTCTCTGTGTTTTTCAGAGCTGAGAAACGGATCGGCCGTGTTCTGGGAGGGAGGGGTCGGCGGGGGGTACCAGGCGCTGCTCCTGGACGAGGACCAGGGCTGGCTGCTGGTGGGAGGGAAGGACTACATCTACCTCCTGAAGCCGGACAGACTGGACCTGCCCACTCGCACGGTAGGCCCACTCACAACATCTAATGACTGAATCATTAGTTAAAGCTTAAGGAATATTGACGACTTTGCACATTTTTCAGATTTACTGGCCGGCAGAGAAGGAACATGTCGAGCACTGCAGACTGGCGGGGAAGAGTCTGGAGGTAATGAGCTCGCTGAGGATAGTCACCATCCTCTCAGTCAGTCTTTATGTTATAACATGAAAATGATGAGAATAGCACATTTTTGGTGAGGGTGATAACTAGTGGTGGGACTCGATCTGTATTTAATTAATCGCAATTAATCACATTTTAATCGAAAAACTAAAAAAACACATTTTTGGCGCCTAAATTATTCAATGATTAGCAAACGTATTAACAAATGTATTTATTATTGTTAATCTGTGTAGTTATTCAAGTAACTGAGGCAAAGTGCATTTATTGCTTTTTAGCTTTCAAGTGTTTTAAGGAACTCTGATCTCATGTGACCTGTAGAGTTCATTAAATAGTAATAATGATGACATATTTATATAAAAGTAAAAAATAAATAAACAAAAGGGTCATAAAACCGCACCTTTTAGTGTTTAACAATTGCAATAAACAGAAATCAAAGTGCCATTTCTCTTACTGACAAGGGTTAGGGTTATTTTGGCATTTGTTTGAGGCTAATGCTAACATTAGCATCGAGGACGTCTCTCTACTTTGTACACTGCAAAAAGTAATTAACTAGATCAGTATAAACATCTCAATTTGAGCAAAATAATCCAAATTTTAGTTGTTTTGACTAGTTAAGATGTTGTTGGGCATTTGTCCTAGATCATTTCACTTGTTCTGAGATGTTTCTGACTCATTTCAATACATTTCGTCCTCATTTCAGGTAATTTTCTTTGCTAATGGGGAAAGAAAATTGGTCTTGTCTCATTGGCAATTTTACTTTCTTATTTCAAGCGAGATTTACCCTAGAACTGGTCTGAAATGTCCTCAAACAAGCAAAGTAAACTTAGTCAGATCAGGAAAAATGTCTAAATTAGTGAAAACCGCTCTAAACAAGATACATTTCCTCAATTCAAGTCATTTAAGGCAATGCTTGATATTTACTTTTTGCAGTGTATAACCTGCACACAGCAGTACAGCGTCTATCGTCCCATCAGGATGTTATTTAAAACTAAACTGAGTCCCCAACGGGCCGAGTGAAGCGTCTCCGTCTATTGCTGTTGTGGGCGGATGTGCATCAGATATACGGGCGTACCAGAAACACGCAAATAGAAAGGTTCCGCCTTGGGAGTTCCGGCTTGGGGGGAGGGGAAATTGGGGGAAATACGATTAATTGTGTTTAAAAAATGTACGCGTTAAAATATTTGCAATTAATTAATCTAAATTAACGCATTAAAGTCCCACCCCTAAAAATAACGCATTGGTGCTGAACTTTTCTTATATCGGAGGTCGCCGATATCAACTCTCACGATTGATATCATGTGGTGTCAATCATGTGTGGGCGAGTGACACATCGTGCACTGCCGGGTCCAATCTCCGGACGCCATAGTCCTTCCTCTTTCGCTATTTTCCCAATAAGGATTGTTTTGCACAAATAAACCAATAGATCAATATAATGTGTTAAAAACTTCAGGAAACGTCTTTTTATTGAGGACTTTTTATGTCAGAGCTAACAACAACTAAAGAATATTTACTAAAGACAGGCTGATTAGTGTGTGAGTGGCTCATCCAAATCTACTTTTAATTTAAATGTTAGTGTTAGCTGTTAGCTTAAAGGCAAAATACTGATGAGCACAGTATCCACCAGTGAGGCCTTTGCTCCTGACGCGATGTTTTTAACACGATGCCAGTAACTCACTGCCTGTCATGTAATCTTGAGCTATTTATGGAAATAACGGGACAGGAAGAGCAGCGCCTCCTGATAATGGACTCGGAAGTCATGTGACACTATAGCCAATGCCATCGTGTGTTCTTGCTCACCCGACAGGGTTCCCCAACTTGTTGCTAAGAAATGTTTTAAAGTAGCTTGTCAAAGGCTCGCATGATAAGTCAAATTTGCTTAAAATTTTAGGCATCTTTTTCATATTCTCCTTGGCATTGTTACCAGCTCTCGCAACCACAATAGAAATGCTCAGACTTTGATTAATGTTTTCTTCCTTTCCTCAGACCGAGTGCGCCAACTTCGTGCGTTTGCTGCAGCCCTACAATAAGACGCACATTTACGCCTGTGGGACTGGGGCCTACCATCCCAAGTGCAACTACCTCCATCTGGGACACAACAGTGAGGTACCTCTGTCTCTGACACTTTCTTTACTGACAACTCTCACAATTTCAGGTCCAAGATTCTGACAAATGACTACTTACTACCAGAATAACAGAGTATTAATTGACACAGTAGCCTATCACAGACTGTACAATTTGCAGGTCACAGGTTAAATTCCTGGTCCTGGGTCTTTCTATGTGATGTGTAATGTATGTTAGTGGAGTTCAGTACCTGTTTCTCCTACAACAAAACATGTACAATAAGGGGGTTTCTGGGACCAGGATTCCAATGTTAAAGGTGCACTTTGCATCTTTTTGTGTAAAACAGGGATATTAAAGTGATAGTCTGTAAGTTTAAATGTTTTACAAATGTAATGTGATTGTGTAATTGACCGTCTGGGTCCAAATTTGTCGTAACGTAATATTAAATAATTATATTTTTCTAAAGTCCCTCCCGTTGCTGATTTCAGCAACTAATCAGAATCCCCGGGATACCACTTTGACCAATGAGACAAGCTTTTCCTGTGAAGCGGCCTGTCAGGACCAATCAGGGAAGGGGGAGGAGCTTGATCAATTACTTTTGAAAATTCTATCTTCATTTTGCAAACTAGGAGTGGCTTTCTGGTCCAAGAGGGGAGGAATTTGATGGTTTACTTTCCAATCTCTCCTAACTTTGCAAACTTACAAACTATCACTTTAATACATGTTTGACCGCTCAGTGACCCATTGGATGTTTGGGCGTTTAACATTAGGGATGTACTGATACACTTTTTTGGGCTTCCGATCCGATATTTTGACACTTTATCTGGCCGATACCGATCCGATATTGTCTTTTTGTATTGTTAGATTTTTACATAACACATATCATTATATATTATAGCCTATGGATAGTCCAGTAGTTTTACCATTTTTTTTTGTATAAACATGCAAGAGGTTTTGGCTTCAGAATTTTAAATTAGAACGTTTTTCAGAAGCAGGTGTTAGTAGGCCAATTAATTCATATCCTCCTGTGTGATGTGGATGTTATGATTGATTGTACAGTTTCTGTGATTTTATTTTGGCATCTGAATTCTGTTTTGAAATGTGTATTGTAAGCCCATGAGGGCTGAACGCTTACTTATGCGCAAGACATAATAAGAATAAATCAAATCAAATAAATCAAATCAAATCAGTATCCCAGTTTAGTGATAACATGAAGGCCGTGAATCTGTGGTCCTGGATCTCCAGTCTGCAGGTTTACCGCTGTCTTGTCCAGTCATCAAATCCGATCCAGTCCAATACTCTAGAAAAGCCTGATCGGCTACCACTACCGATGCTGAATAGTTTAGTTTAGTTTAGTTTAGTTTAGTTTAATATCGGATCGGTACATCCCTAGTTAGCATAGCACCTTAACTTACAATCACGATGGTCTGTAGGAAGCTCCAGGATAGTTTTTAGGTTTTCACTGCTGATTGAACCGTCTCCATGGTTACATATACATTCCATTACAAAACCTACCAGAAATCCTCGAAAAGACTGAAATAAAATTGATCCTGAAGCATCATAGGAGCGCCGAGCTAACCTCCCATTCAGCCGCTTGGTCATTGAGAGGTCAAATTAGCACTAAAATCAACTCATTTGTAGCTATTTTCCTGTAGGCAGAGACTCTCCCTGTCCATTTGACGCTACTATTCACAAATATGACCTTTGTAGACACTTGGCTGGACGTTGGACAAGACTTCAAGATATTTATAACTCCCCTGATAGTTGTTAATGCTTCCCTTTAGCCCATTTGACCTCCTTTTTATCCATCTTGTTAATCGCTTGTAACAGTGCGTCTCTCCATTACAGCAGCCGTTGTTCATGCTGTCCCATTCGGAGGAGTCGGGCCAAGGGAAGTGTCCCTTCAGCCCCAAGGAGTCTTTCGCAGCTCATCTTACTGGTAGGTCCCGGATGTAACGGAAAAGGCCAAAGTGTTAGCTGCAAATCATTTCTTGGCACGTTTTAATGGCCGTATTCATATTGCGGGGACACAGATGCAGGACAGTGCACAAAGCAGCCACTGTCTGCGCCCGGCCTGTTCTGCTGAGGAGCTGTGTGGTCCGGGGCAGTTATTTCACACGGTGACGTCAGCAGTGGCCCCACACATCATCATGAACAAGACTCGGATCATAAAATATAGCTATGAATTGGAGATTTATTTTGTCGGTGAAATAAGAGGAGATGTTCTTTTCCTTCTTTCTAGTGTTAGGTCACCACTGCAAACAAGTAGCATGATGATTTAGTTTGATGGTTTGAAGTTTTTTTTAAGTGTTGTATTTACCGCCATGGCACTTTCTCCGCTTACTCAGGGCTGGTTTGACCTTTGGGGGCCGGTCGGATCAGATGTGAGAGCAGTCACAGTCACAGTCAGCATTTCAAAGGCTCATCATATTGGCTGTAATCTGGGGTCCCCTCTCCCTGCTGGCCCAGGTCCCAGCCCGGCAGTGTTTATTTCGTCGACTAAAATATTTAGTCTTAATTTTAGTCAAAGTGATATTGTTGACGACTAAAATTGGACTAAAACTAAATGAAAAGTTTCTCATCAGACTAAAACTATGACTAAAATGTCCAGATATTTTAGTCGACTATAATAAGACTAAATAAAAATGAAAAGGAGAGACTAAAATCATCCAAACTTCTATTGACCGTCTGAAAGAGCCTCATATCATGTAAATTCTCTGCCAAAGGATCAGCTCTGAGCTTTGTTCATGTGGAGCAGCTCCATGAAGCAGAGGAACAAGATTAAACATGATTATAATGAATATTATCAATGCAAAGTCGACTAAATTCGTCTTAAATTCAGTCGACTAAATTTACTTGCAATTTTAGTCGACTTAAACTAGATTAAAATTGAAGATATTTTTTTGACTAAAACAAGACTAAAATCGAATTACATTTTCGTCAAAAGACTAAGACTAAAACTAAATTAAATTATGTTGTCAAAACTAACACTGCAGCCCGGGCTCTGGTCACTGGGGCTGGTTCAGGGCAGAGCAGTAGACAGTTCTGGATGAGCGGAGAGACATGTGGCATGTTAGTCACAGGGCCGTGAAAGATTGTTGATTGTGGTGTTAGTTTTGACAACATAATTTAATTTAGTTTTAGTCTTAGCCAGACGTTCCCAGCAGACCCTCACAACACGCTTGGGCCTGCCAGGTCTGACCGGCTTCCTCCCCTGCCAGCGGATCCAGCTCACCACCAGGTGGTGATCGGTTGACAGCTCAGCCCCTCTCTTCACCCGAGTGTCCGAGACACGCGGCCGGAGGTCAGATGACACAACTACAAAGTCGATCATCGACCTCCTGCCTAGGGTGTCCTGGTGCCACGTGCACTTATGGACACCCTTGTGCTCGAACATGGTGTTCGTTATGGTGTTCGTCTCCGCTCTGGATGAGCGGAGAGACATGTGGCATGTTAGTCACAGGGCCGTGAAAGATTGTTGATTGTGGTCAAATGCCAAGATGTAAATTATGTGGTCTGTATGTGCATCTTTATCCTAGGGAGAGGGAAAAAAAGCTGTCACGCTCTAGAGTTCTGTTTCAGTTGGGGGGAAGATGCCAATAGATACAGACGGCATCTCTGGAATCGCCCATATAAGGTCATGTTTGAAAACAGTTAAGGGGGAAAACAACTGGGGTTGGGGCCCGAACGCGAGCGTCCGGTGGCCGGGCCTCTGCCCACGGGGCCCGGCCGGGCACAGCCCGAAGGGACGACGTGGGCCCGCCCTCCTGTGGACTCACCACTCGCAGAGGGATCCAAAGGGGTCGGGTGCAGAGAGGACTGGGTGGCAGTCAGAGGCAGGTGCCTCGACGACCTGGTCCGCATGCGCAGCTTCTGGCGTACAGGACATGGAACGTCACCTCGCTGGGGGGGAAGGAGCCTGAGCTTGTGCGGGAGGTTGAGAGATACCGGCTAGATATAGTCGGGCTCACCTCCACGCACAGCTTGGGTTCCGGATCCCAACTCCTGGAGAGAGGCTGGACTCTCCATTTTTCTGGAGTTGCCCGCGGGGAGAGGCGGCGGGCTGGGGTGGGTTTGCTCATATCCCCCCAGCTCAGCCGTCACGTGTTGGAGTTCACCCCGGTGGACGAGAGGGTCGCGTCCCTACGCCTCCGGGTACGGGACAGGTCTCTCACCGTTGTCTCGGCCTACAGGCCCAACATCGGTGCAGAGTACCCGGCCTTCTTGGAGTCCCTGGGAGGGGTACTAGATAGTGCTCCGACTGGGGACTCCATTGTTCTGCTGGGGGACTTCAACGCCCACGTGGGTAACGACAGTGAGACCTGGGAGGGAGTGATTGGGAAGAACGGCCTCCCCGATCTGAACCCGAGTGGTGTTCTGTTATTGGACTTCTGTGCTAGTCGCAGTTTGTCCATAACGAACACCATGTTCGAGCACAAGGGTGTCCATAAGTGCACGTGGCACCAGGACACCCTAGGCAGGATGTCGATGATCGACTTTGTAGTTGTGTCGTCTGACCTCCGGCCGCGTGTCTCGGACACTCGGGTGAAGAGAGGGGCGGAGCTGTCAACCGATCACCACCTGGTGGTGAGCTGGATCCGCTGGCAGGGGAGGAAGCCGGTCAGACCTGGCAGGCCCAAGCGTGTTGTGAGGGTCTGCTGGGAACGTCTGGCGGATCCCTCTGTCAGTGGGGTCTTCAACTCCCACCTCCGGAAGAGTTTCACCCAGATTCCGAGGGAGGCTGGGGACATGGACGCTGTTGTCCTGACAAAATAAAAGGCGTCAATGTTCCAGCCGCTGGGAGAGGGTTTGAAATGTTAATTAATAAATGAACCTAATATTTTAGGTGCAAATGGACACAAATCTCGCTTTTCTTCGTTTTCCTGGTCGTCCATTTTGCTCAAATAGAAATAAAGGCTTGTCTCTAATTGTGGCCTGGTTCCAATAAAGGCCTGGTCCTAGATGCCCTTGAGTAAATAAAGGCCCGGGCCTATATTAGAGCATTTACGGTAGTTCAAATTGGCTGGAAAAGATGACTTTGAACTTTGTGACAGTTTTTCTTTCATGTGAATTGGTCCCAGGAATTACACAGAAATGAGTAATAAACTAAGACTAGAAATCTGCATGAAGACAGTTACCACAGTTACCAGCATGGATTTTTCAGCTGCTCTGCCGCAAATGTTAAAATATAGGTTCTTCACAATGTTGAGATATTGCGAGAATGCTACCTATATAACTCTACTATTACTTGTGCGACAGAAGTGGAATTTCCTCTCACTCTTATCACTGTAACTTCACCAGTACAGCTTAGAGTGGCTCAAATGATGTACTTATCATCTGTTGGTCCCTCACGCCACTGCTCTACATTAAAGCAGATGGATGGCGCTGACCTATGTGGAGACAGTGGTTTTATAGAGTCATGTGAGCAATAAATATCACTTGACTAGTTTGAGTGGATGGCGGACATAGAGGAAAACAGAGCATCAGCAAAGCAATTAGGCCAGTCTTCTTTCCGCCCCACAATAACATGAAACACAAACACACCATAACTTATGCCAAAGGTTTTCTCCTCTGCACTGTGGCACCAATGTTGTTTAAACTCAGTCCTTTGCACATAAACAGAACCTTGTAAAAGCCATACTGAAAAGGCTGCATTTGAAGAAAAAGACCATTCCAGCCCAATTCACTATAACAATATAACATCTATCTTTTAGCACAAGGCTAAAAACAGCCTATAGTTCAATATTTATTATTATTGTTAACCAGGGGTAGGCAAGTTTGCTTGGTGGAGGGCCAATTTTCTTCAACGTCAAAAGACCAAGTGCCGGACCCTCCAGTTGTAGGCCGGTGTAAAGCACCACTGTCTGTAAATGCCAGTGTTGTATCATATATGGCCTCAATGGGTATTCTGCTAAGAAATGTTAAAGGAATTGACCGTATTCTTGCTAGAGCACTTTAACAGGCATTTGATCTCTGATTCGTGTAATAATAGGTTATATGATGGAGGGCTGGTTTTGGCTCCCGCGCCTGACGCTGCCTACATCCGGTTATAAAGGTTTCAGTCATATTAATATATAGAAACATATCTAATAGAGGTCGATCAATGTGGGTTTTTCTCAGGCCAATACCGATTTTTGGGGAATGTTTTAAAATGTCTATGATGCAGAGGGAGCTCGTTTGAAAGACAAAAATCAGTAGATTCCAAAACAAGAAAATAATGGGCCCAATCGTGTGCATCAAAACGGAGACGATGGCGTGACATTTTGCGCTCAGTAGGAGCCACTTTGTGATCTTGCCACTCCAGACTTAGCGCATATAAGTGGGTGGAGACACACATTTTCCTCCAACCAGATTGACTCCGCGTCCAGGAGAGTGGTTGTGTGGGAGTGGGGGGTGAACATGTGCTTTTGTTTTGCTTCGCGTTCACGCCAAGCGCAGGCCGATCCGCGCCACAGCGGACGCTGTAGCTCTTTTTCTCTCGAGACGTGAACATGGTTTAGCTCACGATGGGGTAAATAAAGTTTTTAGTTTGACCTGTGAGAGCCTAAGGCTTAAGAAAGAACGCAAGACAGCGCAATGTAAACGAGGAAGTGAATGTCAGCCGTGTTTCCATCAGTGCAGTCACCTCCTCTTGTGACGCCCCCTCACAGGTGGCGGAGGCGAATGGCACATATAGCTCCGCCACTCGGAAAATAATTTGACAAGAGCCTGCGCCGCCCCGTGCGCCGCCACAAGATCTGGCCCAAAAAGTCTCTTTATCTTATGGTTTCGAAATTATCAGCAAAAGTCTACAACATAAAATATATAATAGGTGTACAAACTTGTAGCCGATTTTCACAGCATTGTTTCTCTGCTTCCCTGAGGCCTAAGTTGTGGGAGGGCTCATTTTCCAATGCAAAAACGGGAAGTCTCTATTCTCCTATTCTCTTGTCTCACTTTCAGTTCCGCAGATATCTGCCTTTCAATCGGCAGATATTGGCCGATAGCCGATGTTGAAATTGCCCAAATCGGCCCAACTTTAAATATTTAAATACATTTTCTGTATCTTCATTTTCCCTAATAGCTGCAGTATCTTGCATGATTATTTCAGGCTTCAGGCAGATTACACTATTTAACACCTTATTCTTCTCTAGATTGCAAAAAAAAAAGAAAAAACTCTTCTCTTGCAATGCTTTAGTCAAAATTTTGTGATATTATATTTTTACTGCCTTTATCCAAACTCGTCAATGTTATTTTTGATGGGAAAAGACTGACACTCATTGAAAGGCTTGTACCTGAATTCACCATAATAAGTATAAGCAGTCGAAAGAAATTCAATGATTAAAATGTGTCATTTCCAGACATGTGTCAACTTTTTGGGTCTAAGAGTTAATGTTTTTTTTTTTATTTAACTTTTGTCATTTGAAAAGGAAAAGTTACACAAGCGCGAATCTTCCAACTTCACTCTGTGGCGTTTCCCAGCATCAAGTGACTCAACTATAATCACTTTAATTATGCTTTATTTGCCCCATGTGGCAAATAAACCAAAACCAAAACAACACGGCTGTTGTAATACGTTTTTTAATCACATGTCACTCTGAAAACCCCCACTCCAGTTTTGTGGATGTTTATAGCCGACGCTTAATGCTGTGGCTGGTGTTTATTTACCAAAAACTGTGAATCATTGCTCAAGCATAAATAAAGTGGGTTTGGGGCTTTCAATAAGAGGCTTAAGTATATTAAAACTGCCTAATCCAATCCTCACTGTTGTATCTGTGATTGCTTAACGCTGCAATCTTTGTGATTCATTTCTATTTCCATTAAAAGTTGGCCCGGGAGGACTGAATGCTGTCTGACTGTAATTTATTTTATAGCTTTCTAAGTGGAGTTAAAAAATGTACGTGTGAGAATTTTTACTGTTGCACCGAGACTCGTTACAGGTGGAGGAGGAGCGGGGAATGTATATCTTCTCGGGATGAATAAAATAGCTCTTTTCTGTGGGGGTTTCTCGTTCCTAAAGCTGGCAGTGTTTCAGAATCCCCGGTATAACGTTGTTGATTTGTGTCTCTCCAGATGGGGAGCTGTACGCCGGCACCTCGGTGGACTTCATGGGAGCGAACGCCGCGATTTTCCGCACGTCGCTCAAAGGCAGCGGCCAGCATTACATTCGCACTGAGGCCTACGACCACAACTGGCTCAATGGTGAGAAACAAACACGCATTTTAGAGCTCGCAGGGTTGAGCGTTTCTACTGTCGGTTTGTGGTGCGCTTCTTTTATTGGTTGTCAAAAGTTTCTGAGTCTGCTGGGGTACCATTTAGTTAAGTCCTGAATATGTAGCTCTATCATCAACATCCCAACAACGCACACTCCCACAGCGTCAAGCAAAGCGTCAAACTCAGTACACCAAGGCAAGACATCTATTTCTTCTCAAAGTACCCCCCAAACTATGATTTGTTGAACTCAGATTTATTGGTCTTTAGTTGCATGTTATCTTAAAGGAATAGGCCACCGTTTTTACATACTGAGATATGTTCTTACCTTAGCTTTGACGAGTTCTTTAGGACCTGTCTGATCTTCACCCGTGCCTTCAGTCACGTAAACACAGACGGCGTTAGCATTTAGCCTCTCCCTCTCTCCTCTATAGCTCCAAAACTGGTCAAGATAGAAGCTACCAAGCTCTTCCACGTTTTCCCTATTTAAATATGGTTACGTGAAGTGTTCCACTACAAAGTATAATTATACAAAATTAAACAATGTGGATTTTCTAAGCGGATAAAAGGGGGAACTATATTGTAAGGCGTAATAATACCAGGAGTAGTTTGGCATCCGCACAGTAAAGTGAAGATTACTGCGCAGTAAAGTGAAGATTACTGCACGGATTTCGAACTACTCCTGGTATTACTACGCTTTACAATATAGTTCCCCCTTTTATCCGCTTAGAAAATCCACATTGTTTAATTTTGTGTAATTATACTTTGTAGTGTAACACTTCACGTAACCATATTTAAATAGGGAAAACGTGGAAGAGCTTGGTAGCTTCTATCTTGACCTGTTTTGGAGCTATAGTGGAGAGAGGGAGAGGCTAAATGCTAACGCCGTCTGCGCTGTGTTTACGTGATTGAAGGCACGGGGGAAGACCAGACAGGTCCTAAAGAACTCGTCAAAGCTAAGGTAAGAACATATCTCAGTATGTAAAAACGGTGGCCTATTCCTTTAAGAATAACGCAAAAAGACAAATTATCATCAAAAAGAAGTTTTCTTTTAGAATAATATTGAAATACTTGTATATATAATCCCTGTATAATATCACTGTACACCTGGTTGGGAAACACTGATCTAACAAATTGTTGTTTGCATCACTGTGACGGTATAGCTCCCTGAAATGTCTGCATCTTCTAACCGCTGTGCCACCGTGCTGCCCATTTTCAGCATTTTTCTCCCTCGTCAGAGTTTCTTATTTCATGACGTTTTGTTGAAACGAGTAACACACACCAAAAGTTGAGGAAATCTTAAAAAAAAAAAAAAAAAAAAAGCAGCATCACACACTCAAGTTGCCGATTTCCAAAGGTGTATTTACTGATCAAAGATTACGTTTCGGCATAGATCATTCTTTTTTCTTTATTGAACTACAGTTTTGTTGAATCGCGTCTCAAGTGTTTTTAGGCTAAAAATGTTTGGCAAAAGTAAAAAACAATGTTTCTAATAACATATCAAGAGAAAACCATCATTTAAAACCTGGCATGAACCATTATTCAAATTTTGTTGCTGAATATATTGGCAATTTTGGACATTTTTGATAAGGAACCATCAAGCTTCAGTTTTGTGACCAATAAGTCACTGCTGTCGTCAATCAACAAAATCACTTTATATCTATTTTGGTATTGATCATGAGTTATGACCATAATAATTATTTTGTAAATAAATAAATATCTACCATTCCTTGTATTAGATAGTCATACAGAGTTTTTTTTTAAATGTATTTTTTAGAGACTGGCCTATATGCTGTAGGTCCTCAATGCTTTTGTCCAAACAAAGTGTATAATGCTGATTGTCGGTTTGTCATTGACAGAGCCTGAGTTCGTGGACTCATTCTCCATCCCGGACACTCACAGCGCTGACGACGATAAGGTCTACTTCTTCTTCAAAGAGAGGGCTGTGGAGGCCGGGGAGTGGGACAAGAAGGTCTACAGTCGAGTGGCGCGAGTCTGCAAGGTACAACTAACTCATAGTTATGTCCAAAATATGTAATATACCCAAACCTTATTACTTTACAGCACAGTAGTAGGATGGTGTATTCCACAATTAGTATAGTGAGAAGTCTGAACATTTTTTATTGATTAAACGTTATCCTAATGATGTGTTATTGTGTAAAAATCTATTTATTTCATTGGCATACTGTACATTAGGGGCTCTTTTATGTGAATCAGTGCACTTGTCTTCACTTCAGAATGACGTCGGTGGTAAGAGGAGCCTGATCAACCGCTGGACCACGTTCCTGAAAGCGCGGCTGGTTTGCTCAATCCCAGGACCTTCCGGAGTGGACACGCAGTTTGATGAACTCGGTAAAGTTAAACTGACAGGAATAAGTAGATAAATAAATGCATCTCCTGATATCTTTGCAGGGTTAGCACAGCTTTAGACTTAACTATGCATTAACCCTATTTTACTTGCCTGTCTTAGTCTTGATTTTGAGCTTCAATAGCACCGGCTTATCCCTGATCTGGATAAGTTTTAATTATTTGGAGCAATTAATAAAGAAATTTTGACATGCAGACACTGGACATTTGTAGAGAGTCTACTCTGGACCCACCTCGAAGCAGAATGTCCCTCTTGTCCGCCCCGCACTTCCTTCATCTGTGTGGCCTTTGACTTTCAAAATAAAATCCATTTCGATTATCTCAAACCGTCTCCTCCTTTCCTTCCCGCTCTGTCCTCCCATGACTTCCACACCCGCTTCACATTCGGTGAAATAAATTCCTTAAATTTCCTCACAGTACAGCGTAAAACATAAGCTGCATAATTGATCGTGTGTTGTTATTGTATTTGTAGAGGACATATTTGTTTTGGAGACAAAGGATCCACAGAACCCTATCATCTACGGAGTCTTTAGCACATCCAGGTCAGCGTGAGTCACTAAATTCACAGTGGTTACAGAGATGTTCCTTTGCTAAAGTGAAATGTTTTGTGTTTGTGTCGCAGCTCTATCTTCCGTGGCTCGGCGGTGTGCGTCTTCTCCATGGCGTCCATTCGTGCGGCCTTCAACGGACCGTTCGCGCACAAAGAGGGTCCCGACTATCGCTGGGTGGAGTACAAGGGTAGAATCCCTTATCCCCGACCAGGCACTGTGAGTACAAGACCCACCTTTCAAATCCCAACATTGATGCTTTACTTTCCTGTATTATTCCATCACTCTTCATGCTTGTTTGTGGTAAGCCTCATATTTAGCCTTTAGATATCCGAGCCTGTTCCTACAAATGCACACATTTTGTTCGCCATCTGCACATTTAAATCGAACGTTTGATCCCCATACAATTGAATAGGGAAGATTAACAAATGGGGAGGTATGTTTGGTCCTTTTCATGTCATTCATATGATTTCTGTGGTTTCTTTATCATTAACGTATTGTAAAATGATGTTTAGTGGCCATCTTTTTTCATCTTTAGTGCATTGAAACAACAAAGGAGAGCAAGGGGGGAGGGAGGGGCTTATGGTGAGATTGTGTGAAAATCAGGAATTAAGACGCCGATATTGTGTTTCAGCTGTTTTAGCTCAATCTTGCCTTTTCTAACCAACAAAGCGTAAGCCAGTAATATTGAGATTATTATCAAATACCTGCAACAAGAAGAACACCCCTCTTTAAATAATGAGACAAAAAACATATACTGGAAGTGAAAAATTAGCACCTGAGAAAAAAATGTATAAAAAAAATGTTTTTCTGGTAGAAGAAAAGAAGTAAAAGGCTATGAATGCTCCATAAAATGTAATAAAATTGGTTCCCAAATAATTAATCAAATGTCTCTTTGAGTTTTCTCAGTTAGTTTAGTGCTTATTAGTTGACAAAGACGACTAATTAGCACTAAACTACCAAAAACATGCGTTGCTATTTTTCACACTGCAACTGAATCATAAGTTACTCAGGGTTTTAATTTATTTTCAACATCTGGAAGGCATCCTAGCATAATCTAATACATTTATTTTTATTATTGCAATATATACTGTATCTGCACATGGAACAAATAACATCTTATCTTATCTGACTAACAGGTCATAAACTTTTCGATGCTTTAATACTGTATGTAGAAAAAGCACAGTGAGATATTTTGGTTTCATTAAGTTTGCTCTGCACAATATATTTCACACAGAAATTCTTCCCAGCGGATAACGCACACAGGGGGTAAACTTTGATAAGCCAAATGCAGTCCATAAATCTTTACATTGTTTCTCTGACAGGATTCTGTAACTATTGCTTAATCCGAATGATAAAGCTGGTTAGGCAGAGCGTAAAAATATGAAAGTTAGTGTCTTTAGTTAGTTAGTCTTTTCTATATAGATCTACAGTGATCAGCAGTCTGGCTAATTACTTACTTCATGTATTCTATAAAGAGTAAGACAGTCCGATACTGAATCTTTTTTATTCTTGTCTGTTTGGGACAAACAAGTACACTTACACTCAGCTTACTGTATATTTTGAAGAAAATTAGGTACAAACTCTTTGATTGGACTTCTTCTGAAACACTGAAGAGGCACTAAGAGCCCCCACACCTGCAGCAGAGTGGAGGAGCTACAGGAAACAAAAAAATAGACAAATGAGGAGATTGTGAAAGATGGTTGTGGAGTTGAGGGAGCTGTGCAGGAGGAAGAGGAAGGATGAGGTGGGGGAGCTGACCAGTGCAGGACACCATGCTCTGAAACAGGGACAAACCCAGGAGGAGACAGAGGGCAGCCAGGTTTCATCCGAGTGCTACAGTTTCCCCGTCCTCCAGGCGGGTCAGGTTGACCCACAGTGGCAGCAGCTCAGGACTAACACCTGAACACTATTTCGTTGTACACGTGTACAATGACAATAAGCACTTACTTACTTTTACCCTGTTATTTCTGGTTTGAATTCAAATAATTATAGAACAGTACCTGACTGTTTTACTCTGTACAGAATCTCTGTATCTCTACTTAGTCTATAAGTGACAAAAATTGAATTGTAACTTTCCTGGAGCGGGACATATCCTGCTCGTCACCATGGAGATGTTGACTGAGCACAGCCAAACATGAGATAGGTGAGGTATTACTCACTGCATTAATAGCATTTTCTGTGTGGAGCTGGTCATAATGAGCATATTTTGTAGTGATAGCAACAGTGTAGTCCAATATGTTACACAGTGTGGTTTTTAAGAAAGTATTTTAGAACAATTTGTCTATTTGTGTATGTTGCGTCCAAATGCTTTTATGTAAAGGACAGCTCCAGGATTTATATTTGTTCATAACCTTTATTCCCAGAGAACTTTGTGTTTTTTGTCAGACTTAAGTAGCATTTCTTCCAAACACAATCACTTTTCAGGTCAATTTGTTTTACTTCTCCTTGAGAAATATTTACTTTACTGAGGCAACAGAGCTCTTACTTGAGTTTCATTCCGAGCCCCCCTCCTCACCTTTGCTTCTCAGGCTGGACATTATTATTGTTTGCTAACGCAGGTATTGGATGGTTTCTGGTAAGAGTGAGCTAATAGGAACAAGCTGATGCAGCCTTGAGAGTGTCTTTAGTGTTTTTTAGCTGTAACCCTGTTCTCCTATGGGACACAGCGGTGCATTCGGAGGCGTGTGGGCTGTTATTATACTCTCCCGATGGGACGTCCCGCTCTCTGAACAGGTTTGGTATCATGGGGTTGATTGCAGGAGAGGTTGCCCCCTCCCCGGTGTTGGCGTAAGTGCGTGTGAGTGTGTTTTAAAGGGGAAAGGTTGGGGCCAAAAGTGATTCTGCGCTAAACGAAGCGGTCAGCTGTGTCACCGGCTCAACGCACAGATGCTTAATGGCTCCCAGATTGGTGACTTCAACTCCTTCATGGGTCCTGTGCTGGAACTGTCCCACACTATTATATGATTACTGCCGCACAAGACCTTTTTAATTTGCTGTAAAAGGCCAATTACAATAAGAGCTCTTGATATGTTTTTCCTCCCGAACAAGGGGGCAAGAAATCCAAGTACAAACTGTCAACTGCGGTGGTAAAACAAATAAATTATTGCATTTAAGGGAAGACGCTGCAGCAAAAACTAATGCCTAATCTTCACAATGAGGTTTTTGACAATTGCACTGATTCAAGGCTTTGCTATACAATTCTCTCCTATTGTGGCGAACATACAACCTCAGGCCCCCAAGACGATTTTGGGCAATATTGTTTCACACATCAGCGATGAAAGAACTTATCCTGCAGAAAGCACAGTCAGTATCTTTAAAATTCCCTGGCAAAAACATCCCAACAGGTCATTAATGATGTACAACACTGGGTCTTGTAGATAATAGCACTTTCCTTTGGGCTACACTTTGTTTTGGGGGTGAAGAAAAGTGTCCCTCCACGACACAAACTTACCAACCCCTGATCTAAACTAAAAGCAGCACCTACAGACTTCACATTTCCCAGTCTTGTTTATAACCAGATGCTTTTTGAATATCTAATTCCTAGCCTGATTGATCATTGACTTTTGAAACCCAAAAAACAAGATATAACTTTTCTTCTTCTTTTTTTTTTAATTTTTTTGATTTTTTTAGATTTTTCTTTTCGATTAAGGGACTATACAGAGTTAAAAAAAATTAAAATAAAACTAAGTATTTTCCTCCCCCTACATGTTCCAGCCATGCCCTAATGTGTAGAATGAGCTCAGACCTGTTCACCACAACTGCCTCTAAAATCCTGCACTGTCACTCAAAAAGTTGTCAGGTCCGAAGTGCCGTCATGCACGAGCTTCATATAGAAGCTGCAGTTACGCATAAGACCAGAGGTGGCAGCAGTGAGCGTAAAATGACCAACTTGCATCTAGTCTCTTTAACCTCTCACCCCCCATCGGAAACAAGTGCATTTTCTCCAGTTCGGCTTAACCCAAATCAAAAAGCTTCTTAACTCCAGAGCAACAGTGTAATGCCTCATTTGAAAGCTAAGGCTTACAAAACTGATCCTAACTTTTTTGTCCCATTTTTGCCGTGTTATCGTCTCTTTTTTTGTCTCTTAGTTGTCGTGTTTTTGTAGGGTTTTTTCGGTCGTGTTTTGGTCCGTTTTTGTTGCTTTTTCATCCTTTTTTCCATTGCTTTTTTGTTGTGGTTTCGCCATGTGTTTGTCACCTTTTTTGTTGCATTGTTGTTGCTTTTCTGGCATGTTTTTGTCGCTTTTTTGTTGCCTTTTTGTTGCATTTTCATCCTCATTTCCGTTGCTATATTTGACGCTCTTTTCAAGAATCTTTTAGATTTGTGTTGTGCCAAACTGTAGAAAATGTACTCGTTCAGGTGGGGGCTATGAGGTTAAGCAAAACCTACTTTTTTAAATTGTGTTTTTTCCACCCCCTACAAGTTCCAGCCAAGGTTTAGAAAGAGCCCAGACCTGTTCACCACAACTGCCTCTAAAATCCTGCACTGTCACAACACAAAAAGTTGTTACTTCGGGTCTGAAGTGCCGTCATGTATGAGCTTAATATAGAAGGTGCAGTTACACGTATGACCTGAGGTGGCAGTAGTGAGTATAAAATGGCCAACTTGCATCTAGGCTCTTTAAACCTGGATCTATTCATTATTCAGAATTTAGTGCTACAAAATACAAATATTGGCAATTTTGGCCATTTTTGCCTTAGTTATATATGAAAATCACAAATGGAAGAATACTTACTGTCTATTTTTTTTCTTCTATTGTCTAATCTGCGTCTTAACAAATTTCTTTTATCTGATGCACATTTCTTGCCCGCAGTGTCCCAGTGAGACGTACGACGCCCTGTACAAGTCGACCAAAGACCTGCCGGACGAGGTGGTGAGCTTCATGAGGCAGCACCAGCTGATGTGGGAGCCTGTGATGCCTCTAGGGGGCAGACCCATCCTGACGCGGGTCAACACTCCAAACCTGCTGAAGAGACTGGTGGTGGACCGAGTGGACGCGGAGGACGGGCCCTACGACGTCCTTCATGTGGGCACAGGTGAGGAACAAGCAAGTCTCACAGTCAGGGGTAAAGGTTCCATCTGATGAGTCGTCGAGGCTTTTGAATGTGCTCCATTATAGCAAAGGTTTTCGAAAAATAGGTCCCTCTCTCATCCTAGAATGTAGGTTTTACACATCAGGAAGCACTGAGGAATCTTATTGGATAGACTCTGAAAACGTGGAGGAGTTTCATGGATTACTACAAACTGACAAGGGTTTTATTTAGGAGAGGGCAAGAGTAATGAGCTCTGTGAGAGGAAGCAGACGAAATATTTAAGATTGCTGAAACTCAAGTGAAGGAAACAAACAAAACAAACTGAAGTATGTTTTATAAGACAGGGGTTCTGCAAGGCCTTGAAATGTATCAAAAGTTTTGAAAGTTATGCATTAATTGTTCCAAAGTTTAGTCCTTAAATGTCAAATCATGAAACTTGATTCCAACAGGCATTAAATCTGAAAAGTTACACAAGACGTTAAACACAAAAGTACTCAAAATATGGTCCAAAACACATTCAGTTACTGGTTTTACCCAGATTTGTGCAAGAAAAGTTCCCCATTGTTTTGTGTAAATTGAAAATTTCTTCTATTTATGTATTCATTCATTTATTTGACAGGGACACCATCATTATCCATAGTCCCTGGACAGATATCTGTAAATTGTCCCCCTAAGACAATATAATATGCGAGGTCAGAGCAATAGAATACAAGGAAGGACACAGCAAGGACACTAGAAGAAGAAGATCTTTATTTATATAGCGCCTTTCACAAGGTCACATGGTCACAAGGCCCTTTACATGGGAGAATTGTATATTCACTCCATACTCGGTGGTGGTGAGCTACGTTTGTAGCTTCAACCTACGCAGACACTGGGAGAACATGCAAGCAGTGTTAATTTCGTCGACTAGAATATTTAGTCTTAATTTTAGTCAAAGTGATATTTTTGACGACTAAAATTGGGTCGCGGTATCTTTCCCGCGGGCTCGGACGGGGTCACTCCGTCACAGACTAAAACTAAATGAAACGTTTTTCATGAGACTAAAACTGTGACTAAAATGTCCAGATATTTTCTTCGACTAAAATGAGACTAAATAAAAAAGAAAAGGAGAGACTAAAATCATCCAAACTTCTATTGACCGTCTGAAAGAGCCTTAGATCATGTAAATTCTCTGCCAAAGGATCAGCTCTGAGCTTTGTTCATGTGGAGCAGCTCCATGAAGCAGAGGAACAAGATTAAATATGATTATAATGAATATTATCAATGCAAAGTCGACTAAATTCGTTTTTTGACTAAAACTACACTAAAATCGAATTACATTTAGACTAAGACTAAAACTAAATTAAAATATGTTGTTAAAATTAACACTGCATGCAAGCTCCACACAGAAAGGCCCCGTCCAGGTGGGAATTGAACCCTGGACCTTCTAGCTGTGAAGCGAGAGCGCTAACCGTGCCGCACTACAGCAAAGCAGATAAATACAATATGTAAACAGTGCAAACAATAAAAGAGAATGTGTTATTAGACATAATAATAAAACAGAGACAGCAGTAGCCACATGCAGGGGGCACTGTTAACGATTGCATGTTTGTTGTGCTGTTAACTGGTCCCTTTTTTAAACAGTATGTATGTGGACAGCTCTCTGATATTTGCTGGGATGGGGGGCCAGTCTTTGGCCGCTGTTACAGAAAAGGCACTATGACTAAAAGCGCTTTTTCTCAGTGGGACTATGGTCACCCGCTGTGAAAGTGAAGTGTTTCTGACATTGACAAACTGAGTTCTGTTTACTCATATAGATACAAATCATTAGAAATGACAGATGGGCAGATTTTCTTTTCTTTTGTGGCATTAAAAGTATCTTGGTACAGCAATAAAAAGCATTAAAATTCAACTTGCTGCTATCCGTATTAACCACGTGGGAATATGACATAGGTAAAAGCTGAAAATGGTTGATTTTGCAGAATATAGAGCGCTTACTTTACTTTTATTTTCAATCTACTTCAAATAGAAGAGACTCTGCCATAGCACAGCAGGCCGCCTGAGTTCTCAGTACTGTCTCGGTTTCTGTGTCCATTAGTTTTCGCGTCTCCAGCTGCAGAGACCTGTTGTATGTAGCGCAGACACATGCTGCTCCGCTCTGTGTGACAGTGAATGGTGTCTGGTGATAAATGGAGAGGTTTTTCAACATGTGGTGACAGGACCAGGGGCCGGAGGAGGTCACGCGGTGCCATAAATCTTCTTTAAGTGGATTCCTCCGCGCCATCTCTCATCTCCCCATCAACGCCGTGATACCTGCTGAGAAAACGCGCCGCGGCTCCAAAGACCCGGGTTTCACTTATTGCAATGGGATGAATTTACAGCCTGCAGAGTCAGTCAGAGGAGCTTTCTTATCTAAAGGCGGCTTAAAGGGAAAATCTTCCTCCAGGTCTAGAAACGGCTCTCTCTTCTGACACATAAATCACCGCTTTGCTTTCTTACGTGAACGTAAAAAGAAAAACAGGACTCGGATGCAGCTTCAAAAATATTAATACAATACAACATCATGTATTGAACTCTGTGTGATGACGGTTTGTCAGCTGGCAGGAAGTTAGTCCAGATTTACAGGCATGTTTTGTTTGTGAATCTTGTATCAGGAAGAGAATTGTTTCTGGCTATAAGTAGACGACGCACATGGAAATCCCTACTCGCATCAGCTGTCCCTACAAAGCGAAATACATATTGGGTGCCTGAGCTTTAAAAGATTGTGGAATAATCACTTTAATGATACTTTGTTCAATACTAATTTGTCTAGAACCATAAAACAAAACAATAATGTTGATTTACTCCCTAAATGACTATTTCTTTTACATTTGTATCATTCAAACTTGGTGTCTAAAGAAAAATGTTTGGTAACACTTTACATTACGGGCCCTTAAGTCCGTGGTACTTACAGTGGTAATAACAGTGATACTTCTTGGTACTTTTTTACTTTTTGTTACTTAAAGTGGTACTTACAGTGGTAATTCTAGGTACTTAATGTGGTGCTTGCAGTGGTAAGTACTAGCATTTACAGTAGTAATTCTAGGTTCTTATTGTGGTACTAAAAGTGGTAATTACTAGTAATTAGGGTTAGGGGTTAGGATTAGGGTTAGGGAGACACAAAGTTACCACTGTATCTCTCATTGCTAAGAGACACAGTGGTAATACTCTTAGTGGTAATGCTCTTGGGTTGTACTTCTATTTTCTTTGGTACTTTAAGTGAGTTTAAGTTAGTTTCTAGTAGTTTCAGTGATACATCTATGGTACTTATTGGTAATTCAAGGATACTACAGCAGCAATTCGTAGGTAGTAAATGTGATACTTCTACATACAGACGTAATTTCTAGGATTTTGTGACAATAAAACAACATAAATCAGCAATAGAGAAAACAAGAAGTACAACCTTCATTACTTTAAGAGTTACCACTGTATCTAGAAGGACATACCTGGTAATTCTCACTATAGCATCCTTTAAGCACCACAATAAATACCTAGAAGTACCACTATTATTACTAGTATTTACCGCCGTAAGTACCACAATAAGTATCTAGAATTGCCTCTGTAAGTACCAAGGACTTACTGGCCCGTAATGTAAAGTGTTACCAAATATTTCAGAATATATTCCATACCTGTTTTTTCTGCCCTGTCATTACCTATTGTACCTAAACTTTTTTTCTCTATACCATACTTGCATTGTTTAACCTCTTTACCCCCAACTGAACCGAGCACATTTTCTCCAGTTTGGCTTTACCCAAATCTTTTTTTATTTTTTTTATTTAACTGTTATTTAACCAGGAAGTCCCTTGAGATGAATGTCTTTTCCGAGGGAGACCTAATCTAAAAGCTTCTTGAAAAAGCTCCATTTACATGAGTTTTGTTGGTCTTAGCTTTCAAATGAGGCGTTACACTGGCCTATAAGCTATGACTTTGTGGATTTGGGTAAAGCTGGAGAAAACGTGCTAAGTTTTGGTGGGAGTTAAGAGGTTAGATTGTTTTACGGTACCCAGCCCGTCTCATGGAATATCTTTGTAATAAAAAGTCACTCCTTTGTAATTCATTCTACAGTATTACCAAAACAGGTCTCCAACTGATTTGTTTGTTGGTTCTTTCTAAATGTAGAAATGGTGGGCACCAGTGATAATGGAGGATGATCAATCAACAGAAAATACAACATGTAGTGTAGATTTCCCCTGGGATGCTTTTGCTCCTTTTACTTTTAACTGCAGACACACATGTATGTAGAATGAGCCCATACTATTTCTGTACATCTGATGAGTAAGTTACACAGAAATAAACTGCTTCTCATGACCATCCCACGGCACTGAACTGAAGCTTCCCAGAGTGAGTGGATCCTTCTTTATCATATAGAACATGATAAGATCTTTTCCCATGTACTTAAAAAAAAAAAAAGCATTTTCCTGTGTGAAATTCAGTCTAACAATATACATTTCAAAATCTTCATCTTGGCCTGTGTCATTGACAAGGACACATGTTTTTGGTCTGTGGGGGAATTTAATAATAAACTTAAACGTTCAGTTCCTGGAAAGAAAAATACTTTGTTTAAATCGCATTTTCAATTAGAATTATGGGTTTTTCTGAGACCAATGGGGATTTTATCTTTGTCATTTGGGACATTTTATCACTGATGATTTGGCAGACGATGATGACGTGCTTCGACAGTTTGTGTTTGGTGCATGTACAAATGTAGTGAAAAGGACACTGTTTAATGCCTATTGTACCCACTTTATACGGCACACCTGTGGTCAAACTATAAACGTTCGAGCATATGAAAACTTAACGTGGCATATAACGACTCTCTAAGAATTTTGCTGAAAAGAGCTCGATGGGAGAGTGCCAGCCACTTATTTGCTCATGTTAAGGCTATGACTAAGCTCTTTCCAATGCAAAAACAGGAAGTCTCTATCACTTTTGGTTCTGGGGATATTGGCCTTTCATCAGTATTAGATTGGCCAATAGCCGATATTGTAAAATACCAAATATCGGCCGTCGACTTCTAGTTTCAATCATTACAATCAGCAATGCAAAGGTAAATGTCATACTTCGTATTATCAGAGAACAAAATATTCCCATTTATTATGTATGAATTACTAGCTCAATAGATTAGACCTCTATACATACTATATTTTCTGAAATGCTTGAGATTCTTGTTAGTTTAGCGATCAGTCTTCTACGTGAACTTAAAACACAAAGTGAACATGGTCATGTGATTGCCCCATATTTGGAAAACAAAACAAAACATCCTGTTGAGAATTAAGTGACCCAACACCTTGCTTTACTTCAGACCTGTCGTCCCGTCGGTTCTGCTTGTTTGACAATGTCATCTGGAAACAAAAACTTAAATAAACCCATTAGCGATGTATACGCAGAGTCTCGCCAAACACATGATTCCCTCGGAGCCCCTGACGTTGGGCGTCTGTCACTGGTCGACCGTCTGATTTATCTCGCTCATAAAATCATAACTGCCTTGGCTTCTTGCGGTCGTACAGCTGTTTGGGCAGTAGCTCCAAATACATATGTCATAAATCCCCAGAGTTTTTCCTCATTTTTGTGCTCTCATTCCCTGGTTTTGAGCATCTCTATGACTACAGTAGAATATGGCCTTTGTCCCACTGGCAATAAACTGAATATGGGTTTGACTTTGGAGGAAAAGGCGTGGGCATTTGTAGAGGAAGTTGTTGTGTTGCAGTGTCTATGGCTCCATAAAGTGTCTTCTGTTCAAACCTGGAAGCATTTTATTCATGTCAAATGGAACACAGTATAATGAAAACCTTTTTATTTAGCAGAAAATTGATATATCATTATGACAATATCACCATCAGATGTATATGGATGGATGGATGGATGGATGGATGGATGGATGGATGGATGGATGGATGGATGGATGGATGGATGGATGGATGGATGGACACAGATCTAGATGTAGATACTAGATTTGTGGAGGGATAGATAGAGACTAGGAATGAGCAGATTGATACCTAAATATCGACACCACATGATACATTTTTTTAAGGGGTACAAAGTCTGAATACAAATTTGATATGTGAAAAGAAGGCATGGCAGCAGTTACAAACACAAAAGAACAATTTACACAACACTCCACAGAACCAGAGTGTTAGACCGAGCCGACCATATTATTCTAGTTTAGGTTCTGTTTGTCATGAAGGTGTTCATTTTAGACTTTGTTTTTATATTTACTTTCACATTGACATTGTTCAGGATGCTCCAGGATGCTTCAGGTTTTTTCTATGTTTTCTGGATGGATAGTGGACGTATCCATGGAGACGGATTCATGAGCAGTGAAAACCTACCAGAAAAGGCGGCATGCTCACCACCCATAAAGCCATTAGTCACTGAAAGGTCAAATATTCTGCATTAATATTAATATATATATTTTTTTAATGTACCTTTAACCAGTTAATGAAATACTAAGTAACGTGTTTACCTTTATAAATCCTTTCCGTAGTCCCTCTGGGAGTAACACAAGTGTTGATGGGATGATTGGGTTTTTTTTCATCTCCCCCTGGTGTCTCTGGCCAGAAAACCACGAAGAATCACGAAGAAGAAGCTAACAGGCTAACGGGAAAAGCTAACTGTCGACAAGCGCCACTTAAACAGTGTTTACAGCCAAGTTTGAGTGAAAAAAGGTCTCCATTGTGTAATTAGATGAACATTATCCCTCTCTCCCTTTGTCTTTTTTGTCAGCGTAGTATTTACTCTCACGGACAATTATTAAGTAAAAAAATGCAACATGCTATGACACCTGCAGTGGCGCTTATGGCCTCTAGGGGCACGAGTTACTTAGTACTGCTTTAAAGTAACTTCATTTTAATTTGCATAATAATAATTGTATCAGACAGTTTATTTTGAAGTTTTGTTTTCCGGTGTGGAGCGCTTCCTGTTTGGGAGGAAGTAGGAAATGTTCAAATAGAATAGGGCGGGTGGGTTCGCCAGACGTCCTCACAATGGTCTTGGCCCTAGCTGATTGGGGAAATAAGGTATGTTTTTATTGTACGGTCGATTGTTTGTGATACAGTATGATTAATTCACTGATGATTTCTATAGCTCTTACGGTGGTGATTTTGGAAATAAAAGGAAACATGTAAAGGAAAACCCACCTGTACGCTCATTCATTCAGCTGGGGGCTAAAATAATAATATTTAAATGTATATTGATTGAAATGCCTTCACCCATATGAAATTATCAGTATCGACAAAAATGACCCCAGAAGTATTATTGTTGAATGGATTTACCAAAAAAAGTGCCCATCACTACAGGGCACAATCTAACCACATAATCATCTGCTTTTATGACCCGGTTCAACCTCTGAGAGTTATTTTTCTTAATGTTCTTTAATATTTGATTCTGAGCCACTGTTGATGACTTGGAATGAGGACTTGGAGTGAAGCTGTAGAGATAGTGCTTTACACTGTAGCTGTTAGGATTTGAAGTGATAAGAAAAGTGCAGAGAGGCTGCATGAACTGGTGTTAAGTGCACCGCCTCGTCATGACCTCAGCTGGTGGAACAGAGGGTTTTGACCTCTTGAGAAGAAGAATGAAAATGCAGGATTACGCAAACATTCAAGGCGGAAACAAAACCCAACCGGGGAACAATATTGTGAGATTGAAAGCTGAGTCGTGCACATCATCATTCGTCAGCTGGGATTTGATACTTAGCTGTAGGATTTCCATGTTATAAAATGTCCACTTTGAACATTGAACTTAGTCGTTTTAATAGGTGTTTATAAGGTGACTATTCTTCCTGTTGACACAATGGGACACTGTGTAATATTGGATCTCACCAAGGGCTATTAAAGAATGTCCATGTCTTGGCCAATGGTAACTGTTTTCCGTAATTTGTCCATAAACTCAAACAGGGAAAGCCTTGGCAGTGAGCAGTAAATCACCACAAACCATCTCCTGGAGCCTCGGCGTCTCCGCGGATAACACACTCCTACTAACATTTCCTCATATTTCCCTTCTCGTTTATACGATTACAAAACGAGTTGGGGAAAAGCAGTCACAGAAAACTGCATTCAAAATGGTGAAAGTTGCATATATGGATTGAAAAAGAAAAGAACATCTCAAGAGTTTAGATGTGATTTTTCTGTGGCACTGCTTCTCAACATGCGATTCACGTCCCACTGGAGGTCGCACATGGTCCGCCGAAGTCTTCTGCTGATTTGAATGTTATACGCTTTCATATTTAATGTCTGTACCGTTTAGTCTTGGTAACTTCCGGATTTTGTTCACTGGTTGGACGTTTTAAAGCAAATCCTTGAGACTCCGTCCTTTGAACTGGGATCTGGGCAGCTTGTTTTCCCGAGATGTGACGTCGTTGCCTCAGTTGGTTTGTGTTCTTGTGCTTTTCATGTGGGGAAGTGGGGATTTTTATGTCATTCAATAAAAACAGTCTTTTATCTCTGATTAGCGCTTAGCTGAGTGTTGCCGTTAGCGTCTCAAAAGCTAAACGTTTCCTCCTGAACTCCAACAGAGGTTCTATAGCTCTACCCACACAACTAAATCCACTTTTAGGGTTAAAGTAATGCTCAGGACTGGTTGTAGCACTGTTTATTTTTAACTTTATTACATAGGTGTCACAAAATGTATTAAAAAAAATCAGGCGCCGAAAGGGTTAGTTTTATAAATACATTTTCTGTTTGTTAGCATTGATGTTGGGCATTTCTCTCGCAAATATGTTACTCTAAAGAACTTTTCTTTCCAACATTTCTTCATTAAAGTGCTGTATCACTGAAATAAAATTATGATTATTACTTACAACAGATGGTATCAATCGAACTAAGTCATATTTATATTTATATGCACTTAAAGCAGTACTAAGTAACTAGTTTGCCTTAGTAAATCGTTTCCGTAGTCCCTCTTGGGGTAATACAAGTGTTAATGGGATGATAGGGGGGTCTTTCATCTCCCCCTGGTGTTTCTGGCCAGAAAACCACGCAGGCAATTCCCCCGCCTCTGGGTCGGAGCCACCAATACACACTAATGGAATCACGAAGAAGAAGCCAACAGGCTAACAGGCAAAGCTAACTGCGCAACTTAAACAGCATTTACAGCCAAGTTTGATTGAAAAAAAATTCCATTGTGTAATTGTATGAACAACACCTCTCTCTCCCTTTGTCTCTTCTGTCAGCGTAGTATTTACTCTCACGGACAATTAAAAGGCGAGACACTGCAGGTGAATAGGGAAAAAATGTATATTTACAGATATCAATTTGAAACTTTTGCTGTCGATCACTGGCATAAATGTGAGAAAAAAAATACATTGCAAGTTTTCTGTCATTTTATCTTTCATATAAGAACAAGGTGTTTTATGCCTAAAAATGCCCCAAATTTCCCATCTTTTCAGCGACGAAATCAGAGTAATGGATAGAGCTACATTCAAATTGATGGTTTCATTTTATTGATATATGAGTTACCAAGACTTTTTTCAGAGGGGATTTAGGATTTCTTGTTTAGTTTTAAAATAAGCTGTTTTTAGTGGAAAATTAATTTTCGCCTTATTTTTTGACATTCAAAACTCAATAAATGGGGCTAGGGATTAAATAATAAAAAATCCCTCTGAAAAAATCTTCCAAACATTGTTCAGTCCAAGGCTGTATAATTTGAAGTCTTTAGGTCCTACTGACGTGGACATAGTGTCGGCCCTTGAAAATGGCCCTTGAAATTGCATTGTCCCATATAAGTCTATGGGGGAACATTGAATCAGCTCAATAGTTAAACATGTTATTGTGAGGATTAAGTATATTTTCTGTTTCCAGGGGAAAGCTTGTATGTTCAGAGACCAATTTGGCCCAAAACCTGAAAATTGAAAAAATTTAGTTAGTCCTGTAGTGTCTCCCCTTAATGAGTAAAAAACCTCAACATGCTACGACACCTGCGCAGGAGTTTCTTAGTTCTGCTTTAAAGTCGGTGCCTTTATGCCTTTAACCATCAAACATATTTCTGCAATATTTTTCAGATGACGGTAAAGTGGTGAAGGCTGTGTCTGTGGTCAAAGATAACTGGGAAAGTGAGGAAATCATCCTCGAGGAGCTCACCGTGTTTCAGGTGAGAACGCTTTGGTCGTGTCCTTGGGCAAGACACCTCACCCATTTGACCTGTATATAACCCATGTGTGAATGGTGGCTCATGAGGTCTACAAATAGACCATTAAAATGAACATCCATTCTGTAAACAGTGCACATTCCAATTAGAGAATGCGGATGTGGAGACCAATAAAATGATGTGCAAAAGAATAGTGGAGCTAAACAGAGCCACAGGTGAAGGGAAACAAAACATTAACACACAAACAGGAAACGAGCCACATGCTGTTGACTGATTAGTCTGATTGAAACAGGAAACTATTCATTTCCACTTCACCAGTCTGCCAACACCAACAGTATCTGCAAAATCCTTAATGCTAACGTGTAGTGCGTAATCATTATCATGGTAAGACAGTGATTCTTTTAATATTTGCCATGTACTGCCATTGTTTCTTTCTTTTCCTAGTCAAGGTCAACCGCGTTGGTCAATGTCTTTCTACACAGACTGTTTAAAAAGCTTATACTCCCTGTTTTATTACTGTAAATGAATCCAAATGTATGAAAAAAGGTCAAAGTAATTTCAGCGCAGGCAAAACGAAACCGCACGGAAGATTTAGCTTGAACTTTATGAGATGCATTGTGTCGGATAACTCACTGTGGAAGAATGAGACCTATCGGATGACTAATCTGAGCTGCGAGCCTGACCTCAACAACACTAATATATTTCAAAAGCTTCTGTTACAGCCCTTTACTGTAACAGGGCTGTAGATTTTAAGGCTACACTTACTCATGATCCGCATAAGGAAATATTTTGCTGTAAATCTGTAGTCTGACAACAGGTACTAACTATGCTGCTGCTGCTACTCTTTCTCATAGTACTGCTGTAAAGTTCAAATTGTTAAGGATTGCAGAGGAGGAACCCCAAAGCGGAGACTGAGGCAGGTAAGGTTTACCAATTTATTTCCAAAAAAACAAAACAAAAACTGAAGAGGCTGAGGCGACGGGGGCAGGCAGGCAGCAAGTAGAACCAGGACGGAGCAGAGGTAACCCAGAGCGAGAACCAACCTGGGCAAAGACGGAGACATGTAAGAATCATAAAAATACGTCAGGACAAAAAGCAGGTAAGGCTTCTACCAACTGAGACGGAATTATCTGGCAGTGTGGAGAGGACTGAGCAGAGTGTTTGTAGGCTGGTTCCTAATCAAGTCCAGGTGTGCCTCATTGCTGCATGTGCCAGCCACGCCCCCGTCAACCACCAGCTCTGCACAGAAGGAAAGAAAAAACACAAAGAGGAGGGGAACAAAACACAAACCATAACAGGGCCCCCCCCTCAAGGGACGCCACCTGGCGGTCTACCAGGCTTAGAGGGATGCAGGGCATAAAAGTCACGAAAGAGCGACGGATCCAAGACGAGGGACCGGGAAACCCATGAGCGGTCCTCAGGGCCGTAACCCTCCCAGTCCACCAGATACTGGAAGCCGCGGCCCCGCCTCCGAACATCCAGCAGCCGCCGCACAGTAAACGCAGGGTGACCGTCGACCACCCGGGGGGGCGGAGGGGGCTCGGCCGGAGGGCTAAGAGGACTAGTCAAAAAAGGCTTCAGCAGGGAGACATGGAAGGCAGGGTGGACATTTAGAGAAGGAGGCAATTTAAGCCTCACCACAGCAGGATTGATAACCCGTTCTATGACGTAAGGGCCAATGTACCTGGGAGAGAGTTTTTTGGATTCGGTTTGTAGGGGAAGGTCACGTGCGGAAAGCCAGACCTTCTGACCAGGCTCATACTCCGGAGCAGGAGAGCGGCGGCGGTCTGCAAGCTGCTGGTTCCTAGCAGCAGTGCGGGAAAGAGCTGCTCTGACTTCATGCCAGATCTTACGAGCACGTTGAAGATGCTGCTGGATGGATGGAACCGCAACTCGAGTCTCCTGGCTGGGAAAGAGGGGAGGTTGAAAACCAATAGCAGCCATGAAAGGAGACATACCAGTAGCAGAGGAAACTAGGGAGTTGTGAGAGTATTCAATCCAAGGGAGATGCAGGGACCAGGAAACCGGATGGTGAGCAGTGACACATCGGAGGGCCGCTTCCAGGTTTTGGTTCGCCCGCTCCGTCTGGCCATTAGTTTGTGGATGGTATCCAGACGATAAACTGGCTGTAGCCCCCACTGCACGACAGAAGGCCTTCCAAACTTGAGAAGTGAACTGTGGGCCTCGGTCTGACACAATATCCTGTGGTATGCCATGGAGTTTGAAGACATGTTGAACCAGCAAATTAGCAGTCTCGAAGGCAGAGGGCAACTTTGGTAATGGGACAAAATGTACACACTTCGAAAATCGATCCACAATGGTCAAAATTACAGAGTTACCTTCAGATGGGGGAAGGCCAGTTACAAAGTCCACAGCGATGTGGGACCAGGGACGGTGTGGAATCGGGAGTGGACGAAGCAGACCAGCAGGAGCACGGTGGGATGCTTTACTGCGGGCACAGACCGAGCAAGCAGAAACAAATCCCTTGATGTCAGCGGACATTGTGGGCCACCAGAAGCGCTGCTGGATTAAGGTAAGGGTTCGATGAAATCCAGGATGACAGGAGACTCTGGAGGAATGGCCCCACTGCAAAACCACAGATCTGGCTGATGGCGGCACAAACAAGCAGCCTGGAGGACATCCTGGAGGTGAGGGATGATTGACAAGGGCCTCCTGGACAGATTTCTCCACCTCCCAACAGACTGCCCCTACCACACAGGTGGAAGGCAAGATATTTTCAGTAGGAGGTTCTTCATTAGGAGGCGCAAACTGGCGGGACAAGGCATCCGGCTTGAGGTTCCTGGACCCCGGACGGTAAGTGAGTGTAAAGTTGAACCGGCCAAGGAATAGTGCCCAGCGAGCCTGGCGGGAATTTAGCCTGCGAGCAGAACGTAGATAGGATAAATTCTTATGATCTGTCCATACCATGAATGGCTGTGCCGAGCCCTCCAACCAGTGCCTCCACTCCTGTAGTGCGACGATGACTGCCAGCAGCTCCCTGTTGCCAACATCATAGTTCCTCTCCGCAGGAGTTAGACGACGGGAGAAGAAGGCGCATGGATGCAACTTCTGGTCAGTGGCATTGCGCTGAGAAAGGACGGCTCCAACACCAGAGTCAGAGGCATCCACTTCGATAATGAACTGGGCAGAAGGATCTGGGTGAGACAATACTGGAGCAGAACAAAAAAGGTCCTTTAGTTTCACAAAAGCTGCCTCTGCTTCAGCAGGCCAGTCAAAAGGCACTTTAACAGAAGTAAGTTTGGTAAAAATGGTGGCCTCTTGGAGTGAGCAAAACGCTGAATCAATCAGTGGAAGGGGATACTTGTTTTTGACAGTAATATCATTGAGTCCCCTGTAATCAATGCAAGGGCGAAGTGTACGGTCCTTTTTATCAACAAAAAAGAAACCGGCCCCTACAGGGGATGAGGAGGGGCGAATGAGCCCAGCAGCTAGGGAATCGGTGATATAAGTCTCCATGGCCCCCCTCTCAGGATTGGAAAGATTGTAGAGCTTGCTGGTTGGTAATGGTGCGCCAGGGATCAATTCAATGCTACAATCATAAGGTCTGTGAGGAGGCAATGATGAGGCATTGTCCTTAGAGAACACCTCCTGTAGGTCATGGTACTCAGCTGGCACAAGAGACAAATCTATGGGCTTGGGATTAGTAGGTGTGCATCTGTCAAGAGAGGGAACTGCCGAATGTAGACAGTGGCTGTGACAAAATAGGCTCCAATTAATTATGGATAGCTGTGACCAGTCAATGTGTGGATTATGTAGTTTAAGCCAGGGGAGGCCTAAAACTAGAGGAGTGGAAGGAGAGTTAACAATGTACAAAGAAATTGTCTCGTGATGATTGCCAGATAGGAGTAATGAAACTGGGGTGGTACGATGCGTAACGCTGGCAAGAAGTTTCCCATCAAGAGCATAAACATTCTTGGGCTCAGGAAGGGCATCAGAAGAAATGTTACATTGGGAAACAAACATGGAGTCAATAAAGTTGTCATCTGCTCCTGAATCCACTAGGGCAACAAGGGGAAAGGATTTCTTTGCGTAGGACACAGTACCTTTAAGCTGGATACGTCCGCAGGAGGGATCAGTCGGTGTGTGGCTCACCAGCGCCCCTCCGCTGGCTGATGAGCCTGGTCTTTTGGCAGAGCAGGGCAGTGATCAACAGAGTGTCCAGCTTTACCGCAGTACATGCAGAGCCCAAGGCGAAGGCGACGCTGGCGTTCTTGTTGGCTGAGTCTCATCCTTCCCAACTGCATGGGTTCCTCAGAACTTGGAGCAGGAGTTGGAGCAGCTGGTGATGATGATTCAGTCGGCAGGTGAGTGGCAGGTGCAGGCTGACGAGGTTGATGAGAGTAGAGAGTGGGAGGGGGAATGCTTTTCCTAACTCCTCTCTCCCTACGTCTTTCAGATAGACGATTGTCTAAACGTATGGCTAAGAAAATTAATTCTTCCAATGTAGAAGTCTCATCACGAGCTGCCAGCTGGTCCTTGAGTTCCTCACTTAAACCACTGAAAAACACCCCCTGCAAAGCTTTCTCATCCCACCCGGTCTCTGCAGCTAGAATGCGGAAATCTATAGAGTAGGAGGAAACAGAACCACTACCCTGGCGTAGGGAAAGCAGCCGGCTACTGGCCTCCTTTGTTTGTAACGGGTGGTCAAATACTCTTCTAATCTCATTGGTAAATGTATCCATAGCATTACAAACTGGGGAACTACTATTCACTAAAGCTACGGCCCAGGCAGAAGCCTTACCAGAGAGTAAACTCATAATAAAGGCTACCTTAGCTTTATCAGTGGAGTAAGTTAGCGGCTGTTGGTTGAAGACTAGCATACACTGGTGTAGAAACTGTCCACATAACCCTATTTCACCTGAATATCTGGCGGGAGTGGGAATGAAGGGCTCTCGAGGTAGGGCATGTTGATGGTCCGGAGGAGCAGAAGCCGCAACAGGAGCAGGTGGAACTTGAACTGGTGGAGGATTGGCTGCCAGGTGACTAGCGAGTTGGTCAAAACGAGCACTTAACTCAGAAAAATTTGAGTTAAGTTGGCGGAGTGAGTCCACAAGTTCTTTTATGGTCCTCTCATGCTGGCCCACACGGGATGCTTGTAGGGCGAGAGCCTGCTTAAATCTTTCAATCTCTGCGGGGTCCATGTTGGCCAGATAATTCTGTTAAGGATTGCAGAGGAGGAACCCCAAAGCGGAGACTGAGGCAGGTAAGGTTTACCAATTTATTTCCAAAAAAACAAAACAAAAACTGAAGAGGCTGAGGCGACGGGGGCAGGCAGGCAGCAAGTAGAACCAGGACGGAGCAGAGGTAACCCAGAGCGAGAACCAACCTGGGCAAAGACGGAGACATGTAAGAATCATAAAAATACGTCAGGACAAAAAGCAGGTAAGGCTTCTACCAACTGAGACGGAATTATCTGGCAGTGTGGAGAGGACTGAGCAGAGTGTTTGTAGGCTGGTTCCTAATCAAGTCCAGGTGTGCCTCATTGCTGCATGTGCCAGCCACGCCCCCGTCAACCACCAGCTCTGCACAGAAGGAAAGAAAAAACACAAAGAGGAGGGGAACAAAACACAAACCATAACACAAATATCCCTAAGTTATTTTAAAGTGTACTTTGTTGTATGTTTCAGACCCCTACACCGATCCTGAATATGGAACTGTCGACCAAGAGAGTAAGTGTTTCATGTTAACTGAACAGTATACGTGAGTGTTGCTTCCCCCCATAGCGTCAGCGCGGTCTATCTGAAGCTCATTCATGTTACCAAACTTGGACGATGTGGAGCGTGTTAATACTAAACACAAGTTAAACCTCTTAACCCCCACTTTAACAGAGCCCATTATCTCCAGTTTGGCTTTGCCCAAACCTAAAAGCTTCTTGCAGCCTTCAGGCCAGTGTACCGCTGCATTTGAAAGCTAAGATCTACAAAAATCATGTACGATTTTTCCTTGTTGTTGTTGTTCCATGCGTTGTCCGACAACTTTTTGTCGCTTTTTGTCTCGTTTTTATTTTTTTATTTTATTCACCACTATTCTGAGATCTTTTTTGTTGCATTTTGAGGTTTTTCCATCACTTTTTTGTCATCTTGTTTGTTGTCTTGTCGCTTCTTTTGGTCATGTTTTCGTTGTGTGTTTTTGTACATTTGTGGTTGCTTTTTTGCTACGTTTTTGTTGCATTTTCATCTTTGTCTACATCTTGTTTTTGCCGTTATTTTGATACGTGGATACTTGGATAATAACTGGAGAAAATGTACTCAGTTAAAGCAGGGATGATAAGAAGTTAATAATGACTTAAAGAGGGACAAAAAGGTTTAAAGTTTAAGTCCATTAAAGCAAGGAACTTCCAGAGCCTGCCACCATTTCGTTAGGGCAGGATTTTCTTCATTGTCAAAAGACCGAGGCTGAACCTTCCAATTGTCGCCTGAAGTAAAGCATCACTTTCAACAAATGCCAGTTGTACATCATATATGACTAGTGGGTGTTCTGCTAAGAAATGTAAAGGAATTGACTGTATGTTTCACATTTTTGAGTACTTTAACCTCTCACCCCCGCCTTATCCGAGCACATTATCTCCACTTCGGCTTCGCCCCAAAACTAACCACGTTTCTTCAAATTTTTGTCATGTTTTTGTGTTGCTCTTTTGTTGCTTTTTTTCACGTATTTATTGCGTTTTGTCACTTTTTTGTGGCTTATTATCGTTGCCCTTTTGTCAATTTTAGTTTTCACATTTTTTTTCCGCTTTCATACTTGTTTTCGTTGCTATTTTGACTCATTTTTTCAAGAAGCTTTTAGATTAGGGGTAAAGCCAAACTGGACAAGATGTGCTCGGCTCAGGTGCTGGTTATGAAAGGCCTCTGATCTCTGCTTTGTGTCAAGTTATTTCTCATCAACATCATCTTGGGGGCCAGAGCTTCTACTGGAGGGCTTGGATTTGGCCCGCAGGCCTGATGTTGCCGACCCCTGCCTTAGGGCTTCCGATATTAGTCCATTCTTAATGTACAGTCTATGTTCATTAATGTTATTTACCAAACAAAAAGACTTACGGTCAGATTTATCCTTGTCTTTTTATGACGCACCTCCAACACAGGGAGTCCAGCTCTCTCCCGATCATTCTAAAACTTTCATTTTGACATGGTCACGTACAGTTACATACTTTACATCCAAATGCCGTCCCCGGAGGCCAATTACACGCATTCTTTTCAATGTAATAATTCTTACACTTACAGACTGTCATTTTAAAATAATTTGCCTTTGTGCCCTTTAGCAACAGCTGTACGTGTCGAGCGAGCGTGGCCTGGTGCAGCTGGCGTTGCAGAGGTGTGAGCTGTACGGAGACGGCTGCGCTGAGTGCTGCTTGGCCCGGGACCCTTACTGCTCCTGGGACGGACAGACCTGCTCCCGATACTTCCCCACCAGCAAGAGGTACACGACTCTGACCCATAACTAAACAGAGGCGCTGTTCTGCCTCTATATTCCACATAGCTCCTTTATCTTTCCCCTGGTCCCGCCTGATCAAAGCCCTCTGAGTAGCAACAGTGGTCTCTGATGTTATTTTGCCTCCCGGGTCTGTTTAAACCATTATCTGAAATGTGATGTCAAGAATTACCGAGACTTCAAAAGAGCTCTGATTGTGCCTTTAATCTAGTGTTTTAAGTGTTTGTTATTGGTGCTGTTTTGGATACACCAAACCGCTAAGATTCCTGGCGCATTCCATAAAAATAAACCAATGTACTAATGTAAAATAGTAGCGTTGTTATTCACATGGAGGCGAGGCTGGACTGGCAGACAAAAAACTCGGCCCGGGACTCTTGGGTCAAGACCGGCCCTCTAAAAAAAGCAGTCATATTCAGTGCAATAGTCGAGGTGATGAACAAAACAACAAGGCCTTGGCTTGAACTAAAACAGCATAAGCTATAAATCGAGGACAATAGCTGCATGTTGTTTCTGCCGAATTCAAGCTAACCCCTCAGAGCGCTCGATACTTTAATCTTGTCGTTTACAACTTGATGGAACTTTTGTAAAATTACAAAAAATCTTAAAATGTGCGTTCCGTTAATGAGGTTCCGCTCGCGACTGCAACAAAACAAAAATAAACTTCTTAAAACCAACCAAATGATCACACTGTAGATTTATAGGCAATGAAATGGTAAAACTCACCACGTAGTTAGAGAGGTGTGGAGTGAAAATAGGAGTCCCAAAAAGGCCAAAACATTAAATCGAGGGGCAAGACGGAGTTACCTGACAACTCCCAGCATGCACTAGTTTGCAAACATTTGTCTAAAATGTACAACAATTAGAGGTCTGAGGTTCTGTGGGTCCTGGAGGGAGTTACAATAAACTGTTTCCTCTTGTATTGGCAATGTGAGGGGCATGAATGTTATGTCCGAGAGGCCCATTGCTCATTTTTATACGAGATTATCTGGGAACCATGACTCAAGAAATCACCACCAGAAGTGTATAAAAAGCGTCACATCCCTCTAGTGGAGGAATTGTGTAATTGCATCTATATTATGCAATCAGTGGCCAAATATTGTACTTATGTTTAGTATAATCTCTCACATATGAATAAATCTATTTGTGTTACTATAAAAAGTACTGTCCCATGTTTTCAGAGTTCTTCAAAGAGCAACTCATTACTGTCCTCTTCAAAGTGTTGGCGTGATGTCTCAAAGAAATTACCTGCTGACAGCTCTGGGCTATTTTCAAAACAGTCACAGACATCCATTGTAGAAGTTCTAACGCGCTAATACCGAGGATTAGTCTGTAGATTAGACAAGGAGGTGAGAGAAAGTTGCTAATGGAGCAAAAATCAACAGAGAGAGGTCAAAGCGGAGCAGGAGAAGGCAGTTCTGTAATAACAGTGTGTATTTGGACAGCCTGTGCGTCCGCAGTCGTAAGGGCCTCATGTCCACGCGGTAACAGTTTTGAAGGAGGAGGGGGGAGAGCTTTATCTGAAGGCGTCCCGTTATCTGCTGCTGCTCATGAGTCATCGTCTGGAGTTAATTATGAAATATGCTCTGATGGTCTAAGTCGAGTATTAGTTGTTGATTCTGAAAGTAAATTTTGTTTTTCCAAGAGAGGAATCTTTAAGTCTGAGTCAGTAAATCTTTTCAGTCGGACCAGTCAGAGTTTTCTCTTTCTTATTATTAACGGTAATATTTAGCCTAGGCCTGGAGTAGATAAGTTTGTGTCGCTGATTTTCATTATTGCAAAAACACCGTGGGCCGAACTTCACCATTGTAGCCTAAGTGCCAGTGTCTTACATTAGTATGACCATGTGGGATGTTCTGTCAGGTAATTAAGAACATACTGACTGTGTTTCCCGCAGTTTTAGAGCACTTTAACAGGGGCTTATTTTAATACAATTTCTCAAAATCATCTTGGTTCTGTGCTGGAGATAACCTCGGGCTTAGGCCATTGCCGGGTGCTAAAAGTTTAGTTCGTTGTTCTTTCACTCTCTCTCCAGTGGCTAAGTTTCCTCTGGGTTTTCCGCTTTACAACATCAACCAAAAACATGCACAATAGGTTGATACAAATGTTGCTGTTCAGTTGTAAAATTGCATAAAGGCACTGTAAACCTTAACCCAGCGGTGATAGGCTACGTACAACACTGGTCAAAAGTTTGGGAGCACTTTTTATGTCTCGGCTTTTCTTTATTACTCATTGAAGATAATATTATACTACGATTGAACACATGGGATTATGTAGGAATTAGGAAATAAAAAAAGGTGTATTTTTAATTCTTCAAAATTGACACCCTTTATTCTTAAATCATCATGGTTTTCAATCATCTGTGGAGTGAAAACTATTTCTGGTGACGACATCAAGAAGCTCACTGAGAAAATGTCAAAAGTGCAAAGCAGTAATAGTAGTAAAGCATATTAAAGGGGGGGTATTATGCAAAATCAACTTTTTCAAGCTTTGTTATTCTGTCATTCCCTCATTAAAAACATGCCTGAAGTGTTGCCTTGGCACATTCACGTATTTTTGAGTCCTCCTAGGAACGCCCCCACCTCCTGGAGACGCCTCCGAGCTTTCGTCACCAGCCGAGCTTTCATCACCAGCCGAGTAACAAACCACTGCTCCTCAGCAGAACCCCCTCCCCACTGATGCCACAGACAGCGTGTGGAGGGGGCGTGTCGGAAAGGGTCAGAGGTTCTTAAAGAGACAGAGGCCTATTTCAAGACATTCGCTACAGCCATTTTGAGAGAGCAATTTTATTTATTTTATATATAAGGCAGTTATTCTAATTTACTGCATTTACAGACCAACAGAAGGTTTGGTCATCATTGTAGTGTGATATAGACTGGTGCTATGTGATTGAAAAAAGCATAATACCCCCTCTTTAACATTTTTGTTGATGCAAGTTGGCCATTTTATACTCACTACTGCCACCTCAGGTCATACGTGTAACTGCACCTTCAGACACAACACCTTTTTGAGTGCCAGTGCAGGATTTTAGAGGCAGTTGTGGTGAACAGGTCTGAGCTCATTCTACACATTAAGACATTGTTGGAACATGTAGGGGGAGGAAAATACGTAATTTTAACATTTTTCAACTCCGTATTGTCCCTTTAACCTCTTGACTTGAATCGATCACATTTTCTCCTGTTTGGCATTACCCAAATCTACACAAAAGAGCAACAAAAAACATAATGGCAAAAGCAATGGAAAAGTGACAAAAATGCGACAAAACGCCACAAAAGAAGCATCAGAAAAAGTTATTAAAAAGTGACCAAAAAAACAACGAAAACGAAACAAAAAAGCGATGAGAAATAATGTAAAAAAAAAAAAGAGACAAGGCACCAACAACCCAAGGAAAAAGATCAATTAAGATGAGTTTTGTAGGTCTCAAATGAGGTGTTACACTGGCCTATACACTGCAAAAAGTAATGAAGTAGATTAGTATAAAAGTCTCAATTTGAGTATAATAATCAGAATTTGAGATGTTTTGACAATGAAAGATGTAGGTGGGCTCCTGACCCAGATTGTTTCACTTGTTTTGAGACGTTTCTGACTCGTTTCAATGCATTTTGTCTTTATTTCAAGTAATTTTCTTTGCCAATGGGGTAAGAACATTGGTCTTATCTCATTGGCAGTTCTACTTTCTTATTTCAAGTGAGATTTACCTTAGGAGTAGTGACAAACGTCCTCAAAAGAGCAAAATAAACTTGGTCAGATCAGGAAAAAAGTCTAAATGAGATAAAACTGCTTTAAACAAGAAACATTTCCTCAATTCAAGACATTTAAGCCAATGCTTTATATTCACTTTTTGCAGTGTAGGCGGTAACATTTTAGATTTAGGTAAAGCTGATCAGATCAGTGAGAAAATGCACTTGGTGCGGGCGGGGGTTAAGAGATTAAAACAACAGGTTCATTCATAAATTAATACCTTCAGTGAGAATCTACAATGTAAACAGTCTTGAAATCAAAGAAAAAGTCACAAATAAAAAAAGCATTTCCAAATTACTTGTGTCGCGCCTCATTTTCACTGTTGACAAAGCGATGTTTTTTGCTCAAGGGCACAACTCCAGTGTTGAGTTTCAGAGAAGATCAACCCAGCAACTTTTCTTTTGCCACCTACTGACAAATATTTCTCAAACACTGGGTCAATTATGTTTTGTGCAAATGAAACGAACAGCCGATGCATTTCTCCCACAAACCCTAAACCCCTGTGTGTGTTTCAGGAGGGCTCGGAGACAGGATGTGAAATATGGAGACCCCTGGAGTCAGTGCCCCATCACAGACGACGGTGCGGATTTCCTCTGTCATTAGTTTAAAGAACCACTGCTTTCAACTCTCTTATGTAACATACAATACAGTCAGACGGTGCACAAAGCATGTCTGCCTATATGCAGTATATACAGTATGTGCTTTGATTAATAACCCATTCTGGAGCGCGGCTTCAAAACGTTATTGTGCCGCAGGTTTTTTCGTTTGTTGCTTTTGAAAAGAGCTGCAAATCAATCAGACACAAGACAATGTTGTAGAAATTCTTGTCAAGGAAGAAGAAATGTCAGGTAGTCAAGGGTGGCCTCTAGAGGTTGTTTTTGTAACTGCAGTTCTGTATATTAAACTGGTAGTTTAGTAAATCGGTGTCATAATCAGGGGCGGACTGGGACTGAAAAACAGCCCTGGACTCGGACCAGCCTGGCCCAAATTAGCGCAATTGTGCACTTCCACAAATACATATTTTAACCTCTTACCACCCACCTTAACATTAACGAGTGCATTTTCCCCAGTTCGGCTTTTTATTATTATTTTTTTGATTGGTATCATCAGCAAAAAGAACAGGAAAGGTGGTCGTAGAAACAGAAGCAAAATCATTAATATAAATAATAAATAATAATGGTCCCAAAATTGAACCTTGTGGCACACCATACTCCACGGAATTCCTTTTAGATTCATGTTTTTTTATACTGGGCTTTACCCAAATCTAAAAGCTTCTCGACTGGAGATCAACAATGTAACGCCTCATTTGAAAGCTAAGACCTACAAAAGTGATGGGAACTTTTCGTCACGTCGCCACATTTTTGTCATATTTTTGTTGTTTTTTTAATTATTTTTTTCTAGCATTTTTTGTTGTGTTTTTCTCACTTTTTTGTAGTTTTTTTTGTCCTTGTTTTTCTCATGTTTTTGTTGACTTTTCATCCTCTTTTTCTCGCTATTTTGATGCTTTTTTTTTTTAGCTTTTAGATTTGGGTAGAGCTCGGTTGAGGCGGGACCGGTGGCCCTAGAGCCAGTGGCCCTTCTGTGCTCTTCCAGAATGGACATATGGCCAGTCCGCCCCTGGTCATAATCAAACTATTGAGTGTTTTCTTCTCGTTCAGAGCTTGACTCGGTGGAGGTGCAGGAGGTTTACGCCGTTGAAGGAAACTCCACTTTCCTGGAGTGCGTCTCTCGCTCCCTTCAGGCTGAGCTCAAGTGGACCATCCAGCTCACTGAGAGCCAGCCTCCACTGCCTCAGGTGTGTGACTTTGTTGACAAAATGGAAAAAAAAATAAACTAAACACTTGTGCTACATTTCCTGGTTTAGCTTTGGTTTTCAGGGACAACAAAAGGCATAAATTAGCTATGACTTTTTGCAGATGTAATCAAATGCAGTCATAATGCTAATTTGAACCAAACGTATGAAGCCAATAACATATTTCTATCACGATGCTTAAGATGGTGGGTCCAAGACAGTATCCGCAGCACTCACATTCACTAGACCTGCCCCAAAGTGTAGATTTTGCCCCAAAACAGGATACGAAGCACTTTAGTGAAGAAAAGGGTGCAACTAAATATTGTATTATTGAAATGTAATGTCTAATAAATCAAGAAATGCAACCAGGACAGCTTCGGCTACCATGCTGTGAGGAGGAAGGAGGAGGAGAAGGAGGAGGAGAAGGGAGGAGGAAGGAAGAGGAAGGAGAAGGGAGGAGGCGAAGGAGGAGGAGGGAGAAGGAGTAGAAGGAGGAGGAGGAGAAGAAGGAGGAAGGAGAAGGAAGGAGGAGGAGGAGGAGGAGAAGGAGAAGGGAGGAGGAAGGAGGGGGAAGGAGAAGGGAGAAGGAAGGAGGAGGAGGAAGGAAGAAAGAGAAGGGAGGAGGAGGAGGAGAAGGAGGAAGGAGGAGGAAGGAGGAGGAGGAGGACAAGGGAGGAGGAAGTAGGGGGAAGGGGAAGGAGAAGGGAGAAGGAAGGAGGAGGAGGAAGGAGGAAGGAAGAAAGAGAAGGGAGGAGGAGGAGGAGGAGAAGGAGGAAGGAAGAAAGAGGAGGAGGAGGAGGAGAAGGAGAAGGGGAAGGGGAAGGAATTATTTATATAACGCCTTTCACAGACATAGTCACAAAGTGCTTTACATGAGACAATTGTACATTCACTTTAAACTACCTTCAGTTTCCCCTGGAGAAAACTGACAGACGGTCCGTCTGACCACCACCATTCATTCACACTCATCCTGGCCTATTGTACATGTTTTTAGTGGTAGGGGAAACCGGAGTACCCAGAGGAAACCTACACAGACACGGGGAAAACATGCAAACTCCACACAGAAAGGCCCCGTCCAGGTGGGAATTGGGACCTTCTAGCTGTGAAGCGAGAACACTAACCACTAACCGCTGCAACGTGCAGCCCAAACTCTGAACCAAACTCTGAACTCTCCCCTCCCTCTGCTGCCCCCTAGTGTGTACATATGTATTACCTACACGTTGAAGCAGGGGGTACTTTGTGCATGGTATAAACAAGGGACAAAACAACCCATAGAAGTTTGTGCATTAAGGTTCATTATAGCAATGTCCCTATGTGGGGTCCGGAGCCCCCTGGGGAGCCTCAGAGGTACTGCACGGGTTCAACAGAACAAGTAGTACATTTGAAAGCTAAGATCTACAAAACTGATGGTGACTTTTCTGTTGCGTTGTCGCTGCATTTATGTCACGTTTTTGTCTGGTTTTCATAGTTATTTTGTTGTTGTGTTTTGTAATTTTTGTCCCTTTTTTTCCTTGCATTTTGATGCCTTTTTTGTCATGTTTTTGTCACTTTTTAGTCTTGCTTTTGTCACCTTTTGATTGTGTTATTGTTGCTCCTTTGTTGTATTTTCATCCTCGTTTTTGTCACTATTTTGACACATTTTTCAAGAAGCTTGTATATCTGGGTAACGCCAAACTGGAGATAAAGTGCTCGGTTCAGGTGGGGGTTAAGAGGTTGAGGCTTTTAAACATTGTCCATTAATAACTCTTTTGTCTGTTTTTTCCAGACTGACAGTGAACGCTCCCTCCACCTGAAGCGCGGCCTGTTACTCACAAACCTCGCCTTGTCCGACACCGGCCTGTACGCCTGCTCCAGCATCGACCACTCCTACAAGCAAGTCCTGGCCCGATACCGGCTTCACGTCATCCCCCACCACAACCTCTACCCGTCCCATCACCCGCACCACCACCGCACCTCCCCGATCCAGGGCAGGGGCGTCCAAGCTGGGGTGGCCGGCTTTCTGGGACAGGGCAATCCCGGTCATCCCGGACACGGACAGAAGAACTCCTGGCTCCAGACGTCCGTGAGGAACTACAACCACGTGGGTCTGTTCGCCACCAGCAGCCTGACCATGGAGGACTGTGAGCAGCTGTGGTACCGGGAGAAGAGGCGCCAACAGAAGCTGCGCACGCTAAAGCTCAAGCAGGAGGGTCGGAAGGCGCGGGTCAGGAGGAACAACCCGCCCGACGTCCCACTCATGTCCTAGAGACGGGACGGGGACGACCCATGGACTACGCAGGCATCGGAAGTGAGAAGAAATGCTAAGTTAATAGAGAGAAGTGGGTAGTGCGATGTAGGTGTGTCAGTATGTACGTTTATGCGAGAGGTTGTAGATTCATGTTTATAGTTTCCTCGTAGCTACATTTTAAAGTAGCCGTTCTCTCGATGAGTAATTTCCACTATTTCCTATGAAGATGAGTGTATGTAAAATGACAAACGGAGAAAAAAATAACATTTCTCAGCAATATAATTCATTATGGGGAAAGCCAACATGTTACGTTTACATCAAGAGACTGGAGTAAAGCAATATCTAAAGGAATTCTACTGGGGAAACTAGGGATGCACCGATCTGATACTGGTATCTGATATCGGAGCCGATACTGGAAAAAAATAGAATATCGGGTATTGGCTACAAATATCCGATACTGAAGCGATACCCGTTTGGCTCTCACTGCTACTCTCACCTGCTCTATGACATTTTGAACCTGGAGAATTCAGTCGCTGAGTTAGTTTTAAAGGCCACCATTTTTACATACTGAGATATGTTCTTACCTTAGCTTTGACGAGTTATTTAGGACCTGTCTGGTGTTCCCCTGTGCCTTCAGTCACGTAAACACAGCGCAGACGGCGTTAGCATTTAGCCTCTCCTGCAGGTCCTAAAGAACTCGTCAAAGCTAAGGTAAGAACATACTGTATCTCAGTATGTAAAAACGGTGGCCTATTCCTTTAAGCTCTGCAAACTTATTTTTGATAGTCACGCAAAATGCCACGGCTCGCACCAGTATGCTAATGCTATCATCAGTATGCTAATGCTATCATCAGTATGCTAGTGCTAGCAACAGTATGCTAATGCTAGCACCAGTATGCTACTGCTAGCAACAGTATGCTAATGCTAGCACCAGTATGCTACTGCTAGCAACAGTATGCTAATGCTAGCACCAGTATGCTAATTCAAGCAGCTCTATGCTAATGCTAGCGGCAAGTAATCAAAGCTGGGACAGAAATTCTGATTGGATCACCTTATTAAATAAAATAGCCATTACTGGAGCGGTATTTTAGTTAAAGAAAACCTGATATTATGTTTGTAATGCACAAGGTGTAATGATCTGATGCTGTGAGTTAATGTGACCTAAACCTGTCATACCCCCAAGGATAATTATTTGAAAAGTCCAGTGACCCATGTGTAATGTTTTTCCATTAGTTTTTTAATAGATAGAATTGATGATGAGATAAGACTTTATTGATCTCACAATGGAGAAATGAGGACCATTGACTTTTTCATTCAAAGCCACTTTTAAGAAAGTCTCTTGGTTTCTCTGATACTCAAACCCCCAGGATCGGTAGCGGAAGCAAAATAGCTGGATCGGTGCATCTCTAGTGGAAACTCTAACATATTGCTGTTTTTTTTTTTTTTTTTTACCTTTATGGTTTTTCTGTGGAATTGCAGGGCTTAGTACATGAAACAAACACTGCCACTAACTTTGAGGTCTCCTTATCTCATATTAGTTTTAAAAAGTCATGGATTTGTTCACTCACACCAGCACAGTTGTTGAAAATCTCGATTGAATTGTCATTTTAGTCATAATGTGAGTATAGTATGTGTTCTGTTTTAGGACATAGTGTTTTTACATGTTGCTACTCAGTACGAATTCTATAAAATCTCTTTTAATAGCTTCAAACTATTTTTTGGTTTTCAGAAATATTTGTACTGGGGGAGATTTTTAAGTTGTTTTGTTTTGTAGTATAATCTATCATGTCTGGGCACGGCAAAGTAACCAGATACATTTCTATAAACTAAATGTTTTTTACACATTCACCCTTTTACAGTTGAAATGACAAGTGAAGACAGATCAGTCATGTTGTTTTAATATAATATCAAATAGAGTGATGATGCCCACACCTTTGATCAGTTTATTCTTGTAATGTGTACAAAGGAAAAGAAATACAAGGAGAAGCTTTAGATATTCTTTTAGATTGTTTTTTTTAAGTTGTTTTGCTACTTTTATTGTGCATCGAACATTGAAGGCTAGTGATACCAAACAATAGTTGAGCTCTAAATGCTGATAGGCGTAGCATGTATGACTAATCTGAGTGATCTTTATATTGAAGGGCCTGGTTTACACTGAACTAACCTTTTGGAGCCTTTAACTATGTAATAATGTTTCCCCATCCCAAGCAAAATGTGACATGCAACAGTAAAACTAAGCTGTCCAAAAGTACTATACTACTATACTAAAAGTAATATACACCCTTCAACTGTGTCTGTTACTGAGACTGAAAACAAACCAAAGATGTAAATAGGTCTGTCACTAACCCAGCTAGAAAGTAGACAAAATACTTACGACTACAGTGTTGCCTTTGTACTGACCTTCTGTAACTGTATTTAAAATATTGTAATGTGTATTTATGTTTTGAGTTGTGAAGCTGAAAAGTCATGTAAAGCTTAGACATGCACATATTCAAAAGAACCTTTCGTTTTCCTGGTGTTAGTTTTTGTTGTTTCTTAAAGTCTTATTTTTTTTTTTATATTGTTTTCTTCTGACGGGCCGTCATACAAGGGTAGATATTTCACACGTTCATTTCTCTTTTGTGAAAAACACTTATTTGCTTATCTTTGAAGTTGTAGTCTGTGATATTTTTTATATAAATAAATCACTACTAGAAAGATGACAAACTCTGTGTTCAGTTGTGTTTGGTGTCCGCTGGGAAAGAAGAACTGTGTCTCGTGTTGAAGTCAAGGCAACTTTATTCATACAAGGCAACTCAATGCTCAACCAGTTGCTCTCTGGCGTTTTAGGTGCATTTTCTTTTTGTTCTGAACATGCTAAACACAATCTGGGTCAATATAGTAGCCTAAAGCATATGTACAATTATGGGGATTAACAGAATATGTACATGTATTTATATGTTTTAGTGACTGGGGGGCCACGGTGGCGCAGTTGGTAGAGCGGGTCGTCTCAGATACAGACGGCATCTCTGGAATCGCCCATATATGGTCATTTTTGAAAACAGTTAAGGGGCATTTGTTACTACTGTAACAAATGCTGAAATATGAATATAGTTTTCTACTAAATAAAGATACAAAGACATGGGGAGGAGCAAAGTGGTTCAACAGCCCATAAATACATGAATAACGGAGAATGCTAACTTGATGCTACATGTTAGCATCGGGCTAATGCTAACGGTTAGCTAGCGCTTGCTACAACTGCCGTTTTTTCACTTCTACAGAACAATCTGTTGCGACAAAATATCCATATAGATACAGACGGCATCTCGTCATAGAAGGAGGCGTGGCTTCGCCAAGGGGGAAAATAGAATCTTTAGAGAAACACAAAAACACTCTTTTTAGCCATTTTCTGGTGGAATATCAACTTATTTATCACACACAAATAAAGTCAAGTGTAAATCGGGCCCATATGGATATTTTCTCACAGCAGATTGTTCAGTAGAAGTGAATAATTAGAGAAAATATACATTTTTTTCAAAATTGTTTTCCCCCTTAACTGTTTTCAAAAATGACCATATATGGGCGATTCCAGAGATGCCGTCTGTATCTATAGGCCCGATTTACATTTGACTTTATTTGTGTGTGATAAATAAGTTCATATTCCACCAGAAAATGGCTAAAAAGAGTGGAAAATTGTGTTTCTCTAAAGATTCTATTTTCTCCCTTGGCGAAGCCACGCCCCCTTCTATGACGAGATGCCGTCTGTATTTCATCGGAGGGTCAGGGGTTTGAATCCAAGCTCCTGCAGGTGCACACTGTGGTTGTGTCCTTGGGCAAGACACTTCACCCTGCATGCCTTCAGTGTCTGCGCACACTGGTGTGTGAATGAGAGAGTGAATGGGCGACTGGCTCCTTACGGTAAAGCGCTTTGGGCCTGAAAAGCGCCATATAAGTTGAGTCCATTTACCAACTGTGTTCTGGTAGAGTTACTCTTTCATTTGAGAGTATTTGGAATACTTTTGTAAAATCACAGTACTCAATCATTAAATTAAATGTTAGCTTCATATTGCACAACAACAGAACTTTTAATTATGTCCCCTTAAAATACCTTATGCCACAGTTCATACAAACAATGCACATATAATCTGCTCCTGTTTTTAAATTCCTAATTAGTTGTAGACATTCCAACAAGCCTATAGGCCTGTCACGATACATTTTTAAAAATAATCGATAAATAATCTCTAAAAATATCCCGATAAACGATATTATTGATTATTTCATCTACATTATTCTGGTGAAATCTTTCCTGACAAAAATGTACTCCTGTGTTAAATTAAACCTGCTTAGAATCAAATGTAAATTAAATGTATGGATTCGGATAATACTTTAGGCTACATACTGGTGACGTTGCATTTTATAAAGTCTTGAAGAAAAGTTGACCATAGACTCTTTAATCTATTCATTTATTCACTCTTGGGTAATGAAAAAATCTTCAGCATTTTAATCCAGTCCTGTTTTCAAGCTGAAATAGAAAATGACAACATCGTTCACATTTACAATTCTTTAAATAAGTGAAGAAACACACTCCTCAATGTCAATTAAAACCTTTTCAATAATATTTCATACTCACTCTTTGTTTCGAAGCCCAATGATCATTTATCCTTGGTGCAAATGTGTGGATTGTTGGCTTTGCTGCTCCAACCTTTGAAAATCCACAACAATCTAATGTTACATGTTGTCACAAGTACCTATTATTTAGATATTACTTCACAAACTCTCTGTCTGTGCAACTCATATGCAGCTTTGTCCCATTTCTGCTGCAGAAATTTGTTGGCACAAGGAAACAGCGACCGATAATTTTGATGTGAATTGGTCTGTAAAAATAAGAGATAATTAATAAAAAAGTATAAAATATAATTTTAGTACACATAACTGGCTATATTTTCATTTTCAGTGCATCTTTAAGCATAGCCCTTGGAATTGTGGAGTCAAAACAAAAATATTTCTGGGAATAAAAAGTACATTAACGTTTGTTATTGTGACCTTTGACTACAATGTTACTGTATTTTCTATGCAACCAGGGACTGCAGATGGAAACAAGCTATTTAGCTATAACATATCTGTCTTTGAGCTTAATGTCTCTGTGCACTGCCCCTGACCCTCTAGACTCTTGGACCAGTATCTGCTATAAAGCACTTACATAGGCTACTTACCTACCACTGTTAAATAAAAATCAAACATTTTAAAGTTTGGAGTGAATGAGACAATTGTGAGGGACTGGCGAGGAGTGCTTACTCTTACTGCAATGAAGAAAACAAAAAAAGCTAATCACACACTAAAGCTACTACGTCTCCGAGCTGGCCTGGTGTCGCCTCAGGGTCCCCCCAGAACAACTGGAGGAGGTGTGTGTGGATCGGGAAGTCTGGGCATCTCTGCTTAGACTGCTGCCCCGCGACCCGGCCCCGGATAAAGCGGAAGAAAATGGAAAATGGATGGATGGACACGCTAAAGCCGAGAAGGCCACAGTTAGACGAATGAGTTCACAAATGGGTGCTTGAATAATGTGCTGCCAGGAGAGGCTTGTCAACAGTGCAGTTACGCCTCCACGCCCAGGTAGTTGCCAAGGCAGGTGCTACTTATACTCCTCATTTTGTGACAAACAGCCCTTTGTGTTCATACAATGTCAATTAAAACCTCTTCAGTAAGTATTTCATACTCACCCTTTGTTTCGAAGCCAAAGGACCATTTATCCTTGGTGCAGATGTGTCGATTGTTGGCTTTGCTGCTTCAACCTTTGAAAACCCACAACAATCTAATGTTACATGTTGTCACAAGTACCTATTAGTTAGATATTACTTTACAAACTTTCTGTCTGTGCAACTCATATGCAGATTTGTCCCATTTCTGCTGCAGAAATTTGTTGGCACAAGGAAACAGCGGCTGATAATTTTGATGTGAATTGGTCTGTAAAAATAAGAGATAATTAATAAAAAAGTATAAAATATAATTTTAGTACACATAACTGGCTATATTTTCTTTTCCAGTGCATCTTTAAGCATAGCCCTTGGAATTGTGGAGTCAAAACAAAAATAATTCTGGGAATAAAAAGTACATTATTGTGACCTTTGACTACAATGTTACTGTATTTTCTATGCAACAGGGACTGCAGATGGAAACAAGCCATTTAGCTATAATCTGGTGCAGAACATATCTGTCTTTGAGCTTAATGTCTCTGTGCACTGCCCCTGACGCTCTAGGCTCTTGGACCAGTATCTGCTATAAAGCACTTACATAGGCTACTTACCTACCACTGTTAAATAAAAATCAAACATTTTAAAGTTTGGAGTGAATGAGACAATTGCGAGGGACTGGCGAGGAGTGCTTACTCTCACTGCAATGAATAAAGCAAAAAAAAGCTAATCACATGCTAAAGCTACTATGTCTCCGAGCTGGCCTGGTGTCGCCTCAGGGTCCCCCCAGAACAACTGGAGGAGGTGTGTGTGGATCGGGAAGTCTGGGCATCTCTGCTGAGACTGCGGCCCCCGCGACCCGGGTCAGTCAGAAGGAATGAGGCATCTTGGTATAACTATTAAATCACCAATCTGCAAGATATTTGAACTGAATGGCCCTAATATACTCAAGACTATTAAAGAAGATGTTAGGAGATGGACTGCCCTGCCTTTGTATAACAGCTCGATGTCGGACTGTCTGTAAAAATAATTGGTATTTATTAAGCTGAATAATTGTCGTATTGTGATGAAATGTCATTTGATTACCATGATAACCAGCCTATAGAGAAAAAAGTCCAATATAAACAACTGACTTAATTGATCAAGAGGAATGTTTGTACTGCCAAGAGGTAAATGTTCAGATTTGGGGTATGTGACCTGTAGACCCATCTCACTGGAACAACAGGTAACTTTCTCATCTGTTTTATAAAGTTTAAGATTTGTTTAAATGTTTAACAGCAGTGTGTCCTCAGTTTGGACCAGCACACCTTATAGCATCCCATATTTATGTAACTAGCATAAGAAACATACGCTTCACAAATCCATCTAACTTTGTGCTGAATTTTGGATTCGTTGTGTTTGCGTTTTGGGAAATAATCATGATCCAAGTTAATGCTGAGAAAATGTTTCAGAAGCTCTTTCTAGTTTATTCGACCTTAGAACATTCGAATGAAAACAATTTATTTAATCCCTAGAGCAAAATAAATCGTATCATTTGGAGCCTGATGTGACTGGCACAGTTACGTTAAACTTTAAATATTCATTCACACAAATTGTTTAGACATTGATTCTAATCAGTATAGATAGCAGTAGTTCATACAACGTGGAACAACCTCACAACAGCTGTTACGCATGATTTACTGAGAAAGATTCAATTTATCGCACACTATGTCATTCACAGGCAAAAGCACGATCTATATCGATTGTTTTCATCTCCACATCCGGGAATCTCGGAAATTTACCGTCCATGAAGTCCTTTGAGGTTGATCTTTCCTGGGTTCTGCCATCTTTTCTCTTACGTTCATGTCAACAAAATCAAAAAAGTCTGTTTTGTGTCACTCATCCACTGTTGCCATGGAAGCAGCTGTAGATGAATGAATGGTTTTAAATGATGCTTGTTTAGCTGCTTGGATTTCTTCGCAGGATGTCAGAATAGCCTCCCAGGGCCGCAGTTTGGATGTGAACTGCCTCCCACCCTCATAGATGTTTTGCTTGAGGCTCCAAATGTTCTCAATAGGGTTGAGGTCAGGGGAGGAGGGGGTCCACATCATGAGCTTCTCTCCTTTTATGCCCTGCAGTGATGCAGAGGTATTCTTTACAGCATAGATACAGACGGCATCTCTGTATCTATGCTGGAATCGCCCATATATGGTCATTTTTGAAAACAGTTAAGGGGAAAACAATTTTGAAAAAATGTACATTTTCTCTAATTATTCAAAAACGACTGTAACAAACGCTGAATTATGAACATAGTTTCTACTAAATAATGATACAAAGACATGGGGAGGAGCAAAGTGGTTCAACAGCCCATAAATACATGAATAACGGAGAATGCTAACTTGATGCTACATGTTAGCATCGGGCTAATGCTAACGGTTAGCTAGCGCTTGCTACAACTGCCTTTTTTTCACTTCTACTGAACAATCTGTTGTGACAAAATATCCATATGGGCCCGATTTACACTTGACTTTATTTGTGTGCGGTAAATAAAAGTTGATATTCCACCAGAAAATGGCTAAAAAGAGTGGAAAATGTGTTTCTCGAAAGATTCTATTTTCCCCCTCGGCGAAGCCACGCCCCCTTCTATGACGAGATGCCGTCTGTATCTATGACATGGAAATTTAGTAAAAATCTGTGCATCACGTGATCGATTTATCAAAAGACTAACTAGCAAAATGAATATGTTCGGTTTAGACAAATACATTGATACAGCCCTAAATGCTAAAGGCTATGTGTCATACATGTTGTTTTAAACATGCACCTAATCCCTTTCTTTGACCTTAAATTTAACATTTACATGAACAATGCTAAATTATTAGAATTTTATGCAAGAACAGAAAAACAACTGGTTGTAACTTATAGTTCATCTATTAACTGCTTGAAATAACAAATGAGTAAATGTATAAATAACTTTGCTTGTTAAAAGTTTTGTTTCTCACTGAAAATCTCTGTCTTGACTGCACTCAAAAAAATAATTGACCCAAAAAGACAGACTTTAAGTCATTGAATCGGGTGCAGATTTTCCATGTGAATTTATTACATACATGCCATCTAAGTGATGCAATAAAACTTAAAGATTTTCTATAAGTACATTTTAGCCAGTTAAATTACATAAACCTAATGTTTCTCAAGTAAAGGTTCACTTAAACTCTAAGTTTTCAAATAACTTAATCTTTTTAAATCTATGTGATATAAAAAGTTAACCTTTAAGGGAATATTCACATAAACAGAACTATTGATTCATTACTTTTAGTTAAAGTTTATGTAAGTGTTACATGTAAATCTATACTAAAATGGAAGAAATTACAAAATTGTGTAAAATTGTAACTTTTATTAGAAAACTATAAAAAAAACACTTCAAAAACATGTTAAAACTTAAAACAACAACAATCAACATTGATTCTAAATTTGAGCAATTAGTTTTTCATCTTTCATTCTCAACACATCCAGAAAGCACAGATCTTGTCATTTTAACAGAAGAATAATGCCCCTTTCAGGTGGTCCTCTGGAACTGGGAAAAACGTTTTCCCCATTTCGATAAAGTACATGAAAACATGAAAACTTGCTCAACTGAGGAACTCGGGTTAAAAAGAACTTCCCGACTTTAGCTTAAGCTGTAAATATTCAACATTTATGCTAGGAAAAACGAACAACTATGTTATATAATATATATTTTTTTAAATTAACAACAAAATTCCAGCTTTTGAGATACAGAGCAAATTGAAAAACATAACAAAAACAGCAACAATGCAAGGCAAAAAGACCCATTTAGATTTGGAATAAAGCCAAACATGAATACAGCATAAGAACCCGGGATACTGTATGAATGAAGTGAGATACTACTACAGTTCTGATTTTGAAGAGGGAACATACTACCATGAAGTAAAGTTCAATGACTGTGTAAAGTTTAAATCGTTGTAAGTAGGTAAGTAAGCAAGTGCTTCATTTGTCATTGTACAAGCGTACAGCAAAATAATGTTCAGGTGTTAGTCCTAAGCCGATGCGACTGAGCCGTGCAGCCACTGTGGGCCGACCTGACCCGGAGGTCGGGGAAACCGTAGCACCCGAATGAAACCTGGCTACCTTTAGTCTCCTCTGATCCTCTGAAACAGTGCAGCACCTCCTGGGTTTGTCCCTGTTTCAGAGCGTGGTGTCCTGCACTGGTCAGCTCCATCTCCTCCTTCCTCTTCCTCCTGTGCAGCTCCCTCCGAGCCACAACAAACTTTCTCCATCTTCTGGGAACAGCTTAATCTGTTAAATGTCCATCACACCAACTTCCTCTGGGTCATCATCTTCATCTCTTGTAGAAACACATGCACTGCCATCATGGTCGGTGCCATGTTGTTTTCACTTCCAGCATCGGTGTCCTAAATATGATGGAAAAAGAGGTTAGGAAAATTGATTATATTATTTTAAACAATAAGATTACTTCTGAGAGCCAGGTGTGAATGACACATAATCGTGAAGCCTTAAGCTTACAGTTCACCAGCACTGATTCAATTAGTTCAATTAGTAATAAGAGTAATAATTTATTTCTTCAGGACTCAATGAAATTCAGTGAGGGTCTCTTATGGACCCGATAATACTTCTTTTAAAATCGATACTCAAAAGCAAAAAAATAATAAAATAATTTAAACTAGAAATGCAATGGCTGCGCCATTGCGATTGACTGCGGAAATGCGGGAAGCGAATGCAGAAATTGCATAAACTGTTAAAATTGCATAATGAAATTTGCATAAACTGGTAAAATGCATAAAATGTCATGTTGCATAAACTGTATAAACTGCATAAAGTGGTAAAATGCATGAATGGGTTAATTTGCATAAATTATGTAAATTGCATAAACTCTTTAAAATTCATAAATCCTAAAAGGCATAAACTCTTAAGTTGCATAAACTGGTTAAATCCCATAAAGTGGTTACTTTGCATAAATTGTTACTATTGCATAAACTTTTAAATTCCATAAACTGGTCAAACTGCCATTGCGATTGACTGCGGAATTGCAGGAAGCGAATGCATAAATTGCATAAACTGTTCAAATTGCATAAATTGCTTAATTTGCATAATCTAATTTGCATAAACTGGTAAAATGCATAAAGTGGTAAAATGCATGAATGGGTTAATTTGCATAAATTATGTAAATTGCATAAACTCTTTAAAATTCATAAATCCTAAATGGCATAAAGTCTTAAGTTGCATAAACGCTTTAAAATGCATAAAGTGGTTAATTTGCATAAATTGTTAATATTGCATAAACTTTTATATTCCATAAACTGGTCAAACTGTTGAAATGGCCTCAGTGCTTGATTGGCAGAAGCTGCACAAATGGCTGAAAGTCCAGGGGTCTCCCGATTGGCTGGATTCCCCCCATACACACCAATGCAAAAATTTCAAACTCCCGTATAAAAAAACTGGAAAACTGCAGAAGGCCAATTTTTTCTCAAAACCCACAAGTTGCAGAAGCTGAACATGCACAAAGTGCAGAAATTGCATAAAATGCAGAAAAAAGTGCAGAAAAGCATGGATTTGCGGCAGCCCCATTATAAGTCAATGGGAAAAATCTCCGTCATTTCGGCCGATTGCGGAAAAAACGTAAATTGCAGAAGTCCCAAAAGTAATAGCACCCTTCTCCTCAACATGCGGAACATTTTGATGCATAACTTGCATAAATTGCACAAAGCATGAAGGTGCTGAAAGCTCTAGAAAATCGGGAAAAAGATGGAAGAGGAATAATAATAAAGAACATGAAAACCAATAATTGACTGCGGAAGAATTCCGCAGTCAATCAATAAAGAACATGAAAACCAATAATTGATCAATTAATGAGTTCAATTTTATAACTCTATTTCACTTAATAATGAAAATGTAATTAGTACAAATGAATAGACTAGGTTCACCACTACAACAAGAGATAGGTATAAAGGATTCATCCATATTACAACAATATTAAAGTTTAGGATTCACAAGTGTGTCCCTTTTCTTCACAGTGTGGAGATATTTGCCTAAAAACAGGCAACTGCAACCAATGGTTAAGAACCACCATATCATCTAATCATGCTCTTGTGCCTCTCTTGTGTGAGAAGTGATCCTCAGTTAGACGTAATGTCATTCTGGTTTATATTACAGACATTTTGTAAAGAATTGGCTGCTTGAATGCAAAATGCTGCAAACCTCTAGCCTCAATGAACAGGGGGATATTTACCAAGCGTTTCATGAGTTGTAGAGTGGAGTTAAAGTTAAAATTGTAATAAATACCATTTCAAATGGTAAATTAGCTACACACCCACAAATAAAAATACGCCATTTTCCATTTAGCATTTGCCATTTAGCTAAATGTCTTAAAAAGGGGGTATTATGCTTTTTTCAATGACATAGCACCAGTCTATATCACACTACAATGATGACCAAACCTTCTGTTGGTCTGTAAATGCTGTAAATTAGAATAACTGCCTTGTATAGAATTGCTCTCTCAAAATGGCTGTAGTGAATGTCTTGAAATAGGCCTCTGTCTCTTTAAGAACCTCTGACCCTTTCCGACACGCCCCCTCCACACGCTGTCTGTGGCATCAGTGGGGAGGGGGTTCTGCTGAGGAGCAGTGGTTGGTTACTCGGCTGGTGACGAAAGCTCGGAGGCGTCTCCAGGAGGTGGGGGCGTTCCTAGGAGGACTACTCAAAAATAGGTGAATGTGCCAAGGCAACACTTCAGGCATGTTTTTAATGAGGGAATGACATAATAACATGATGTAAAGCTTGAAAAGGTCAATTTTGCATAATACCGCCCTTTAATAAATAATCTCATTGGTGCTAGAAAAATGAAATAGACCACAGTCATTGTTTCCACATGGTCACACACAGCTTGTATCTAGTCAGACATGGCAAAGGTGTCGCAATGATACCAGACTTCGATACCCAACTCTAGGCTCTGTGATTCTGAGTTTCAATACGAGATGAGTCTGCATCCTAAAAAAAGACAAGACGGCTAAGCTATGATAGGACTGACAAAGCTACTTACCAAATACTCTTTAACAAGCGAAGTGGCGTCCTCATTCAGGTTGGACACAGTCTCTCCAGGTTTCACTGGATCAAAAAATTAAATAACTTGGTTAAAGTCTCACGTTCGTTGAGTTGATCAAATCAATCTTCCCAAGACCTTCGTATATCCGTCTTTACCAGGAGAGGGCGCACTATCACGGTGGATTCGCTTCACAGTATTTCTGTCTCGGGTCTGCAGCTATCCCCTACTCCCTGGTAAGTGCTCAAGTACCCCCAACGCAATAGTTTCATGATGTACCAGGACAGTTTTTCAGTTCGTGTTCGCTCCATTAGGTGGCGCTCGTGAGTATCGGCGTAAACAAGTGCTGCACGGTCCGACAGCAGCGAAGAAGAAAGGCACATTTGAACCACATTCACGAGCCGCTGCATATGGGACTCCGGGCAAATCTGTTTTACTGTCATCACTGAGGGTAAGCGGTTCTTTGACATGATACACACGGGATTTCGGCGTTCTTCTCACGCAATGTCACATGTTTTCCATTGATTTTGTTGCTCGTGAAGTTAGCCTCCACTGGCTAGCCGCTAAGCTACTTTACGTTGATGCCAGTTAACTTGAGAAACAACGTAACGGCTTGTTGGATTGTTCGCCCACACTGCTCTGCCATCTTGTTTGATTGTACTCGTTTTTGCTCCTACACTGTTTTTCTCGCGGGATTGTTTCCTGTGGTTTGGCAATAAAACGTTAACATTAAGCTTTATCAAACACAGAAGTGAAGTGAAGTGCTCTATGGCTGCTCCAACCTTACAACAGCCCAGTTTCTTACTGGTAAGTTTCCTCTTTGCTGACGTGATTCTGCCCAGGAAAAGATCCTTTACACTTCTGATAAATCGATCAATTAGTATATTACCTATTGCGTTTGTTTTTAGGCCAATCTGAAAGCAGACTCCACCACTAAGCCTCTTCTGCATCGCTGCCAAGATCTGGTTAAAATCATTGATGATTATCCTGCCAAGGTACATTTTTGGCTCCTGTCTATTTGATATATTGAGTGTTTTTCCATCTGTTTTCTTCTAACCTAAACAGTGCGTTCATCAGGGAGCATGTGTTTCTAACTAGCTGAGCAGTGTGCAAATGTTAGCGTTTGTCATTTGCAACTCAAATACTCTGGAGACAAAAAAAACTCTGGAACAACAGCAAAGGCCTATAGAGTTGGAATGTCCACAGTTACCATGGAGATCCGCCATCTTTGCAGCTGTTAGCATACATTTCCATAGACTAACATTAGCTAAAAACAGTATAACAAGTGGAGAAAAAACCAGTGGAACGACTCCGTTAGCTGCTGAGTTACTGCCGGTAAATACATACAACTCACTGTGGTATCTAAGTTTTAATGTGAACAATAAGTCCAGTTTTTTAACTTTTAAAATCTCCATTAGTTTACAATTGCTGCTAATCCCATAATGCTCAGCGATATGACGTCACATTCCCGAACTCTATAGCAGGGGTGTGACATGTCCACATATCAGTGGTCAATGCAGATTCAAACATTCAACTGCGTGTATTTAGAGAGGTTTAAACCATTCCCCTCACTTTTATTTAGGCTTGGAAGTGAACCATTAATGCCAGCTCAGTCCCACAATACATTTTATTTTTTGAGGTTATAATTGTGTGGAATTATTGCACAGTAAAATTACCATCTCTGGTGATGTGTGGCAATAAAACAAGAAGCCTGAGGGCCACCAAAAATGTATTGGAGGGCCGCATTTGGCCCTCGCGCCGCACTTTGGACACCCCTGGCCTATGGCATCATCATATTGGGATTCAGGTCAACAGTTTGCTTTGTAGGCCTTGAGATTTGCTGCCGAGCACTACATGTCTCTTGAGTATTTTGAGCTGGTGGTGACATGTGTCAAGTTAAGTTTAGGTAATGTGGGAATCAAAAGTGATAGAAACGTGGTGGTGCACTCGGGTGTATTTAGCAAAGACTAAACTTAGACTAAATTAGATTAAGTTTAGTTGCAGCAGTTTGTGACTTGTAATGAGTGTAATCCAGCTGCTCTTCGCCAACTCAATGCACAATAACAGCTACACATTCCCACAACACCTGTGAATATTGAAACAACAGGTTTTCTTTTGGAGCATGTTGTAAAATATTCAAAGCTGAACTCTAGTATCCCTCATACTCTACATTCCCCACTGTAGGAGCTGCATTCTATCTTCCCATGGCTGGTGGAGACAGTGTTTGGCAGCCTGGACGGCATCATCTCTGGCTGGAACCTGCGGCTTCTTCACTCGAGGAGCCCTGAATACAATCTTGTACTGGACTTTTTAAACCCCAGGTCCTTTTTTTTAAAATTCTGACATAAACTTGTATTTTATTGTATTGTCCGTTGTTTCTAACCTGGTGTTTTCCTGCTGCTTGCAGTGGACCAATGATGAAGCTGGTTTATAAACTTCAGGCAGAAGAGTACAAATATGAAGTGCCAGTCAACTATCTCCCGGTAATGCACTCTGGTGTTGTATACAATGACCTAAAGTAAATTGCTTACGGCTTTGTGCCATGTACAAATCTCTAACCATCTGATAACTAGAAACATGTCATGTCCCTCCAGGGTTTCACGATGTTACGATCGCAACAATTAACGCAACATCAAGCAAACTCTGGAAATCAGTGCAACTTATGCGGAACTAAAGTGACTTTCTGATCATTTAAATATATTGTGCTTGTTATATTTTCACGTATATGCCCAGCGCCTTAGACTGAAGGACTTTCGCATCTGCTCCGCCTCCTCTCACTCGCCTGGGCCTTTACAGTGTCGCCGCTGTGTGATCCTACCGCGCTCTGTCCAAGTTGCTTCTCTGCTACTGGATCTTTATTTGGCGATATCGGCGTTATCTTACAGATAAACGCTGCGTGTGCGTTTAGACGCTTCTTTCGCCCGTGATGCGGTGGCGTGTGTGAGGGGCTGGTGCTTTTACTGCCTGAGCTTTAGGACTCACAGTTCTGTTGAACTAGAGCCGAAGCTCAATGTTGATGTGAAATAAACAGACGTTCGTCCTTTGGTCTGTTCTCCTCGGATTCTCATTCGTGCCTCTGTCTTATCAGATTTGTGTGGAGTCAGACCCTGCGCTCACAGAAACAGGCCCCTGTTAGACCCGCCCACTTTCTGTAGCTGACGGGAGGGGCGTGCATTGCTGTTTTTTTTTTTATGATACAATTATCTAAAATAACAGATATTTTAAGTCTTTTATTATTCCCCAGTGTCTCTTTGGTTAAAACTGATGTAAAATATAAAGAAAAGTTACATTTTATGTAAAAGTATATTGTTTTAAGCAGAAAAAAATGCAACTTTTCATCACAACTTTTGGAAAAATGGCCCGCGAAATCACACATTTTACCCCGCAACAGTTAATAATAATAAAAATGCATTGGTTTTATATAGCGCTTTTCTGGACACTCAAAGACGCTTTACATTGCATTATTCGTTCACTCCATACTCGGTGGTGGTAAGCTACTATTGTAGCCACAGCTGCCCTGGGGTAGACTGACGGAAGCGAGGCAACCAGTCTGCGCCATCGGCCCCTCAGACCACCACCAACCACCCACTCACTCACTACATTCGCTAGGCTTCCTGGTGTTACTAAACGGTCTCCCATCCAAGTACCGACCAGGCCCTTCCCTGCTTAGCTTCCAAGGTCTGACGGGATTGGGCATCGCTAAGGCGGTATGGCCTTACAAAAAATGCCTGCGAAATCCTGGAGGGAATGTTATGTGTTTTATTACTTTTCAGTAAAGGTAAAATGTTGTTGTTTTGTGCTGTTTGAGAGTTGCTTGGGGACACGAGTTCATTACTTTATTACTTGCGGACTTTAATCTATGTATTTGAAATAAGCTTTGTAAATAAATAAACATTCAATTCAATATTTTTATCGGGAAAAAAAAATGATGTAAAGCCATATTCCTGATGACAACATAATATTGTAATTGTTGTTCTATAGTTTATACTTGTCTTTTTGCTTTCCTTTCCAGGGCCCTATTAAAGCCTGCATCCAACAAGGAGTTCTCCCAGACTGTCCCCTCTTCCACAACAAGCTGCAGTTTCCGATGTCCGGCCTTCTCACTCTCAACTTCAGTATCCTTCGCTCAGTTTCTATGTTTGGATATACGTGCATTATGTCTATTTCATTTGCAGTTGTTGTTGTTGTTAAGTCAATGAAAACAAGAGCCACTCAATTTGGTAGCCGTGTTATTTAAAACATTTGCTTTTTCATTCGCCCCTCACTGACTCACTGCTCTTAAAATGGCTAGATAGTGACATAGCAACTACAATATTACAGATTTTGTATAGAAATTGGATCTACACTACATCATTTTATCAGCTTTTGTTAACCATCCTAAAAACTTCTTCCTTAATGTTTGACAGATCCATTTGAATTCTATATGTTTAATCTTGCTTACTGTCTCCTGACGCCAAAGGTCAGTAGATGCATGTGTCTTTGTAATCTTTTGTGTTTAAAATGTTGTTTTGAAACACTTTCTACCCTGTTTGTAGATCTATCCCCCAGGCCATCACGGGAACACGGCAGACACGGCCTACTTTGTGCTGGTGGACACTTACCTCAAATACTTTCTGCCCGGTGAAGGAAACGTTCCCCCTTCTCCTTTCTCAGACTCCAGAGGCTCTGTCACGGCTCCGTCTCCCAGGTATTTCACACGTCTGTCTTCGTACCGTCTTATTGATTTAACCTGATCACTTTCCTGTTCCTTGCAGCCGCTCCTCCGGTGTGTCTCTGTCTGGTTATGGAGCCCACAATTCCAGTCTCCTCAAGCATCACATCTTTCACCAGCCCACAGTCAACGCAGACCCCGCCGCTCAGGAGATCTGGAGGACGGAGACTCTGCTGCAGGTCAAACACACTGTCCTAAAGTTACAGCGTTACAACTTGTGACTTTCTATCATTTATTAAATTTGCTAAAGAACCTCTGTAAGCTTAAAGGAACAGGCCACCTTTTTCCATACGGAGATATGTTCGTACCTGAGCTTAGACGAGTTGATGCGTACCATGTTGTTAGCATTCACCTGTCCTCCACTCCTCTATGGGGCCAGATGGGGGTGAAGTTAGAAGCGACCAAGCTCTTCCACGTTTTCCCTATTTGAATACCGTTACGTGAGCCTTTACACGATCCAAGTATAGTTACACGAAATTAAACATGTCGATTTTCTAAGCGGATAAAAAAAAAAAAATTGTAAGGCATAATAACATCTTAGGAGCACTTCAATGTCCACACAGTTATATCTTCACTTTATTGCGTGGAGAGGCTAAATGCTAGCAACATCTTGTCTGTAATCCCTGATCTCTGTAATGACGTATATAAAAAAAACAATGCATTATTATAAAAACACTTTATCTTTATTCGTTTTAAACTACTGCTTTAATACTAGGTGACATTTAAGGCTCAGTTTCATGACTTAATGTTTTTAATGCCCCGCGGAAACCCTATAATGTGTAACCAACTACACATGAGTGTGGTCTGTAATCTGAAGTGAGACACTATGTGCAGCTTTATTATACCTTGTAGCCCTTTGTTACACATACACCGAGATGTTGTACACCTTTTATTACTCTTTGAACACAGCTATTAAACCTTCTACTTTAATATGTAATTATCTGCACTAAAATGTGTAATTACTTCCTTGTATTCCCTGTACCTACACATGGAACTCGTGGGCGGTATCTAAAGTTTTACCATTATCTAAGTTATAGGCAGTTAATGCATTGTATAAAGACATACAGACGTACTTTGTTTTGCTACAGTTTTTACTATGTTAATGTACATCTACGTATCCAATTAGACATGCTCTCGAAGCAACCTTTTCAAAGACGAGGTATTCATATTCAACTCTTTATTTTGTTGAAATGAAAGTTAGTTAGTACTGTTGTGTTTGTGTGTTTTGCAAATGAAGTTCCTAACGGATTAAATAAAGTGAATTTGATTTTGTTCATTCCCTCCAGATGTTCGTGGAGGTTTGGCTCCATCACTATTCTTTGGAAATGTACCAGAAGCTTCAGTCTCCTCAGGTTAAGGTAAGTCCAGATAGACTCTGACTGCGTTTCCCCTGTGCACCCCTCACTCCACTGAACCTGCACTGAAGCAGACTGGCCCTGGCTGGACACCCCCCACCCACCAGCACATCCCACTGCACCTCCCACCAGCACCTCCCACAGCACATGCTTATTAGCTTCAGAAATCAAGGTTCTTCAGTTTTACATACTTTTTATATTTCACTGCCCAAGAAAGGGACACCTCCTGCTTTTAAATGGGCAAATAGGAAAGAGCCTCCCATTGGAAAATGACCGCATGTTCAGCAGGCATGTTCCCAAATAAAGCGTGAGAGTGATCTGAATGAGCTAAAACTGACTTTTTTTTACCATGATCAGTTGTTTTTAGGATTTCTGGTCGGTTTTCACTGCTAATTGAACTGTCTCCGTAGTTACGCACACAAAACCAACCAGAAAAAAATAAAAACTTGAAATAAAATAGATTCTGAAGGATCATAAGGGCCACCAGGACGGAAAGTAAAGTCTTAGTTAGTTAGCAATTGTATTTTTTGATTGCCGCGCAAAATGCCACGGCTCGCAACAGTATGCTAATGCTAACGGCAGCGTGCTATTCCTAGCGGCAACTAATCAAAGCTGGGACAGAAACTAATTGAATCACCTAAAGTAATAGAATGAAATCCAAATCCATCTCGGTCAACCTCTACTCTTAGAAGACCACCTATACAGCCACTGGGTCACTGCAAGATCATATACGCACTGCTATCAACTTTTTTTTTAAACGTAAAACGTTGCATAGTGCACCTTTAAGGGGCCAGTTTCTGTAACTTTACAACATAATATTGCTGAACTTTGCAGTAAACAACCAAAAGAGCCTCTCACTTATTTGCTCACTTAAATTGTCTTTAGGCAATGCATTGTAGTGAATGTGCCGCGTAGTTATAGCTACTTTATTCCGCTCTAGACGTAGTTGATTCCAGTTTCTTTTTTTTGCTTTTATTTGATTTAGTTAGAAACATTATCTCTATTTCCTGATACTCCATTCACACTGTAAGTAGCCACTGAAAGCAGTTGCAGTTTTATACCCAATATTCAGATGAAGGAGCACAATTTCAAGCTCACATGTCTTGAAATAAATTCAGTATTTATTGCTTTACAATGTGAATGTGAGTTGTGAAAGTGCAGTCTTCCTTATTTTCATTGTCCATATTTGAATCGTGGTACGATGTGTTTATGTTTTGTGCATGTTCAAGTGTTTGTGCATGTAAAACTCCAACATGAAGAAGGCAGCCATCTTGTTTAACTTAATGGTGGACTGGTTGTTCTTTCCTCTGCCTGATTTATAGCATGATTATTAACGACCTTTATTCTTTGTCCAGCATGTCAACAAGTGTTTTTATAAATGTTTTAACGTCATGTTTTGTGTTGTTTCACTGTGAACTTAAAGTGCAAAGTTATATTGGTTACTTTGAAAGAAAATGTGAAACTATCTTGAAATGCATTACTTTTCCGTTGAGCTAAATAATGTAATTGTGTTAACAGAGTTTTCTGTGCCTCGTAAACTGTGCAGTTTTAAGTTCACTACAATTGTATTAAAATGACAAATAGAGATGGGAATTATTTAAGTTTGTCTCTAGGCTAAAAAAACATTGTTAACCTTGCTCTGCTTCTGTATACTTTGTCCAATAATCATAAATTGGATTCTTCAAGAAAAAGGTGAATCAGTTATTTAGTTATTATAGTTTAAATACTAGTCTTTGGTTTTTGATATCGTCAAATTTTAGCTGTGGTGATAGTTTCAGATGAATTCCCATCCCTAGAGCTGTGACAGATCCTCATCTGTCCCAACAATGAACGTGTCTTGTTCCACAGTCAAAGTTTTTTTTTTGTCTCCTTCCTGTTGTCTGCTCTCTCCTCCTGAATATGTGGGTCATTTTCCGCTTGTGCGCTCCATTCGGTGCCCTGTTTCTCCTGTTCTTATATTGACCTTCCTTGGACACTTTTCTTCCTCCACCTCCTCTCCCTCACTGGTCCTTCCACTGTCCCTCCTCCTCTGTCCCTCCTGGTGGTTTTGCGTGAACAGCTGGCCCTGCTGCAGTATCGCCTCAGTATGTCCAGCATGCCGTGCCAACCCCACGCCCCACCAGGCTCTGGGACTCTCCACACCTACCAAGTACTTTTACCTTTTCACTCACCCCCGCCCCTCTGGGGCCTCCTGGAGGTAAACGTAGTCTCTCTTAACGCACAAGGATACTTCTCAGTACTGCAAGTCACCAGAGCAGTAGAGCTGTGCCGCTGTTCACTGTCACTGCTGCATGTTTGATCTGCACCAACCCCCTGTACAACTAATGTGTCGCCTGCACAACTGGATTTTATTCTAGTTTCACTGTATGTGATGTCCTTGCTCTGTTTAATTATAGGTATTTTAAATACATTTTGAGTTTATTTGACAGGGACACAGTCCACATTAATGAACATTTCTGTAAATGTGTCAGTATTGGTTGCGGAGATGGTTTTCAACTGTTGTCCCTGCGCAAAGTGTATCATACAACATTTCGAAACATGTAAAAGTTGAGGCTACACACACACATGGCCACAACTTGGCTTTTACTACCTGGTTGTTGCCTTTGTATGTGACCCAAGACCAATTTTTCTGTGACAAAATCACACATTCACCTGCACACAGCAAAATATGGAGGTGTTTGTGCCCGTCTCCTTCATGCTTTGCCAAAGTGTGCTTCGTATTTCCACACGGTGTATGAAAGATTTTTGTTTTTTACTGTACCCTTTCTATTTGAAACTTGTAGCAGATGCACCAGTGAAAGCAGCACATTTGTTGTAAATGAGGGTGACACAGCTTTGGCGATAATCAAAATGCTGGCCTGTAAAGATGTGAGACTAGCTGGTGACTTGTCATTAACATTTTTATAAATATTTCATCACTTAGTTGTATATTTTTTAAATTCTGAAGTCTATTGAGTGAGAAGTATCCTTGTGTGACTGGTGTATGAGGAATGAGTTTCTTCATTGGGTTTGGTGTGGCCATTTCTAAACTTTTGTGATTTAAATGCATGGTTTTAACCTGTTCATGTGCTTTGTTGCTGTAGCTAATCATGTGATTACTTTTCTATTGCATGAGCCTAATCAAAATGTGCGACTACACTTGAAGCCAGCTCACTCTTCCAGTGCCTTTGAACAGCACTGATGGCTGGCATTTTCCAAAGACTGTCATTCTGATTTACAGAAATGGAGCAACAATTTCTCAGTCAATACGAATAATGTGTCATTAAAAGAGTGTAGGTATTAGAACAGTAGTTTAATTATATGTTAGGTAACAGTTGCCACATTTATTAAGTCTCTTTAGGGAAATGCATATCCACATAAAGAGACATTGTTGCTCCATGGAAAGTTTTCCGAGCTTCTGGTGGGTTCTTGGCTGCTTGTTGGAATGGGAAGCTTTATCATCGCTGGCTGCTTGATCATTTAAGCCGTAGACGCACTCTCTGAACTGTACCCCGGGGGGCGCTGTGTGGCTGGTCTCGTTCACAGGAGCCGTTCAGTCCCACAGAGGAGCACGTGCTGGTGGTGAGGCTCCTGGTCAAACATCTCCACGCCTTCTCAAACAGCCTGAAGCCAGAGCAGCTGTCCGCCTCTGGCCCCGCCCACTCGCACACCCACCCCAGCCCTCTGGAGGAGTTCAAAAGGTCCCGTATCAGACTTTGACATTACACACACACAGGAGTACACTGCCGTTGAAAAGTTTGGGATCACTTAAATTGTCCTTTTAATGGAATACTCACAAAGGTGTACAGAGGCGCTCACACTGGGTTCTAATGGTGCATTGGCTCTGTAAATTTGCCTTTAACACTGTAGCTATCTAGAGCATCAGCGTTTGTGAGTTTGATTATACTCTCTTCTGAAACTCCACATTTTATTCCTCTTCTGAGAATTAAAGATTTAATCGAAAACATAAATTTGTCCAGGTGAACTCTTGCTTTTGAACGGTAGTGTGCCTTGACAGCTGTGAAATCATTCCTGAGCAAACTCATTTATTTCCTTTTTTGTATTTGTTGAATGTTGCAGGGTGGTGGTGCAGCGATTTGTTCAGCAGAAGCTTTATCTGTTTCTCCAGCACTGCTTTGGGCATTGGCCACTAGACGCCTCCTTTAGAGCTGTAAGTATCGGGCAACAGAACAGACGCACAGATTTAAGACCGTACTTTTCAAAGACATGGGAAATGCCGATCGAGGTTTCATCTTTCCCTAGACAGAGTTTAAAAATGCTAAAAATTATGTTTTTTCTACCCCCTACTTCCTCCAGCAATGTCCTAACGTTTTGAATGAGTCCATCTGCCTCTAAAATCCTGCACTGTCGCTCAAAAAGTTCGGGTCTGAAGCAGTGTTAATTTTGACAACATATTTTAATTTAGTTTTAGTCTTAGTCTTTTGACGAAAATGTAATTTAATTTAATCGAGATTTAGTCAAAACAATATCTTCAATTTCAGTCTAGTTTCAGTCGACTAAAATTGCAAGTAAATATAGTCGACTAAATTTAAGACAAATTTAGTCGACTTTGCATTTATAATATTTATTATAATCATATTTAATCAAGGTGTTCTGTTTTATGGAGCTTCTCCCACATGAACAAAGCTCAGAGCTGATCCTTTGGCAGAGAATTTAAATGATCTAAGGCTCTTTCAGACGGTCAATAGAAGTTTGGATGATTTTAGTCCCTCCTTTTTATTTTTATTTAGTCTTATTTTAGTCGACTAAAATATCTGAACATTTTAGTCATAGTTTTAGTCTCATGAAAAACTTTTTATTTAGTTTTAGTCCAATTTTTGTCGTCAAAAATATCACTTTGACTAAAATTAAGACTAAATATTTTAGTCGACGAAATTAACACTGGTCTGAAGTACTGTTATGCACAAGCTTAATACAGTATATAAACTGCAGTTACGCGTAAGACCTGAGGTGGCAGTAGCGAGTATAAAAAAACCCGTTAATTTGTGCATTATGGAACTATTTATTTGCGACAAAAACAGTTTTGCTGCTGCATGACTGGTTAGTGTGGCAATTTTATTTACCATCACAGTGGCCCCTATGATTATTAAGATGAATTATTTTTAGGAGTTTTCACTGCTCTCTCTCCAGAAAACCTACAAAACGATTGAGCATAGAGGTCACCGTGATTGAAAGTAAAGGCGCTTTTTACTTTTTTGTGCTGAAAAAGTTCCACAATGCCCCTTTAAAATAACATTTAAAATGATACCAATCCAATTGACTTCAGGACTTTAAAGTTTAAACCATGTCCATTTTGGAGGTACTTTTAACTAAGAGCCCTCCTCTTCCTCACACACACTTGCTCTTAAACGCATTAAGGATAATACTGATAAAAGACAATTATATCGTTACTGTATGACTTTCATAGTTTGCCTTTTATCGATACTAAAGAGTGAGTGTCTCTTAGATTTTGGAGACTTGGCTGAGTTTCATACAGCCTTGGAGATACACCGGAGAGAAGGCCACAGCTCCACCGGACCAGAACAGGACGGTGCCCGAGAAATGGTGAGTCGTCATTATTGTGGAATATGAAGCTTTTTACATTTAAGTTACAGTGTTATCCCTGTGTTGTGTTTTTCAGGGAGTCGTTTGTCCAGGAGAACTTGTTGGTTTACACAAAGCTTTTCCAAGTGTTTCTGAACCGAGCTGTCAGGACCGACCTCGTCAATGCCAAAAACGCTCTGATGATTTTTAGAGTGGCCAAAGTCTTCTCTCAACCCAATCTTCCAGAGATGATCCAGAAAGGTACCAATATATCATAATCATTGTAATAAGACTTTTGACAATTAAAGGGACTATACAGAGTTTAAACATGTTAAAATGAAGTGTTTTCCTCCCCCTACATGTTCCAGCCATGTCCTAATGTGTAGAATGAGCCCAGACCTGTTCACCACAACTGCCTCTAAAATCCTGCACTGTCATTTAAAAAGGTGTCACTTCGGGTCCAAATTGCCGTCATGCACGAGCTTAATATAGAAGCTGCAGTTACACATGTGACCTGAGGTGGCAGTAGTGAGTATAAAATGGCTAACTTGCATCTAGCCCCTTTAAGACCAGAGTTAGCTGAACGATATTGAAGTAGCGATATGTGATTCGGCTGTGCATTATCGCGATAATGATATTATTGCAATATTCAGAGCCGGTACTGGCCCTTCTGGGGCCCTAAGCAAAAATCCACCCGGGGGGCCCTGCAGTTCAGATTCCAAGGCTATTTGATGAAGAGCTAACCCATTTACGGTCAAAAACAGTTCCACTCTGCAAAAGTGGAACACAACCTCAATTTGGGCCCTGCCCCACTGTGTGAGAACCCCTAACCACTAAGCCACTGTCAGACCCGGGTTTAGGACGACACTAGTCTATTTTTTTTTCTTTTTTTGGTAAACTGGCACATTCTTTCACCGGACCCAGTTTGGGAACCGCTGATTTTAAAACAAACTGAAACCTGCCCCTGATGGTTTTTTCTGTCTTACCTGAGAATATCCCTGACAGTAATTAGTTTTAGACTGTGCACATTCAGAGAACTAGAGTTACTGAAAGTGACTGCGCTCATGAGAACCGTGTGGAATGGATTAAACTCCCATTTGAGACCAATGGGCCACGGAAAACGGCTTTACTCTCGTCTATTCACTGAACTACTGATGCTCAAAACAACAAGAAGATGGTTTAAATGAGTGTGTGGCCGATGCAGTCCCGGTCCGAGCAGAGTAAACATTAGGCGCCCGGGCCGGGAGACCGAGTGGGGACGCGAGTGGAGGCGCTCACGCGTTGGGAGTGACAGGGGGAAGGCAGTGGGGGCTCTCCTGCTCATCCACTCCAGCAGAAGCAGCTTCATTTCAGTGTTGGATGTGGCAAAGTAGGCGATGAGTGAGTGAGCGCTGTCAGAGAGCGATATTTCACTAAACCATTTCAACACGATATGTTCCATTCTAATTAAGCACATTTTCTCCAGTTTGGCTTTACACAAATCTAAAAGAAACTTGAAAAACGCATCAAAATAGCAACAAAAAAGTGACAAAAGCATGACTAGTAAAGAGCGATGAAAATGTGATGAAAAACTGACGTAAGCACAACAAAAAAGCAAACAAAAAAACTATGTAAACATGACAAAAATAAATACACACGACATGAATGGTTTAAAAATGTGACTTAAAAAAGCGGCGACAAAAAAGATATGATCAGGGGTGAGTCTTAGCTTTCAAATGAACTGGAGAAAATGCGCTCAGTTAAAGTGGGGGGTGAGAAGTTAACCAAAACTGAACTTTTACACATTTTTAAGATCTGTTCCGTGTTTTTATTTGACTAAGTTTGCAAAAAAAGTTAGTGTTGCAATATATATAGTGGCTTCTTGTGATACGGATGTTGCATCACGATACGATAATTTTTACGGTTTATTGTGCAGCCCTAATCACAGCTTTAATCAATATCTTTAATGGATTGTCTATTTTTCCCCAGGTGAGCAACTGTTTCTGGAGCCTGAGCACGTCCTGCACCACAGACAGCCTCGTGGATACCTCACCCCAGGTCAGGGAGGCAGTTTCTTGTCGTCACGGCAGCGAGTGGTGACGGACACTGTGTTCAAGGTGAAGAGCCACGTCTACTCCATAGAGGGCCAGGACTGTCAGTACAAGCAGATGTTCGGGACTGAACTCAGAGCAGCAGTAAGTAACGTCATGGTAACCAAAACTGTACACAAAACACACAGTTAGGAATAATAATGCTATAAAGGATGATTTTTGGACTAAACCTAATGTTGTGCCGCGTTACAGGTAATGAAGTTGATCCAGCAGATTGCACAGGCCAGACAGACGGCCAAAAGAATTTCCGACCACTCCAGTGAGATTGCAGCCAACAACTCCTTCATGTCCTGGTTTGGCCTGGGCTCCCCGGATCAGAACCACACCTTCAACGGGACTGAACCAGACGAGAGCGGAGAGTGTCTGAAAAAGACCCACGACCTCCTGGACAAAGCTTTGGAGTTCCTCTGCCAGATATTTAAGGTCAGTTTGTATCAGCTTGTGTCTCTGGACATTGTATTTACATTTGTTTATTTAAAACCACACTATATAATATTTCCCCCAATAAATAGATTAAAGTGCACGCCCATGTTCAATATGTTTGCTTTAGGTGGTGAAAAGTAAAAAGGCCTTTACTTTGAGTTGGCTCAAGTGTGGCATTGTTTATTTGTTTATTTGTGTATTGTGTACTTGCATGTGACATATGAATGAACTGTTTTATAATATATATTTGAAGAAAACTAGTTTGTTAATTGCACATGATAATAAAACACAAATGAGTTCTAAGACCAGAGACTCATTCTGATATTGGCACACTCGTGGTGCCTCCACTCCCACTCTTTTAATGATGAAAACTGCCTTTTTCAGCTGCATTAATGTAACTTATACAAACGTTTTTCAAAGAATAAATGAGAGAAAAACAAAAAAGCTTCAGTAACATTGATAAAGAAATGTGATTATAAATTTAGCCTTGCCATTTCCATTTTTTTGTTGCCTTCTTGATACCAACTATATTACACTATACTATACCACTATACAAGGGCTAACGATATGGACAAAATTTCATATCTCGATATTCATGCCGGATATCTCAATGCGATACGATGTAACTATGGGTTAGGTGAAAACTAAGCATTTTTCAGAAAAATAAAAATCATCGTACAAAAGAGTGCAGTTTTATTGATGAAAGTTTGTTGTTTATGTCTTGCTTTTTCGATTTTAATATTTTGAATGTGCATATCTCGATATCGCTACGATATCGATATATCTTTTAGCCTACGCTTTACTATACCACTATACTATCCTACTATAAGTTAAGCTAAGCAGGGTAGCCCCTGGTTGGCACTTGGATGGGAGACCGCTGGGTAACACCAGGAAGTCTGGGTGAGAGTTATGTGTAAGTGGTTGGGGTGGTCAGAGGGGCGGATCTCATGCAGACTGGCAGCTCCACTTCTGTCAGTCCGCCCCACGTTAGCTGTGGCTTCATACATAGCTACCCATCACCGGGTCTGGTGTGAATGACTAATACATGAAATCTTACCTTAAAGCACCTTTGAGCCTCAGGAAAAGCGCTATGTAAGACTAATTCATTACTAATGCATTATTAAAGGTGAAAACGTTATGTCACAATTTGCAGTTGAACCAAGGACAGCTGACGCAGTTGATCTCAAACCTGGGTTCTTCTGAGGACGACGCCAACAGCAGACAGCTGCCAGACTGCGTTCAAGGAGAGAGCGGACTCATCCTGACCGACCTGGGACGAATGCAGGTTAGAGAGTTGTCTTTCGTGTAAAATGGAAACGTTGGTTTTGTGCTGAAAATGAGCTTTTTTGTTTAAACTATTTCTGTCTTTTGCAGATCATAAATGGCCTGCGTAGATTTGACATCCAGTATCAGGGAGACCCAGAGCTGCAGCCCATCAGGAGTTATGAAAACGCAGCACTGGTCCGCCTTTTCTACAGGATTTCTACTGCCATCAATGAGAGGGTGTGTGCTAGTGCTGCTCGATTATTGAAAAAATAATAATCACGATTATTTTTGTCATAATTGAAATCACGATTATTCAAACGATTGTTGCCTTTAAAAAAAATCCAGCAAAAAAGTGACAAAAATCCATCAAAAAAAGGGACAAAAATCCATCAAAAAAAGACAAAATCCAGCAAAAAAGTGACAAAAATCCAGCAAAAAAAGGACCAAAAATCCAGCAAAAAAAGGACAAAAATCCAGCAAAAAAGTGACAAAAATCCAGCAAAAAAATTACAAAAATCCAGCAAAAAAATTACAAAAATCCAGCAGAAAAAGTGACAAAAATCCAAAAATTAGAAAAAAAATTGAAAAAAAAAAATTGAAAAAAAAATTTATAATCGATTTTTTGCGATTATGCTAATTTTGTAATCGTTTACTGTTAATTGCACAGCCCTAGTGTGTGCATTCTCTTTGTGCCACCATTGTTCTCTCCATTGTAGAACTTGTTTACATAAGAAAACAAACAAGAAGGCTGATCAAACTAAATACAAAGGTAACAAAATAATTTCTTTCTCTCTTGTTCGTTCTTTCCGCAGTTTGGCCCCCGCATGAACGCCCTCTGCTCACGACCAGACTTCCTGGGTCGCATGGGACGCCACTACTTGACCGATCCTGAAACCTTCACGAGGATACGGCACAGTCCGGTCACCCAGCGGACGGCGGAGAGGCCGCGGCATCCGAGACTCAGCCTGCGACCCCTGGCTAGTTACAGGACTCTGCTGGTTCTCCTGCTGCTCTACATGATAGGGTCTCTGCTTTCATTCGGACCGGTTTCCAGCACGTTGCTCATCATCAGTGGGGCCTTTCTGTACGGACTCTTCATGACTCTGTTTGGAGACAAGATAAAGACTCACTAACTAAAGCCAGAGAAGATATTACGTATTAGAGATTATTTTCATATAAACTATTTTGGTGTGCATCTGCTTAAGACGTTTTATACTTGGTCACATTTCTTGGGTAAGCTTGAGTAGTTGTATGCCCTTTATTCTCTTTATTCTGATCAGTTTATAATTGTCTTCTGGCATAATTAAACATAATTATAAAGGGACGCTTCAGATAGTGTTGAATATTGGTGCATCGAACAAAAGAACTGGTTTTGTGAAATGCTAGACTGTATGATGTAGAATCTGCTGGCAGCTTGTTTTGATTTTTGACTTGCTTGTATTTTTGTAGCTCACCCGGTCTTGTAAATAAGAACGTTTTTTCATGTAAAACAAACTTGAAGTGCTTATGGTTAAAAGGGCTTAATAAACTATTTGCACTTGTTTTTAATCTTTGCTACTCCTTCATGGATGGCTTTTATGTACGCGCGTGTGTAGGTCTTAACTATTGGACGTTCATCTGTAAAATGTTGATATTTATTGATCCTGAATCAAATTGTGCGGCAGCCTTTTGCTCACAGATACTAGTAAAACATGATTATACATCTACTTAACAAATTAAATTCAAAAGTGCTGATGAAAAAACAAACTCATCTACATAATTAAATTGACATAAAGCAGCAAACTAACAGTTGCCTTTTCTATGGCTAAAATAATGGCTTTTGTTCAGGCTGGCATTTTAACAGTCGCTATTGGATACTATGCTCTATCTGAGTGGGATTACACCAGGGCCGGACTGGGACTGAAAACCAGCCCTGGACTCTGACCAGCCTGGCCCAAATTAGCGCAACTGTGCACTTCCACAAATACATATTTTAACCTCTTACCCCCCGTCTTAATATTAACAAGTGCATTTTCCCCAGTTCGGCTTTTTATTATTATTCTTTTTAATGGTATCATCAGCAAAAAGAACAGGAAAGGTGGTCGTAGAAACAGAAGCAAAATCATTAATTTAAATAATAAATAATAATGGTCCCAAAATTGAACCTTATGGCACACCATACTCCACGGAATTCCTTTTAGATTCATGTTTTTTTATACTGGGCTTTAGCCAAATCGAAAAGCTTCTCGACTGGAGAGCAACAATGTAATGCCTCATTTGAAAGCGAAGACCTACAAAAGTGATGGAAACTTGTCGTCACGTCGCCACATTTTTGTCATATTTTTGTTGTTTTTTTCTCACGTTTTGGTAGTTTTTTTTTGTCTGTGTTTTTCTCATGTTTTTGTCGACTTTTCATCCTCTTTTTCTCGCTATTTTGATGCTTTTCTTTTTAGCTTTTAGATTTGGGTAAAGCTCGGTTGAGGCGGAACTGGTGGCCCTAGAGCAGGGGTCACCAACCTTATTTCAGCTGAGGGCTACTTTAAGAGCATTAAGTTGTTCGAGGGCTACCAGTTAAAAACAAATCCTAAAGACTTAAACGTACACTGTTCACTTATAGGATATTGACCCCATATTATATTAAAATAGCTTTATTTTAAACTCATACTGAGTCACAAGGACCGAAATGACTGTAATTTTAAGAATTAGAGTCAAGAAAATGAAGTGTTTTACACTTTAGAAAAAGTCCCAAGGGCTACTGGACATGCCCCAAAGGGCCCCTGGGTGCCCGCGGGCGCCACGTTGGTGACCCCTGCCCTAGAGCCAGTGGCCCTTCTGTGCTCTTCCAGAATGGACATATGGCCAGTCCGCCCCTGGATTACACTCATTTTTGCCTTGTGTCCCTGTGGTTGCTGTAGGGGGGAAAAATCCACTGTGCATCAAAGGCACTTTAAGGTCAAATGATTGTAGATACTTTGCAATTAAGATCATTAAAACTGTGTAAAACAAAACATTATCTTCTTCTTCTTAGGGATTATTCCGACGATTTGCCACAAAATGACAGGGCAAGCAAAACATAATAAATCACGTTTGCTCTATTGAACTACAAGTTCCATAAATTAGCTCTGTTCCTGTATGATGTCATCAAACGGCGACGCGCAAATCGTGACGTAGAATTTCGTCGACCGGAGAAGTTTGAAAATAAACGTGAAACTTTTCTACCGTGCACGTTTGCCATCGTCGTGGTTCTTTTTTGGCATATTTTGGAGACATACGTGAATTTTGTACATACGGCAACAACTGGGAGCTTTTCCTGAGAATAGAAACTTGCTCCGAGGTGAGTAAAGGGGACTTTTTAGAGGCAGTTAGCTAAACTTTGTGCTCGCTCGGTGACATGAGGCAGCTGTCAACAACAACATGGTGCCGGGAGACTATCTGTCTCTCAGCTCCTCCAGACGGGACTGGGTTAGGGGTGGATTTATCACCAACTACACAGATAAAGCCTCACTGCTGTAGTTTAGTGGAGGCTGGTTAGCTGATGGAGTGTGGTTTACCCGTGTTTGCCCGCGTTAGCTCGGGTCTCTGTCCTCTGGGCAGCTGTCACAGAGGACACCTGTTCACTAACAACAGCCCTTTCTCTGTTCATCTAACATCATCATGAGGTCTCAGCGCAGAGTCAGTGAACGTCTGGTGAGTCTGAACCTGGGACATATAACGGACATTTTTAATGTGACATTTACAGATAATGTGGCTGATATTTAAATTTATATTTTTTGGAGCATTGGCTTTTCTCTTTTTCTAACTAAGAAGTAATATATTGATAACTGCTTTAAATGCCCCAGTCCCTTGTTTCTGCACTTGTACACCTGAGAAGAGGAGTTGTGCTGGTTTAAAATCAAGAGCTGGTAACAAGAAGTAGTTTGAGTGCTATAATGATCAGAATGTCCATGGATCTGTCTGGACTGTAAAAACACAGCTGAGCATCACCTTATGACATGAGAAGTAGAGCAAAAACAAGATGAAGATGAAGGTCCAGGCCCTTAAAGTGTTAAGTGTCGATATTTCAGTAATGTTTTAAAATGTAAGATGTCGGAGTTTGCATAAACTGTCTGTTGCTCTATAGAGTTCGGGAAAGTCTACAGTTACCATGGAGATCGGCCATCTTTGCAGCTGTTAGCATACATTTCCATAGACTAACATTAGCTAAAAACAGTATAAAAAGTGGAGAAAAAACCAGTGGAACGACTCCGTTAGCTGCTGAGTTACTGCCGGTAAATACATACAACTCACTGTGGTGTCCAAGTGTTTTAATGTGAACAATAAGTCCAGTTTTTTAACTTTTAAAATCTCCATTAGTTTACAATTGCTGCTAATCCCATAATGCTTAGCGATATGACGTCACATTCCCGAACTCTATTAACCCTCTCTGATGTAGCTAAAGCTGGGTGTTTTACATTTTACATACATCATTTGCTTAGTATTTCTCCCAACTCATGTCCCGCTGCTTTGATTCTGTCTGATTGATGTATTTGACATAATCAAAAAGAGCAAAACAAATCTGGCCTGTCAAGCCAACCTGGCTCACTGTCTTACCCTGGGTCTGACACAGGGAGTAAGTCACGCTTTGTCAGGGTCTGGACTGAAGGTGTAGCTGCTCTGATGTCATGATACATCAGTCACTGTTCTTTTGCTTTGACTAAATAAATACATTCTTTTCCTCCCCCGTCTCGCTCAGGCGGCCATGGCGGCCCCTGATCAGGAGGAGTTGGAGGCTCTGGGAGCTGTGCTGTCCTCGGCTTTGTCCAATGCAGTTTCCTCAGCCATGGCTGTAGCGATGTCCAGTGAGATCTCAGACCTCCTCGAACACTGGCAGGAATCCCAGAATGGTTCTACAGAAGAGCTGGTCTCCACTCTCACCAAGTTAGTGCTGATTTGTTAATGTCTTCCCTTGTTTTTGTATGTATTGTTTCGTTATTAATGTGTTAATTAACATTGTTTGCCACAGAATGTCTGAGTTGATTGAACGAGAGACGCGAGAGTATCTCAAGGGAGATCCCGACCCGTTTGACGACCGACACCCAGGTTTTGACTCGATTGCAGAAAATACTTATTCTATCTTTGCATAAACCTGATTTTACTCTAATTGTGCCTGGTGTTTACTTTGCAGCACGAGCCGTTCCTAAGTGTGTGTTGGGGCGAATGCTTCAAATCATCTTTTCATATGAGGATCTGACGAATGCAGTGAGTTAATCTACTCTCTGACACACAAAACATCCACCGTGATCAGGCCGGACTTTATAACAGTCAGTTTAGCTCTTCAGTGTGGCATCTGTTTGAAAAGCAGGTGAAACACTTCCCCTCAGTATTTTCAATTTAGCTTGAAATACATTGACTTTTCAACAAGCTGTTTATAGATGCACAGCTGGTGGAAATATAAGTGGCAGTAAAGTAATTCTGATTTGACACACACTGGATAATAAAGTCATTAAACACCAGCTGCAGATGTAGTCTCTTTATACATGTCATAAAACACACATTCAATTAAATATCTTTGCTTTGTTTAAGTGAATTGGCATTGGATACTTTTCCTTAGTAATGTTTTTCCTCTTGCGTCTGTATTTAAAGCCAAACTGCGTAACAACATTTCACCAAACAAATAAGCGGTCACTTAGTAGATTCCACAAAGATGTTATTCTTGTCAGTTTTGAATACTTTCAATCTTCTCCCAAATGCTTTATTTTGAGTCTGTAAAAAACTTCGTTCATCCATATCGCTTGTGAATCTGTGTTTTTCAGTTGTTGGACACGTATATAATGGACAGCACAGAGCTCAGGCTGAACACCGCGGCCTGTCGTCTTCTTCTAAACATTCTCCCAGGTTTAGAGAGCGCTGTGCTTAACGATAAGGTTCAGTTAGTTTTAAATGAATTTGTTTATTAGGCTGTTATTAGGACGTGTGTGTGTCATCTTCTCTGTTGTTTGAGCAGGAGGGTCTGATAGAGAAGTTCTTCACATGGGCTCGTGAAGCAGAGAGACCCTTGTGTGTTTACGCCGCTGGACTGTTGGCCAAAGCCATGAGCAGCCAGGAAGTCGTGGCTCGTTACAGAGAGGAGAACGCTCAGCTGGTAAGAGCATGTTCGGCATCACTTTAACAATACTTAGAGTTACTAGTGCCTGAGCAATACTTTTTCCATACCTGCACTGCATTATTTGTCCTCTAAAAGAAGATTTCTTTTAATTTTGTATCATTTATTTGGCCGTCTCAGGACCCACCAAACATCAAAGCTTGACATTTAATTTCAGTTTTTGATATTTTCTTTGATCCACCGTTATAGCTTTACAGACCTGCCTAACAATTATGAGACAAATAGATACAGACGGCTGAGGGGGAGAAGAGAATCTTTTGGGAAACATAATTTTCCACTCTTTTTAGCCATTTCCTGGTTATTTGTCGCACATAAATAAAGTCAGGTAAAGCGGGTCCATATGGATATTATTATACTATATCAATAATTAATTATTTGTTCAAGTAGATTTTGAATAATTTTTCTTTTTCTTTGATTTCCCCCTGTTTCAAACATGACCATATATGGACAATTCCAGAGATGCCGTCTGTATCTATACCTTGACAAACAAAATGCATTATGCCGTTATTAAATAGTTTTCCATCTGAAACCTTCTTGACCGCACTGACCAGTGATCACTGACAGGAGACACTCTTGCCACATATTAACTCCAGGACCATGACATTCATCTCACCGTTTCCTCTGGGAGGATGACTTCTTCTCAAAATTCTCCAGCAGAATTGCGTCCTAGTCTGACCCAAAACCGCTGTTGCCGTCTTTGGCGAACATGTTGACCAACACTGAGAAACTTAATTTTAGAGGCAAGTTTATTCTAAGTTTTGTACCATACAAAACACACACAAAAATGCGATAAAAATCATTAAAAACCCAAATTAAATTTCTTTAAAAAAAATTACCTTAAAAATATGTAAATCTATATATTAAAATTCGTTATAATACAATCAGTTACCATAGGCAGCAGTGAAAAGGTTTCCTTTCAGCCTGGACTTAAACATAGTCAGGGTTGAGCCCTGTTTCACGTCCCCTCTGAGGCTGTTCCACACTTTTGCTGCGTGAAACAGAAACACAGCCTCAACGTGTTTCGTGGTGACTCTGGGAATCACGAGGAGACCCCACGGCTGTAACATGTCAGAGATGTACTTTGGTCCCTGACCATGAAGAGACTTGTACACAAGCAGAGCTGTTTTAAATTCTGTTCTCTGAGTGACCGGAAACCAGTGCGGAGACCGGAGCACTGGATTAATATGGTCGTATTTCCTGGTTCTGGTCAGGACTCGAGCAGCAGCGTTCTGGATGTACTGTCATTCAAAATCATTAAATGTAATTTCACCTCTTTTCTTCAAACAGGTTCCGCTCATGATCAGCCGCCTGCGTGTCCTGCGCGAGGAAGCCGACGCACCGTCCACCGACCTACCTCAAGACTCTGTGACTAAAACCACAGAGACCTCAGCAGAGCAGAAGGCTGTGGGTAAAGAAGTGCGCAGCAACAGTGCAGTGAGTAACGGCTCCAACTCGGACCGGCTCGTCCCTGATTTCGTTTACCAGGCGAGCTCGGAGTGTGCGGACCAGCCGGCGGCGCGGGGCAAACATCCGGTGAAAGAAAACGGGATGAAGGCCAAACAAAAACTGCATAACGTGTCATCCGGGCCTAAAGAAGAACAGCCGACTGGGGAAGAGGCGGAGCTGCCGACCAACGGCTCCTCCTGGTCCGAAATGAGCTCCGTGGTGATTGGTTCGGATTACTGCCTCTCACCTTTGACCTCGACCATGGAGCAGAGGCTGATCCTGCAGTATCTGACGCCACTGGGAGACATCCAAGAGGTATCGTCCTGAACTGTGTAACGTAGAGCATTTACTTATCATGACCTGTGCTTATCAATGTGCACGTCGAGTGTGGTCCATTTTCTATCCAGATTATGTCATTGTGCTTGTCCAGCTGGTTATTCTAGTGCTAATGCCCTCACTTTCCTACTTTTTATCTTACATTTCCCAAACCCTAATAAGTAGTTAAGACTCTTGGTAAGGTTGTCACAATACTAGATCAATTTAGCACTCATTAGATGACAGATAAACTATCGTCTGACTCTGTACAAATGTTTTAAGTGAAGCAGCTTCTGTGGTGTTTCAAGATATGATTAAGTACTTTGAGAACAAAAGTAGTTACTGTGAGTTAAAAGTATTGAGTATCTTTGAAGTCAACATTATGGTTTATCACAATATTTCCCGACCAAGAGTTTAAGACCAGTTGAAAAATGGCAAAAATTCACATTTTTCGTAGTAGAACTTCAATCTGCAACAAGAAGAACTGGGAGTGAGACAAAAAAATTGGTAAAGCTTTAATTGAAAGCAACCAACCTGAATTAGGCTGTTTTTGCAAAAGGACCACATGACTTTAAAAGGCCAAATCTGTGCAAAAATGTGGATTTAGTGTCATCTTCTGTCAGGTGTTCACACTGTCTTGACGTCCTGATGGAAAAGACAAAAAAAAGAAATGTCGTTTTGAGCTTGTTCGAGTTGTTCAGCCACCTCTCACAGCGCATCACCGCTGCTGATGTGGGACACAGTAACACTTTTTTAGAAGTTCCTCAAGGTTATGGAGCAAAATGTCAGTTGGAAGACTCAAAGAAAGTTCACCAGCCTGAGCTGGAGGCTCCGATTGACAGTCTGTGAAGACACTGGGCGATCCTCGACCCAAATGGAGCCGTCACTGCAGCCCAATAACCAGTGGTTCCCACAGACGAGGGCCTCAGTTTGAGAGATGCTCTCTGTAACATCTGCACAGAGCCAGCAGCTGTTTGACCTTTGCCCTGCACCGCCTCAAGCTCCAATGTCCCATGATTGGTCTCTCTCCAAAGTCCAGACAGTTCTTTTGCTCAAAGAAACGAGGCCTTTGGAGAGGGTTTTTTGTTTTTGAAGCCCTTCAATCGCAGATGCCTCTGATGGTTATTGGGGAACCTCGTTGTTTCTCACTCCCATTTCTTCTTGTTGCAGATTGAAGTTCTACTTGGAACCTTGTTAAGTTTCGACCATTTTCTGGTCTTAAACTTTTGATCAGGACTATATAATCAATGAAAAACTTTATCGAACTGTAACTGTTGCTATAGTGACAGGCCCACAGTAAAGAATGTTTGCCCTTTTCTCTCGTTTAGCTTTGACTTGTGTGTTCTTGTGCGATCTTTACACATGTATTCATTTATTAACTTAAATCCCCTCTGGCTCGTTCTCTCTGTCTGCAGTTACTGACCATCTTCATGCTGAATGACACGCGGACGTTGCTCATGAACTACATTGACCTCCGGCAGACCAAGAATGTGCAGCTCACCTTCGACGCTCTGCTGGTAAAGCTCTTTTTAACTACAATATGTAAAAGAAACTCTGTACAGTAGATGGTGTGAGTGAACTGTTTGATTGTGTTATTCATTTTATCTATACTCAGGCTTAAATAGACGCTATAATAAAATATAGATGATTTAGAAGCTTTTAATCCAGTTAATATTACGTCTACTTTATGTTTAAGGCCTGTCTTTGTCACCATTAAACCGTTTAGTAACGAGTAGTAACATTTAGCTTGATTTGTTTACATTGTTGAAGCCACACATACGTCTGGACCGGTTTTATCTGGGCTTCCCTCTAGCCACTCCCCGCACAGCGCCGTCTGTGAGACAAGGATAAACTTTCTCTTGAGTTGGGCTTTGGTTTGCACTTTTGTGTACATTTACAAAAGCACCAAGACCCAAATGTGACCTCCCATTTTTATTTTGAAATTTCTGACAAAGCCAAAACCAAAATAATTGCGGTCTGCGATTGGCTCATTTCGACTAATACAATTTCTGTTCTATTGTAATCCGTTATTCTGAATCTCCGGTTCTATTAATAAATAAATGTGAGCTTTCTCTGAGCCACCGTGATCTTTTGTTCTCCTCTGACACTCCTCGTCTTCTGTTTCTTTTGCAGTTTCTGGCCTCACTTCTGCTCCATAAAAAGTTTGCGACGGAGTTCATTGGTCACGGAGGTTTGGAGAAGCTGCTGGTCATCCCGCGCCCATCAATGGCAGCGACCGGAGTTTCACTGTGCCTCTACTACCTGGCATACAGCCAGGACGCAATGGAGAGGGTATGGACCTCACATGTTAAATACTTTTAAAGGAATAGGCCACCGTTTTTACATACTGAGATATGTTCTTACCTTAGCTTTGACGAGTTCTTTAGGACCTGTCTGATCTTCCCCCGTGCCTTCAGTCACGTAAACACAGCGCAGACGGCGTTAGCATTTAGCCTCTCCCTCTCTCCTCTATAGCTCCAAAACAGGTCAAGATAGAAGCTACCAAGCTCTTCCACGTTTTCCCTATTTAAATATGGTTACGTGAAGTGTTCCACTACAAAGTATAATTACACAAAATTAAACAATGTGGATTTTCTAAGCGGATAAAAGGGGGAACTATATTGTAAGGCGTAATAATACCAGGAGTAGTTTGGCATCCGCGCAGTAATCTTCACTTTACTGCGCAGTAATCTTCACTTTACTGTGCGGATTTCGAACTACTCCTGGTATTATTACGCCTAACAATATAGTTCCCCCTTTTATCCGCTTAGAAAATCCACATTGTTTATTTTTGTGTATTATACTTTGTAGTGGAACACTTCACGTAACCATATTTAAATAGGGAAAACGTAGAAGAGCTTGGTAGCTTCTATCTTGACCTGTTTTGGAGCTATAGTGGAGAGAGGGAGAGGCTAAATGCTAACGCCAGAAGACCAGACAGGTCCTAAAGAACTCGTCAAAGCTAAGGTAAGAACATATCTCAGTATGTAAAAACAGTGGCCTATTCCTTTAAAGATCTATTATTTGTGCTCTAAAATGGCCTTGAAAATAATAAAATTGACCTTTCTGCCTCCTTTATAAACCCCGTTCCTTGTTTTTTTCGCACAGTGCTCCTCTTCTTGCCCCTTGTTGACTCTGTTTGATCCGTGTCTGTGTTTCTTGCAGGTGAGCGGCGCCGTGCTCTCAGAGATGGTTTCCTACGCGCTGTGGTTACTGGAGTCGTCCCACACGTCCGGAGTTTGTCACGCCACCTTGTTTTTCTTCGTCTCCTTCTCGCTCAGGGCCGTGCTGCAGCTGTTCGACCTAAAGGACGGACTGCGGCGCCTCATCAACCTGGTCCGTACACACTCACTTCAGAATGTGACCGACGGCACCTTTGTAATGTTTGTCCCCGTCTTGTAGATCAGCACTCTGCAGATCCTCAACCCCGATAGCACTTTGCTGGCCTTGTCAGATGACCAGGTGTTTTCGAATCGACAAACGGCCAAGAGCACCGCCGTGGCTCTGTGCAGGTACGACCATCATCACAGCAGCCTCACTCAATGTCTTAAAGGTCTTTCCTGGCTAAGTTTCATGAGTCACTATAAAGCTCTCACGATAAAGTCCATTGTTGCAGATGTGTGCAGCCGCTGACTTTCCTTAATTTATCATGTTTTACAATACTGGCAACTATACCTAAAAGTTTGATACATTCTTTTTTTATTTCAGGTACTTTGAGGCTCATCTGGCGATAAAAGTGAAACAGGTGAAGCAGCAAACTTCAGACGGAAGCAGCGTCGTCTCCCAACAGCCGTTTTATAAAGTAAGTGTCCCATAAGACCTGGTGCCCGTTTCTAACTGTGATTCTGACCTTTTTTTTGGTCCATTTTTGCTCTCTACGGATCGAGCTCTGTGTTATTTTGTGCCTCTCAGCTCTCGATATGTGACTGTTTATATCCCTCCCCTCGGTGTCGTAGGCTGAGACCTACACCAGGGAGCAGGTGGTGGAGATGATGGAGTTTCTGATCGAGAGCGGGCCTCCTCATCTTCACTGGGAGCCTGTCGAGGTCTTCTACAAACTGTCCTGTGTGCCTCTGATGCTGCAGCTCCTGTCTGCCGCTTGCGACTGGAGGAACAACTCTGGGTAAATACTCTGAAAAAAAAACAACTAGCCCATTGATGCCGGCCGTCCCTGGTGTATTGTGTTTTTTTTTAAACTTTTGCAGGAGTGAAGTGGTGCGCTGCGTGCTGGACATCCTGGCCATCCTGACCGTGGTCCCGAAGGTCCAGCTGGTGCTCGCTGATACTGTGGAGGTTCTGGGGGAAAACAGGTCCACTGTGGCCACTGTGGGTCAGTCACATGTTCCTCTACATTCTAAGTGCACATACTGTATGTAACCCACATGAAACAATGGGCTGCTGAACCAGTACAGGTTTCTAAGCTGCAATGGCACTAGTTGTCCACTAGAGTGTGCCACAAATAGCTTAAGGCGAGACACGGCAGGTGAAAGTATTGATTTTTAACGCAGTGGTCGAAGTGGAGATTTTTATCTATTTTCCTCCCTTTACATCTTAGTTTTCATGTCAGAGAATGAAACTGACAAAACTCACCCGCATGATGTTTATTTTATGATGTTTTGTCGCCTGTGAGGTGGGGGAAACCCGGAAGTAGCTCCTGCGCCTCGTAGAAAGTCCGTCTTTCCCGCGGGTATCCATGGATAAATATTGACAGATTTTACATCCACGTGTCCTACTAAGGGGCCCCGTGATGACGCTTTCACCCAAATATGGTATTTTTCCTCCTACAAGACGCTGGAGCGGAAGAGTCGGAGAACGGGCCGAGCATGCGCACTCGCTACAAAACTTCAGGGCTGGTTTTCTCTGAATGAGAGAAGCCGCACTCGGGCAGAGCCTGAGCCCTTATAGAAGCTCCCACAGACTCTGAACTTTCCAGTCTGAGACCTAACAATATTTTGAAGGTTTTTTCCGAGGGATTTTTTTAATATCTTATTCCAAGCCTGATTTATTCAACTTTGAAACAAAAAAAAACAGGCGAAATTTGAGTTTTTACAGTTTTTTTCACTGATGATTAGTTTATTGAAAAACTAAACAAAATATCCCAAATCCCCTCTGAAAAAATCTTAGTTACTAATATGTCAATAAAATAAAACCATAACATTTAATCTGGCTCAATTCATTATTTTGATTTCGTTGCCCAAAATATAGGCAATTTTGGCCATTTTAATGCTCAAAATGCCTTATTTTTATGTGAAAACATAAAATGACAGAAAAAATGAAATACATTTTTTCTCATATTTATATCTGTGATGTTCAGCAAAAGTTTCAAATTGACATCTCTACATTTTTTTTTTTTCCCTATTCACCTGCAGTGTCTCGCCTTAAGCCTAAATGTTTAGAATTTGCTTGAGATTTCCTGTTGAAAGTAATTTATATTATTTATATTTAATCAGTGTTGTATCTACTTATACGTATACGTACTACGTATTATCTTTCTTCTTAGGAATGAGCATCATTTTAGGAATAGCGGAAGGCGAGGCGTTTGCGAACGATGCCGAAGTTCAGAAATCTGCGTTACAGGTAATTCCACGTTCATGTATTTATGTTCTCCTTGTTTGGACTCGAGCGCCACCACAAAAGTCCAGAGTTCAATCCGCAGACCTTTTCTGTGTGGAGCTTTAGGTGCAGAGAAGAAATGTAGCACCTACTGTGTGTCTGTGAACCTATGAATTCTCTGAAAGCCCCTCTGTTCGTGGCTCAGGTGATCATAAACTGCGTGTGCGCTCCGGACCAGAGCCACGCGATCGGGGCGTTTCCCGTCAGCCCCATCAGACCCTCTGTCTCTGCACAGCACCCGGCCTCGCCCCACAGCAGGGTCCTGGCCCGCATGTGGCAGGTGGTGCAAAACAACAACGGCATAAAGGTACAAGTATTGACAGAAATTATACTTTGGTTTTTGATTGTGTCTCATTTTTACTTTATTTCTCCGGTCTCAGACTCGATAGTGTTAACTGAACATATTGCATTTTGTATTTTCTGCAGGTGCTGCTGTCTCTGTTGGCTGTGAAAATGCCCATAACAGATGCTGACTTAATCCGAGCCCTGGCCTGCAAAGCTCTGGTCGGCCTCTCGCGCAGCTCGGCGGTGCGGCAGATCATCGGCAAACTGCCGCTCTTCTCCAGTGGACACATCCAGCAGGTGAGTCGATTGTTGTCGAGGCAACTCCCAGCTATAGCGATACTTAAATCTGTTTTTGTGGACTGCTGCACTTTTCACTTTGGTGTGAGAAAACACAAGCTGGCATTATATGGGGCCCCAGATGAAAACGCAGCAAAAACAAATTACAAAACTTTACCAAACTTAACAAACACACCTGGAATGGTTTTTCTGTTTTTAATAGTTATGATGATGTCACTGAGTGGCGCTCCTCTGTAGGGCTGGTTGCCCTTAAACGATACCAGTACGGTAACGTTATTTAAAGGGATATTTCAGGATTTTTGACATAGAGCCTCATTTCCTAGTTATCCAGAGTGTTGCTGGTACCTGGAGATATTTTTTTTTTGTAATTCATGCAGTTCTTATGTTTGAAGAGTTTCGTGGCGCTAGGCTAATGCAAGGCTAGCACATTTCTATGGTATCAGCTAGCCTGCATTAAAAACAGTCTGACCCGCTCCACAGAGCACCTGAGGCAAATCACTTATAACACCAGACTAACCATATAAATGTCTGTGTTAATAGAATAATTTTAACCATTTTCCATTTAAAAGACCTTATATTTGAGCAGCTTTGTGGTTGTATAAGCTACGCGGTGGCGGAGTGATCTGCTAGAAAATAGTCCCTCAAAATGCGATCGTTCATGTGATGCAAGGACACAGACATTTATATGGTTAGTCTGGTGTTATAAGTGATTTGCCTCAGGTGCTCTGTGGAGCGGGTCAGACTGTTTTTAATGCAGGCTAGCTGACATGTAGAAATGTGCTAGCCTTGCATTAGCCTAGCGCCATGAAACTCTTCATACATAAGAACTGCATGAATTACAAAAAAAATATCTCCGGGCATCAGCAACACTCTGGATAACTAGGAAATGAGGCCCTATGTCAAAAATCCTGAAATATCCCTTTAAATTAGTTATTAATTTTTATAATAATTGACTAAAACATGACACTTAGTCCAAAAGACTAAGATCAAAAACACCATTGCTGTCAGGAAGCTGAACTCTCTCCCCTCCCTGCCCTCCTTCCCTCTGCTTCCACCTGCGTTCACAAACTCCGCTCCTCCACAGACCTTAAAGGGGGATATTATGCAAAGTTTGACTTATTAGAGCATTCTAATGTTACAATGTCGTTCTCTCATCAAAAACATGCCTAGAGCAGAGTTTCTTATATTGAAACAGCTGCACAGCAAAAGGGAGCAAGAGGGGCGGGACTTTGTTGGCTCTTTGTCGTATGTGGACTTCCCCTGTGTGTTTCCATGTGGTGGATTTGACGATAAAATGGACTTTAAAATGTGTTTCTTTTGCAGCTGATGAAGGAGCCGGTGCTGCAGGACAAGCGCAGCGAGCACGTGCGCTTCTGCCGCTACGCCGCCGAGCTGACGGAGCGCGTGTCGGGGAAGCCCCTCCTCATGGGCTCCGACGTGTCCCTGTCCCGCCTGCAGAGGGCCAGCGTGGTCGCCCAGTCCCGCATCACCTTTCCAGAGAAGGAGCTGCTCGTGCTCGTGCGGAACCACCTGATCAGCAAAGGCCTCCAGGACACGGCCAACCTGCTGGTCAGAGAGGCCAACTTAAACATAGGACTCGTCTGCCCCAACGCCCTCACCCCGACCGCCCCCGTGCCCCCGAGGACTCTGCCGCGGTATTCAGACCTGGGATCTTCCCTCGCAGGCTGCCAGGCCCCGCCCGCCCCCTCCACGCCCTGCTCGTCACGCACCTCATCGTCGCAACACCAGCACCTCTCCAACAGTGTGCCACATGCTCACGGGTCGCCGAGGGTCGGGAGGATTTTGTTTTCCCGCGAGCGACCCATTCCCCCGTGCGCCTCAGGGAAGAAACTCAAACCACTCAGGCAGAAATCAGATCATGGGGCGTTTATACAGGTGAGCACTGGCACAGATGAGGTGTGTTTTCAGGATCCACAGGGTCCAGTTCTCGACATTGAGTCTGTAATGCCCCATGTTTTGTCACATTGTCGATGAAAATTGTGGGACTGATAATCACAGAAAGCAATTCAAAACGTGTATAATAGCCCCCTCTGCTTATTATCCCATTTTGTTTGCCTTTCTCATGCTTTTAACCATGTTATATTGTTATATTCTCTTTAAAACATGCTTTGTTAACTAGTTTGCACAAGCATCACATCACCTGGAAGGTTAGCGGTACAAATCCCGTCTCCCTCAAAGCTTCTGGACCTGACCTTTGGCCCCTCTTCAGCAGAAGTCCATCACCTTCACCGACCAGTTCCTGTTATGTCCATTAGAGCAGCAGAATTAATCAGTCACATTTACATGACTTTTTAATCGTCGCAAATAAAACACTTGTGATTGGGTAATGATTATACAGCAGCCATTCCCAAAGTCCGGGACATTGCAAATCTAGGGGTTTCAATGTACTTGTTTTGTAGCTTTGGGGGGCCATTGTTTTAGAGTAATAATGTCCTACGAAAACATCTCATGATTTTATACATGTCTCAGGTATTGCTGGGTTGCAGGTTCTAGAATATGAGGATGTCACTGGACCCAGTGGGGGCAGGAGCCAGTTTTTCCTATTAACAGCATTACGCTTTCACAAGTCGTAGCTAAAAAGAAAATGTATGAATTAGAAAAATGATAATTAGTATCAGTCACTGGGTCTATATAATAGAATCTGCTAACCCTGTTGTTTTCACTTCTACAACACTTCTTCGTGTTGTGAAATGTTTTGAATTCTTAGTTTAGAAAAGCAGGTCGACCGATATATCGGGCTGATATTTGGGTATTTTGCTATTCACCTTATTCCGCCCCGCCCACTTTTGCCACTTTTTGCCACTTTTGCGTTGTCTCGACACCTCGTTGTCCAGACACTTCCGGTCGAGCGCGAAGCCCGTTTATTTTAACGGAGAACGAGGGAAAATATTCTCCGCTCAAATCTGATGTTTAGTCGATTGGAATCTGCTGATTTGTCCCTCAAACGAGCTCCCTCTGAAGAACTTATTAAACATGAATGTCCTGAATAAATCAGCCCTGTGCCCAGAACAAAGCACCCCTGCTGTCCCAGTTCAACACTGACACATTTTACAGTTCATAAAGACGAGACATTCTTCTGCAGTTATTTTATTTATTTATATTTTTTTCATCAAATGCTTCCGAAATGTGCACTGTGAACAAATCTTCATATTTAAACATCCGTTGCAAATCAGATCTCAAAAACAGATATTTCAATCGTCCCTTTGTCTCTCTCAGACTCCCGCCATGAAGAAGCAGGTCGAGCGCCACCTGCCCTGCCCTCCCACGCTGGACAGCATCATCACCGAGTACCTGAGGGAACAGCACGCGCGCTGTCCCAACCCGGTCACCACCTGCCCCCCCTTCTCGCTCTTCAACCCGCACCGCTGCCCCGAGCCCAAGCAGCGCAGGCAGGCCTCGCCCAACTTCACCACGCGGCTGGGGAGCAGGATGCTGTACCCCAAATACGGAGGCGTGGACCGGGACTCTCTCGACCGGCAGCTCATATTTGGCAGGTAATAAACGGAGGGAAGCCAAAAATGACTTCAGGGAAGGGAATGTAACTTGTATTGTGCTTTTTTTTCCTGCTCAGATTTCGGCCCATGACAGTTTTCCACGAGGGTCCTGGAGATGACAGTGACTTCACGTGTTGCGCCTTCTCGGCCCGGGAGCGATTCCTCATGTTGGGAACCTGCTCGGGACACCTCAAATTCTTCAACGTGTTCACAGGAGAGGAGGCGGCCAACTACACCTGCCACACCTCGGCCATCACCCACCTCGAACCGTCCCGAGTACGTGATCGCTTGTTTCTCAAAGTACTTTTTTGAGAACCACTAGATTAACCCATTTAGGCCGGGAGCAGTGCCGCATTTCTACCATTAAAGCCGGGGGCGCTGTTGTGTAATTCTACCATTGAGGCCGGGAAAGCGTATACCGTAAATTCTCTAATACTGGCCTGTATTCCATTAGAGGCCGGGTCTCTGACAGAGGCCGGGTTTGCGGGTGGCGGAGGCAAATTAAAGCCGGTCTCTAAAACAGGCCGGGGCTTTTATTAGAAACTATAGCAGTAGAAATATTCCCCATGTTAGGAATTTGTCTCATACTTGTGTAAATGATAACTCGCGTGCAGGAAGTAAACAAACGGGAACCCGGGCCGATGGGGACGCTGCGGAGAAGCTGATCCGAGCGTAACTTGGACACAGATTTAGCCACTTTTCAAACCTCCTGTGACTATATTTGGAAACAGGTCAAACAAATGTTGTCTGACCCTCCAGAGTTTTAAGAAAGTCTCCATCGTGTCTTCAAAGTACGTCCAGCTGCTCCGTGTGCAGGTCAGTCCCACGCCTCAAAATAACTCCTCCCATCAGCGCGAGCGCCTCGTCTTCTCTCGGGTCTTTTATAATCGATCACAAACACAAGCGCTCCGTCTAATCCGGTCCGCGGTAAAAACGAAACAGAAACCTGCAGTGACATTGATGTCAATGTTCCGCTAACAGCAACGAAACACTTCCTGTTGTCCCGACAAAATAAAAGGCATCAATGTTCCAGCCGCTGGGAGAGGGTTTGAAATGTTAATTAATAAATGAACGTAATATTTTAGGTCCAAATGGACACAAATGTCGTTTTTCTTCGTTTTCCTGGTCGTCCGTTTTGCTCAAATAGAAATAAAGGCCTGTCTCTAATTGTGGCCTGGTTCCAGTAAAGGCCTGGTCCTAGATGCCCTTGAGTAAATAAAGGCCCAGGCCTATATTAGAGCATTTACGGTACGTCAGGTATAAGGGCGTTTTTGCACCAATTGTTTTGTGTTAATTGGTGAAATATTAACGGAGATATTCACTTTTTGGGTTGCAACCAAGCTACGGTCTGTTTATAGAGACGTGCAACACACAATGTTTATAGTTTCATTCCATCTAAAGGTTTTTCTCAAAAAACAGAAAAATCAGAAAACAGTTGTTATGCTCTTTCCATCACATAGTTTTATTGACAGTGCGGGAGTGGAGGAGAACTGCGTCCTCTCCTCTCGCTGAGCAGCAGTGAGGGGAGGGGCTTTCTCCTCCTCCTTACTGTGTTTGGAGAGATCTGTTCAGAGCAGGCTTTACTCTGCCCTTCCCCATCGTGCACCACCATCTTTTTATTTAGGCCTATTTATAGCCTAAAAATAATAATGATTATTATTATTTCCCACATGTTTTCTATATAAAGCAATTAAATCAATTGTATTTTAAAGAGTGGATATTGTTTTGGGTTTAGAGAGAAGGCCGCTATTTTTAAAGTGACCTCAAAAGACAAGTTACAAAGGTATAAAAAAAATATAGGCCTACATTTTAGTACAAGAGGGCTTTATACTTTATTTCACTTTACTTTTACATCTTTTATTTTGGTCAAGGTGTATCTAAATAAAACCAATTCCCCAGAGGTGTAAGCTCTCAAATACTCTTTGATTTCTCAGCTTCTGTAGCAGACCGGAACAAAATTCAATCATGTAGTAGATTGAATTGTTGACACAATTGCTGAATTTCCAGAAAAACGTTTTTTGGGGTCTTTTCTGACATTTTTTCCAGGCATTTTTCCAGGCGTTTTAGGCCTAAATGGTTTGGTAGATGAGATGAATAGAAAGGCAAGATGAATAACTAACTACTGTGATAATTATGATGATGATTTATATTTTTTACCTAGTGTCTAATGAAGGTTTTCACAAATGTCCCTTCAGGATGGGAAGCTGCTTCTGACCTCTGCGTCCTGGAGTGTCCCTCTGTCTGCGCTCTGGAGTCTGGACGGCGTCTTCACTCTCAAGTACGACACGCACATCCTGCAGATCCTCTCATGCTGTGTTTGTCTGAGTGGTTTTATTTTCTCTTATTTAGAAGCTCGTTTGTGGACGACCACTACGTTGAGTTCAGCAAACTCTGTCAGGACCGGGTCATCGGCACTCACGATCACGTCGCCAACGTATGTTACTCTGATCTACATAGTTTTACTCTGTCATACTGTTACTTATGACCAGTGGTTAAAGTGGACTTTGGGAGGTGGTGGAAATCTAGTCTGGCAGACTCGGAACATCACAGTCGGCCAATCAATATGAGAGGCTGTGAATACTTGCACAAAGTATAGATTGCATGTAACACCTTTTTAATATTACTTTGAATTGCTTTATCAAAAGAAGTTTTAAACAATTTTACAGAAAAAAAAAAATTCTAGGGCTCTTGTTTCAGGTACTCCCTGAATGTTGTAAAGTACAATAGGGTCGTCAAGACATTTTGAATCAAATAACATACAGTACATTCTGGTGTATTTTGGGCACGAATATGCTGTTTAAATCAGCCTTATTACAGTGATGAAAATCAAAACTGTTTACATGAAGTTTATTATAGCTCCTCTAGGGAGGCCCTTGTTGCTGTGGGGCTCCAGTCCCTCTGCTGCCTGTGTCGGCTCCGCCCCTGTTCAGCGCTGGACTTGAGCTGTGAGGAGACTGAACGCTGAGGGTCACTTTTCTCTTCATTATACATCCTAAATGAATCTCTAAAACCTCAAATAAAAGGCAGATTTCTTTCAGATAAAAGTGGCCAAAAGCTTCAGAACAGTAGAGCCTGTTTATGGATAAGATTCATAGAGTTCATGATTTCATGATAAATGCTGTTGTATTGAGGTGCATTAAACCTGCAGCTTCTTCCCTCAAAGACACACAAGGAGCAGACTGAGCTGCTGTCGCCTTTTTCATATGTTTATTCCTCCTGTCTCTTTGTAGAGTGGACTTCTGTAGATTCAGCAAATTATCACATTACCACAATTATCCATGTGCACTCCTCTTCTGTCTATTTATTCAGATTTCTTTTTTGTCACTATCCAAGGTGGCCCACCTGAACCCTTTGCTTTTGACAACGTAGAGAACATTTACTTCTGTAGGACGTTATGTTGCATTAACAAACTAATGATTTGTCCACGGGACAAGTGACGGAACTGGGCCTATTGATATTTTATGTTTTAAATTTGAAATAATGTTTATGTAAGGATAATGACTGAGACACATGAGGGGCGTGGCCTCTGCCTTGAGCGCCCTCTGCAGGCCACAGAGAGACACTGCAAATACAAGCGTGCAGTGCACTTTAGATCATGTTTGTAAAGATCTGAATACTAGAGTTTGCCGATTTTTAAACAAACCGAGACCCCATGTAAACAGGATATTCTTGGTTATTTGCTTGTTGTTATAAGTTTGACCTTGACTAATCGTGCAGCTCTACTTTCTCTTGTTCAGATCTACGACATCCAGACGGGGCAGAAGATTTCCACCTTGTCCGACCCGGCGTTGTCCAACAACTACAAGAGGAACTGTGCCACGTTCAGCCCCACAGACGACCTGGCTCTGAACGACGGGGTGCTGTGGGACGTGCGGGCGGCTCGGGCCATTCACAAGTTTGACAAGTTTAACACCACGATCAGCGGCGTGTTCCATCCGAATGCACTAGAGGTCATTATCAACACGGAGATCGTATCCTTTTAAGTCTTGTTTTTATTCATATCAAGACAAACTGCATAACATTTCACTCAATAAGTAAAAAAAACTGGCTGCTCTGCTTTATGACCACGACACATTGCTGTGGTACCTCCATATCGCTCCATATCGCCACTAGCATTGGAGTTTAGACACCTTAAAAACAACTTTAACGCCTGGTTTCTATTTTTTCAACACTAGACTAGGCTAGATATTCCTCCTGAGATAACGCTGGGTTAGTCGCAACTTATGAAACCAGGCTGGTTTTCGTAAGAAGAATTTTAGAAATCTCGTACTTAATGAGGGTCGGACTATTAGCATTGGAGCAGCGTGAGCTACACGTCATGCAAGGGCTGAGTTTACGGTGAAGATCCCACCCTTATGCTCTTTTTAGGAACATGCTTCATCAGAGCTGGGGAGGGGGAGTCTGTAAATCCGCCATGAATTTCCCCTCGACCGTGGTCATTATGGTAAACGGGGAGGAGTGAGCAGAAGACGTCCATTATTTTTTACAGTCTATGGTATAGACACAGATGGCATCTTTGGAATTGCCCTTATATGGTACTAAGTAACTCATGCCCCTAGAAGCCATTATTAATATTTCTGTATTAAATAAAGATACAGAGACACGGAGCGGAGAAAAGTGGTTCAACAGCTCATAAATAGTTAAACAGACAATGCTAACCAGGAAGCTAATGCTTCATGCTACATATGCTGAGGTTAGTAACAAGTTTTTATAAATTGGACCAGGATTCTGTGTCAAAAGCTTGAATGAATGAATGAATGAAATTTAAATCCTCTCACAACCACTCGCAGTGTCCGCAGCGACCCACACTTTGGGAACCCTGGTTGAGAGAGGATAAAAGTGTTTTGCAGGAAGATGGTATTTTATTGTTGAAGCCTTGAGTGCTGTTTTGTAGTGTATTTAACTTTTACAAATAGTATCAGCTTTATGCTTTTCACTAAAGAAGTTTTCATAAATGTTTTAGACTTGGGTTTTCCTTTAGTTGCAGAATAGATTAGAATTTCCATTATACTGGAACATGAACTGTGTGTGTGCGTCTCTTGCTCAATATTAAACTTAACCAAAGCTGTAGTGGGACCTAAGAACTTTCCATTTGCTACGCACTGTTCCAGCCTTGGACCAATGTCGACTCGTCTTCAACAACAGCGCCTCAATAATATACGGAGGTAAGGCTTTGCACAAAATTCAATCCATTAATGACCACGAAATAAATTGGGTGAAGTTTGTTCCTGATGCAATAGACATTTTAGTAAAAAAGTAATGCAGACCTCAGATGTACTAAATGCTTTTCTCTCTTAACTGTCACTGGCTGATTGATTAGTTTAACCTTTGTTTGGATACAGCCATGCTCCAGGCTGACGACGATGACGACTCTGTGGAAGGGCAGGTGAAAAGCCCCTTCGGCTCCTCATTCAGGACCTTCGACGCTACAGATTACAAACCTATCAGTAAAGTCCACCATCTCTTGTCCATGTTGTACATTCAGAGATCAAATGTATTGGCTGTACAGATGTAGCACCGTCATTTTCACTCCGTTCGTTATTATTTCCACAGCCACTATTGATGTGAAGAGGAACATCTTCGACCTGTGCACGGACAGTAAAGATTGCTACGTGGCTCTCATTGAGGTAATATGAAGTTTATCAGACGTCATACCATGGTCTGGGTGAATACTCGATTCTGATTGGCTGGTGCATTATTTTGGTATAACCGCACACGTAGTCCGGTAGTTAAATCACTGGGATATCACTCCACTGTGGGCATCACCATAGCAACGCATGACACAGCTGAATCAGATAAAGGCGTAATTAGTGACTGACAGGAACGTATGAGATGGATTTTGTTTAATTTCAACATTTTTGGCCAAAACAAAACATTTGATAAATGTGAAGTAGAGGAGAGTGAGCAGCTAGTTTAGCTACTGTTAATAAAATATGAGCTTTACATTGAAAACGGTTGAGGCACTATTTTTAATTTCAGACGTACATAAAATGATCCATGAGCATTTAAGCATATTTGTCTGGATTAGTAAAGTCAAACATAAAAGTTTCAGTTCGTGGGGCCCAGGTGTGAGCGACTCCACCGCAGCTGTTTCCATAAACAGTTGAGCTGGTTGAGCTAGCTAGCTAGCTTCAGGTTAAACAGCGTAAAAGTGAAATAACTCCTGCCCACGAGTGCCGCATATCGGTGTTTACTTCCACGGAAAAGTGCCGGGTTAGTCCTGTTGTGTTGTGATTCTGTGCTGATGTTGTGTCGTTGAGCCTGACTGAGATCCTCGTAATAGCTGCGGAGAATGACTCGCTCTGAGACGAGCCTTCAGTGACCGGCTAATAACCCACACAAAATAGTCCCGTAGTCTGGCATATTTAGTGAGTTTAGTAAATGAAAAAATATTTATTATAAATGTTACGTTTGTGGGACCCTGGGATAAGTGGATTAAACAACGAGGAGCCGCATTAGACGGTTATAATGCAGGAGTAACTCCACTGCGCATTGTGGTGTTCTTGACTCCGCGTCGTGCATTATAATCGTCTAATGCACGGCTCCTCGTTGTTTAATCCTTACTTATCCCTTACATATGCGATACGGCAGTGCAGTATCACAATAACTATATTATTGCGATATTTTACCTAACCATTTCAACACAAACAGAAGTTTTTCAGCAGAAGTCCTCAAAAAAACGCAAAATCAGGAACAAGGGTAGAACTGAACAAAAATGTTGAAATGTTTAACTAAAACTGAACTTTTACACATGTTTAGGTTCTGGTCATTGTTTGTTTTTGGCTGAGTTTGCAAAAAATGTCTCGATTTCAGTCCGATGACAACTTTAGCGATGTTGCGATATATATTGTGGCTCAGATACATCACCTAATATCGCAATATTTTTTGCAATATATTGTGCAGCCTTAATTAAAACAGTTTATTTAATGGGACAAAGCATGCGTGTGCTGTCTTTCACTGGGGCATTTACCTTGTTTTTTTTTATATATAGCTCTGTGTGCCTCTGTACTTTTTGTACATGATTTCCACCCAGCTTAGATACAGTTTAGTCCAGTTTTGGTTTATTTTAGAACCAGTTGCATTCTGATTAGGTCTTGTGTTACATGTTAGGTCATGCGCTTTTATGAGGTGGTACTACAGATTTTTTCTACGGTCAATCCTCTGTGTGCACGTTCACATTTGAAAAACTTCTAACATTGGCTACATTCAGTGCTGTGTCACTTTTTTTTCTCCAATGCCCTTTATTCCCTGTGATGTTTAGAACCAGGACAGCCTGAGTCTGGACACCGTTTGTCGACTGTACGAAGTTGGTCGACAGAAACTTGCTGAAGAGGGAGACGATGTGGTATGTGATAATAACCTCTAAAAGTGCACGCAGGTTTTTGTCTTGTGCTGCGAGCTGGATCGTTATGAGATTTCCATTTTCAATCTCACAAAAGTCTATCCCATAAGGCTCGCCGGCTTTACATCTGCCGACAACAACGAGCGTTTTTATCGCTGCTTGTTAACGCAGTAACATCGGAATATGTTTAAAAGTTCAAACGAAGCAGCAAAAACAATTTCGACTTGAGCTGTGCCAGATTGCTTTTACTGTGGTGATGTTCTTCGCACAGTAATAGCAGACTCTTCACAGGTTTTATTAAAGAACCTATTCCTCCAGAACACAGTTTCCAACACTGTAGAGGAAATGTACCCAGTTTTCCCTGACTTTTTTTGTGCTGTCAGCCTTTTTAGTGTTATAAAAAAAAAAGAAAATAATGAAAAGTACCATGTAAGAATGACCTTCGTTATCTGTTTTCTGTTTTGTGTAGGAGGACGACGACGACGACGCAGGCGACTCCTCCGACTCGGATGACGACGACGACGATGACGAGGATGACGACATGGACACTGACCCTCTGATCGAAGAACTGACCGGGGAGGACAACCCTGAGAACGACGAGCAGCCGGGCACTCCCACCGAGGAGGAGGTGGGTCGTCTTTAAGGAGTTTAGTCCCTGTTACAGAAATGAGACACTTTTCTGAAGAGCAGGCTGACAATATATCGCTTTTCCGATGTATTGCGATACCAATACTTTCCATTCTGATATCGATACTTTTGATGATGTTTTGCACATTAATGAGTGATGTTGTGCAAATTAAAGGGTCTATATGGAGTTTAAGATGTTGAAATTAAGTATTTTCCCCCCCTTACATGTCCTAATGTGTAGAATGAGCCCAGACCTGTTCACCACAACTGCCTCTAAAATCTTGCACTGTCGCTCAAAAAGGTGTTACTTCGGGTCCAATTTGCCGTCATGCACGAGCTTAATATAGAAGATGCAGTTACACGTATGGCCTGTGGTGGCAGTAGTGAATATAAAATGGCCAACTTGCATCTTGCCCCTTTAATGAGGCAGTTGTGCTCCACTGTTTTCACAGTCAATAGAGGCCAACAAAGATCAAGAATTCAGTCTGGACAGTAGAGGGCAGCACTACAATTTTAAGAACACAGACCAAAGCCTCTTAAAGACTTTTAATTATAATCTTGTTTATAATTCTAAAATTGTATTTGGGGTTTCAAGTTCAAGTTTAATGGTTTTGTATAGCCCAATATCACAACAGAAGTCGCCTCACAGGGCTGCACCAAACATTAAGGCAATAAAACAGAGCAATCAATATGACAATTAAAAGTTCAGGTGAATCCAGGCAAATATAATGTCCAATAGGAGGTAGCGACGAGCGGCGTGGGCGTCCCCCGTCCTTAGACTCTCCAGCACGGCAAGGAAAAACTCAAAAACCCGGCAGGAGAAAAGAGAAACCTTGGGGAAAACCACAGAAGGAGAGATCCACTCCCATTTACGGACAGGCTATAGAGACCCAGGGCCGAAGGATCCCTCAGCAGACGGGCCAAGATCACAGACTGTCCAGTCCTCAGATTCCAGAATGCAGGGTTCCTCCGTTCACCCAGGTTCCTCCGTTCACCCAGGTTCCTCCGTTCGATCTGTGAATAGTGATGAACAGACTACAGATAAATTAAATATTGTATCATAATAAGACAAAGTCTGCAGTAAGAAGAAGAGGACAGCGATCAGTGGACCGTACTTCCCACAACAGTGTTTCTCCTCAGGCAGCTTTACTTCAGACTGTGGGTTAGAGCTTTACCGAACTGACCTGATTATAAGCTAATTCGAAAGGTACGTTTTGAGCCTAGTCTTAAATATAGGGACTGTGTCCGCTTCTTTAACGTGGGCTGGGAGTTTATTCCATAAAACCGGAGCTTGATAGTTAAAGGCTCTACCTCCAACAGTAATTTTGGAGACTCGAGGAATCACTAGTTGCCCTGAGTTTTGAGAGCGGAGAGCTCTGGTTGGCTGATATGGGGATGATTAATTCCTTTTGAAATAGGACTGTGGTTTCGAGTTTATTTAAATGTAAATGAAGTGATGCCTCTGTAGATCTAAAGAGTTATAGACCCACCTTCATTTATTCACACAGAAAAAGAGGTACAAAAGCACATGGAAAGAAATGTAAATGATGAATAATATGTATGTTCAAATAAAGGTTAAAAGTCGCATGTTTTTTTATTGTTTTATTTTTTTTATTGTGATGTATCGTAGGTTATTTTTGTGCAATATATCGATCTTTGCAGTATCGGTGTATCGTGAGATTATCGTTATGCTAAGCCATGTATCACATATCGAATCGTGAGGTACCCAAACGTTCCCACCCTTAATTCTGATCCGTACCAGTTTGGGCCATCACTAGTTTTGTTGAGGTCAAGAAATATTGTTTAATGAAGTTCAATTCTTAAATCCTTATGAATGGATTCCCCGTCACAGGCTAACAGGAGCTTTTGGCCAATCCTGACCCCACTCCTGCTGAAGGTTGCCCCAGCGGCATTAAAGATGTGTCAATGCTGAGGGCAAAAAGTAAACATTTTTTTGGTGTTTTTCAGATTGCTCGGCTCCTGGGTGAACCGGGCGACGAAGACGATGAGAATGAAGAAAACAGCATCGACTCAGATACAAACTCCGACCAATCAAACCCTGAATTACTCAGCGTGTCATCGGATGACGACCCCTACAACTGTGAGTCCACTCAAAACTGGTATAGGTAACAGTAGTTGCAGTACTAGTAGTTGTAGACATTTAATCCACTGTCATGGACCCGAAACCTTTGAACGGTAGTGTATTCATGCAGACAATCTCATTCCTCAGGACAATAGACTGTCAAGTTTCAGAGGAAAGTTCCCTTTTTCTGGCCATTTTTGACTCACAAATGCTGATGCTCCAGATACTCAATCTAGCTTAAAGGAAGGCCAGCTTGTAACCTCTCTTTTTCAGTTTTCAGCTGTGATCTAATCACATTTAGCCTTTTAACACATTTAGCTAAGACAATGTGCCATTAGAGTTCACCTCCGCGTACCTATTATATGAGGTATTCCATAAAAATCAGCCGTTTACTGCTAGAATATTCATGCACCACACTGACAATGTCTAGACTATTTTCTGATCAATTTGTTATCCCTGCTGAAAAAAACTGCTTTTCTTTCAAAAAGTAAGGACATTTTAAGTGGCCCCAACCTTTGAACAGTAGTGTATGTTTGTGTGTAAACAAAATTGACCTTAAAGGAATAGGCCACCATTTTTACATACTGAGATATGTTCTTACCTTAGCTTTGACGAGTTCTTTAGGACCTGTCTGATCTTCCCCCGTGCCTTCAGTCACGTAAACACAGCGCAGACGGCGTTAGCATTTAGCCTCTCCCTCTCTCCACTATAGCTCCAAAACAGGTCAAGATAGAAGCTACCAAGCTCTTCCACGTTTTCCCTATTTAAATATGGTTACGTGAAGTGTTCCACTACAAAGTATAAATACACAAAATTAAACAATGTGGATTTTCTAAGCGGATAAAAAGGGGAACTATATTGTAAGGCGTAATAATACCAGGAGTAGTACGAAATCCGCGCAGTAATCTTCACTTTATAAAGGCCAGACAGGTCCTAAAGAACTTGTCAAAGCAGTGGTTCCTCCTGGTACCAACACAGTCGCGTAATGTACATCGTGTTTCCCAGCTGGCGACTTCGGCAAATGGGAAAATCGCACAACTCAATACCGACAGTAGGATTATCCTCGAATTCAGTTTTTAGTTCCTTTCAGCATTTACTTCTCAATTCAACCTGAAAAGATTCACAGAAACGGAATTTATTAACGAACATGAATCATTATTGGGGCTCAGACCCCGGCCGAAGACTGAGCGAACGATATGGAATGCATGGCTTTGACGAATGATAGCCTGGACCCTGGTGGTGGTGGAAGAGACCTGGGTCGGCCACTTGATGAGCGGAGCCGAGGAGGAGCCAGGCAGAGAAAGGGGTGGAAGAGGGTCGTAGCACGGCTGGCAGACGGATTGATTGACCAGGGAGCTTAAAAAGGGGATCCTGAGCAATGAGCGGCTGCGGTGATTGGCTGTTGTGAAGGTGCGGCTTGAGCGGGGTCTGTGATTGGATGATTGGAGTGCGCTGCCGGTGATGAATGAATGCAGCTGGCAGCAGTGTTAATTTCGTCGACTAAAATATTTTGTCTTAATTTTTTTAATTTTAAGTGTTATTTTTGACGACTAAAATTGGACTAAAACTAAATTAAAAGTTTTTCATGAGACTAAAACTATGACTAAAATGTCCAGATATTTTAGTCGACTAAAATAAGACTAAATAATAATGAAAAGGAGAGACTAAAATCATCCAAACTTGTATTGACCGTCTGAAAGAGCCTCAGATCATGTAAATTCTCTGCCAAAGGAGCAGCTCTGAGCTTTGTTCATGTGGAGCAGCTCCATGAAGCAGAGGAACAAGATTAAATATGATTATAATGAATATTGTCAATGCAAAGTCCACTATATTAGTCTTAAATTTAGTCGACTAAATTTACATGCAATTTTAGTCGACTAAAACTAGACTAAAATCAAATTACATTTTCGTCAAAAGACTAAGACTAAAACTAAATTAAAATAAGTTGTTAAAAATTAACACTGGCTGGTAGGTCTTCCAGGTTGAATTTGCGCATAAGCTTCATGTGAAAGAGAGTTTTTGTTTTGTTTTCTGTTTCAGGGCTGTGAACATCAAAGGAAAATCCCCTCCACTCTACAAATAAACTCACTACTGCATCTTCACCTCAAGGTGTCGATCAAAAGGCTCTTGTTGAATTGTTTTTTTGCCCAGATTTACATTTCACCAGCAGCGGACGCAAATCTATTCAACAAGACGAAAATGATCAAAAATAATGTCTCCTAAGTTAAAGTACATATGACAAGTTTTCATGGGATGATGCCAGTGGTGAGTATGTGTTTGTGTTTCTGAGTGTGAGTGACATAGGAAGAAGAGGGAGAGTTTAAACTCCCTTGAACAGAACCAGGACTCACTACTGGCCCTTATGTACAGTATCGTTTATAAGGAAACAGGGAAGGTTTGCCTCTTCTTATGTCACATCGTGTGCTTTTTCTTTACAAAAAAGTAACTCTGTTGTGGTGAATAGTTTAAACTGCACTTTCACATAAATGAAATGGAAAGTTGCAAAAAGGAGTTTTCATAATTTGCAACAGATTAAAAGCCGGTTGTATTCTCACGTTGCATTGCTAGATGTGCCGCCTTCGAAACAGCGAACTCACTTTGTCCCACAGAAGCAGACGAGCGCCACAGCTCCTCTGCCTCACCCCCTACACACCCTCACCCCCTACATACACTCACCCCCTACATACACTCACCCCCTACATACACTCACCCCCTACATACACTCACCCCCTACATACACTCACCCCCTACATACCCTCACCCCCTACACACCCCCACCCCCTACATACCCTCACCCCCTACATACCTTCACCCCCTACACACCCTCACCCCCTACATACCCTCACCCCCTACATAGATACAGACGGCATCTCGTCATAGAAGGGGGCGTGGCTTTGCCGAGGGGGAAAATAGAATCTTTAGAGAAACATAATTTTCACTCTTTTGCCATTTTCTGGTGGAATATGAACTTATTTATCACACAAATAAAGTGAAGTGTAAATCGGGCCCATGTGGATATTTTCTCACAGCACATTGTTCAGTAGAAGTGAAAAAACGGCAGTTGTAGCTAGCGCTAGCTAACCGTTAGCATTAGCCCGATGCTAACATGTAGCAGCAAGTTAGCATTCTCCGTTATTCATGTATTTATGGGCTGTTGAACCACTTTGCTCCTCTCCATGTCTTTGTATCTTTATTTAGTAGAAACTATGTTCATATTTCAGCATTTGTTACAGTAGTTTTTGAATAATTAGAGAAAATATAAATTTTTTCAAAATTGTTTTCCCCCTTAACTGTTTTTAAAAATGACCATATATGGGCGATTCCAGAGATGCCGTTTGTATCTATACCCTCACCCCCTACATACCCTCTCCTCAGTCAGAGTTCAGCAGGGGCGGACTGGCCATATGTCCATTCTGTAAGTGCACAGAAGGGCCACCGGTCCCGCCTTAACCGAGCTTTACCCAAATCTAAAAGCTAAAAAGAAAAGCATCAAAATAGCGACAAAAAAAGAGGATGAAAACAAAACAAAAATGTGCCGGAAAAGCAACAAAAAATGTGATGAAAAGGTCAACAAAAACACGACAACAAAGCGACGAAAAGGTCGACAAAAACGTGACAAAACCATAACAAAAAAATGTGACATAAAAGTGACAAAAACACAAGAAAATGCCACAAAAAGTAATGAAGAAACAACAAAACTATGACAAAAAATATGGCGACTTGACAAAAAGTTACAATCACTTTGCAGGCCTCGGCTTTCAAACGAGGCCTTACATTGTCGCTCTCTAGCCGAGAAGCTTTAAGATTTGGGTAAAGCCGAACTGGAGTAAATGCGCTCCGTTAAGGCGGGCGGTAAATGGCACATTTACGCTAATTTGGGCCAGGCTGGTCAGAGTCCAGGGCTGTTTTTCAGTCCCAGTCCGCCCCTGGAGTTCCGACGTTTAACTTGTTAACTTTGCTAAGATGATTATTTCCCTTCTGTCTTTGAACGCATCACAAGGGCAGCGTGAGGGGGGAAGAGGAGGGGACATTAAAGCAGACCACCTATGTAGATTCCAACTTGCCCCCGGATCAAACATACGCTGTTCACATGGTTCTTTCCTTTTCTTTTCTTCTTACCTTTTCATAATGTGTTACCATGGCCACACATCAGGACATTTTGAAGAAGCTCTTTTTTTGCCACTAGAGGGCATTGTGCTCATTTTCCCCTAGGCTTTTGGTTTCAAAGCCTTTGAATTTCTCACAGGAAGTAAATTAACATGCTGCAGGAATGGCATTTCAGCCCTTTTATTTCTCTGTATCGAGTGTTTGGATGTGACTTATTGCGACACCAGGGCTTTGTTTTTCTACTTGTCAACAATCAGGCAAGTTGTGAACGCAGTACCTCTTTGTATTTCCATATTAAGAGTTGGACTTGAGTAATGAATAAAAACCAGAGCTTGTATCTTGAATGTAAAATACTGAAAAGCGTGTACAGTTTTATGTAAAATGTTTTCCTTTATTTTGCTGGATCTTGACGTTTCATTTTTGTAAAGTTTCTATTTTTCTCCTATTAGAATAATAAATGATCAAATTTAGGTCAGATCTAAACTGCAGCCATATTTGTACATAAGTAAATTGTGTAACGTTGCTTGAATTGAGCTTTTTCCAAAGCTCCTCAATAAAAGTTGAATAATATCAGTGTTTTTGGTGACGTGTTTTCTTGTGATCTTTCTGTGCAGTCGATGGGCATATTTCTATCGTTCTTTTAAACAGAGGGTTCAGGAAGTGCCCAAACAGGGATAAAATGAGTTTTTGTTTTCTGCTCTGTTGCCAAAAAATGTGTCATTCTCTCGGTCAGATGGAAGGCCGATGTGCTCGGCCTCTTGGACTGGCCCACAAGGGTTAGAATGGTAGATTTTTAGCCTAATGGCAGTGTTTTGACTGGTATTGATGAACTAATACAAATAATAGAAGTTTTGCATTGTTATGAATACACACGCAGCCTTAATGTGTAGAAGCTGTATTTATATTATGGCCAACAAATGCAATTTACAGCAGACCTAAACTTTTAAAGACTTCAAAATCAGCAGGACTGTGTTTAATAGTGGTGGACTGGGTCTGGGAGCGGGACTCGTCTCCATGGAGATTGCTCTTGACTACCATACATGAGTTTTAAAGTTTTAAGTCCTCTTTATTTTTTACATCCACTGACGTATCCTAACGTCACAACTATATGACTGTATTGATGTGATCATTATCTTGGCTTTCAGATTCACAAGAAAAAAAATTGTCTTTTCAGATGATAAATTGTTTCACGTGAATGGGAAATTTGATGTCTTAATACAGTAAAAATAAAAGTGCAACAGGAATAATTAGAAGCATACAAATAAATATACAGAGAATTAAAGGAGCCAGGACAATAAAACACAGAATACAAAAACAAAAAAAACTGTAAAAAAAAAAAAAAAAAAGAGGGGGAAATTATTTTAAAATGCAGATATATACCATGTTTTTTGAAGGCTCTATTAATGAAATTTACAATGTACAAAACACGACAGACCCTAAATATAAAATCAAAGTAGGTTTTCACCAAAAATACTAAATTTTTATGTCATTTTTGCTCCATTTTAATCTGTGTGAACCAGAAAACGATTAATCGATTACTAAAATAGTTGTCGACTATTTCAATAATCGATTAGTCGTCGATTAATCGATTAGTCGTTTCAGCCCTACATAATACTTTATTAGTCATTACATTTCAAGTAACTCGAGTTACAAGTGCAGAACGAAAATAAAATGCGGCACCAGATGAAGTTGGACACTGGTATAATATCTGCTGTGTGTCATTAATGTCCTCAAAACAAAACTAAATAAAAAGACAAAGGAAATCCTGCACAACTCTTTTGCACGTTTGCATTATTACTATTTTCACTTAATATTTTTTCCAAAAGTAACTCAAAGTAGTGTAACTCCGCTACATTTTTGAAACTGTAATATGTATTAACTGTAATAACTAATATAGAAAATATTAAATTTTTTAAGTAACTCGTCCAACACTGACAACAGTATAATCATCATCGTAATAATAAAGATAATACAGGGAAACACACTTCCAATCACAGGCTGCATTGTAGACTTTACTGCTTTTTGGTTCCTCACATTCTTTATCGTTTTCAAGCAGGGGCGGACTGGCCATATGTCCATTCTAGAAGAGCACAGAAGGGCCACTGGCTCTAGGGCCACCAGTGCCGCCTCAACCGAGCTTTACCCAAATCTAAAAGCTAAAAAGAAAAGCATCAAAATAGCGAGGATGAAAATATGAGATAAACACGGACAAAAAAAAACTCAAATTCAACAAAGATGTGACAAAAATGTGACAAAAATTCAACAAAAATGTGACCAAAAAAAAAGAAAGAAAAAAAAAACATACAAAAGGTGACACAACACAGTAACAGCGTGAAGAAAAAGGTCAGTTTTGTGGGTCTTAGCTTTCAAATGAGCCAAAAGAGGACAGAATGCATTTGGTTTAGGCGGGTGGTAAGAGGTTAAAATATGTATTTGTGGAAGTGTCACAATTACGCTAATTTGGGCCAGGCTGGTCAGAGTCCAGGGCTGTTTTTCAGTCCCAGTCCGCCCCGGTTTTCAAGAACGGCTTCGATTCATTTACAAAGTGAGGTCCGTTTGGCTTTGCCTGTGCCTGTGCGGTTTTGTAAATGTGATATTATCCCAGTTTGATGATGGACTGAACCAGAAGGGGAAGATCTTTGGGGATCTGATGACTTATCACATGCAACGCTGACGTGCAACACTTGGGATAAAGCTACCACTAGATGGCGGTACTGAAACGTTTCAAAATCAAAGCAAAGCCACAAACTGTCAGCAGTAAAACTCTATTCAGGAGAGGTTCACCAACAAAGCAATGCTGTATATCTTTTTATATATATGGGAAGTTTGTGCAATACTGAGCTGATGTTTTGGCTGCTCCACCAGAGAGAAACGAGCTTGTGTATAGTATTCTCGTCAGCAAGGTCATGTCTTCTCTGGAGCATACACACTTGATCTTGAAAAACAAATGGTCTGACTAATTATTTTTCTTGTTGTATTGCTGTAAACATCTCTTACACAACACTCACTCTGTTTGTCTCTTCAGAGTCACGCGTTAGTCTCGTCTGGGCGATGCTTCCTCTTCTTTCCGCGGCGAGCAGACCTTGACCTGAACCGTTTGAGTTTTTTGTGGTGTTTTTTTTTCTTTCTTCCATTTGCTTTCAAAAACGTGCTCAATAATATGAATGCAATCAGGGGCGGACTGGCCATATGTCCATGCTGGAAGAGCACAGAGGGGCCACCGGCTCTAGGGCCACCGGTCCCGCCTCAACCGAGCTTTACCCGAATCTAAAAGCTAAAAAGAAAAGCATCAAAATAGCGAGAAAAAGAGGATGAAAAGTCAACAAAAACATGAGAAAAAAACACGTTCAAAAAATGATAGAAAAAATAATTAAAAAAACAAAAATATAACAAAAATGTGGCGACGTGACGAAAAGTTCCCATCACTTTTGTAGGCCTTAGCTTTCAAATGAGGCGTTACATTGCTGCTCTCCAGTCGAGAAGCTTTTAGATTTGGGTAAAGCCCAGTATAAAAAAACATGAATCTAAAAGGAATTCCGTGGAGTATGGTGTGCCACAAGGTTCAATTTTGGGGCCACTATTATTTATTATTCATATTAATGATTTTGCTTCTGTTTCTACGACCACCTTTCCTGTTCTTTTTGCTGATGCCAATCAAAATAATAATAATAAAAAGCCGAACTGGGGAAAATGCACTTGTTAATGTTAAGGCGGGTGGTAAAAGGTTAAAATATGTATTTGTGGAAGTGCACATTCACGCTAATTTGGGCCAGGCTGGTCAGAGTCCAGGGCTGTTTTTCAATCCCAGTCCGCCCCTGAATGCAATACTTATTTCACATTCCGTCTCCACTTTGTCGGGCTCGGACAATTAGAGAAAGGTGTGTTGCTCAAGGGCACAAGACATCGTTTTGGTTAAAGGGCGAACGATGATCGACTGTGCCACCATTACCTTGAAGTCAACAAAGGCTAAAACAACACCTATGTTTCTTTTTAACTATAAAGAACATAGTTTAAAGTTTGGATGAGCTGTCGTGATGTTCTTTTAGCAACAGGCTGATATACTGATTTCGACGTGAAGGGTTTACCTTGTTATCAAAAGCCTGACACTCATCTGTATTCTTGTTGTCTTTATTATAATCACAGAGTCGCTTTTGAGAATGGAAATGTTTTCTCATGTGTGTTTTTAAAAGGAAGTCGTCTGCTTTCTCAGTGGAGCACGACAAAAACCCCGCTTCCATTAAAAATCTCTGTAGACTTTTAGAAATATTTCAAGAGTTTAAAAGCACAATGAGCCGAGGATAATTAGCTGCATGTGGTGAGCGGTGATTACGGACCGTAGCGTCCAAATGCTAACGGAACTAAAAACAAAAACAACAACTTTTCAGTTAACAATGTTTTGGTAAAATCTTCAAATTGTGTGTTTTATGTTCATGAGTTAGCCTATCACGTAGCTGATTAGCTTTCATTGTTCTTTTAAAGAAGTGGATATTTAACAGGGACCAGTTTAGATTGTTTACACCAGGGGTCCTCAGACTTTTTTCTCTGGGGGCCACATTATTGTTCCTGACTGTGATGGGGGCCGGACCGGGTTATTACATAGAATTGTATGACCCAGACCAAAATGCCTCATAGTGAAGTAGAGATGACTCGCCTGCACAGTCGCCCCCACTACTATATCCACAAGATCAGCACTTGATTCAGGCTCATATTTGTTTCACTGTAGTGGTTTGAAAAAATAGTAATCAAGTCTTTACACCTTGTTTTAATTTCCATTTATTTTTATTTTCAAATAAAACATCATTATGTAATGTGACCAAAGTAAGAACTTCTTACACTTGTGCTTTACAAGCCTGTGTCACAAGTTTCTCAAAGTACTGTCATTATTCATTCTCTCCACACTGTGGTGGTCAGCTTCATTTACCACGTGGTTATAATGTGTTATTCTGATCTCTTATGTAAGTGCCCTCTGCTGGACACCTGTGGAATAATGTTGTATTTATTCAAATTGCCCCCTAGTGGCTGGAATGAGTAAACTGGTTATTTAGTTAAAATATCCTAACTCCGCACAGGAATGGGCTTGAGACTTACTTTTTTTTTTTGACATACTCAGGGATTTGTGCTTTTCTTTTTAGCTTTTAGATTTGGGTAAAGCTCGGTTGAGGCGGGACCGGTGGCCCTAGAGCCAGTGACCCTTCTGTGCTCTTCCAGAATGGACATATGGCCAGTCCGCCCCTGGCAGCGACGCCATATTTTGATCAAGCTTTAGGCCGTGTTCTAAATAGTATAGCTCGAAAGTTTACAGCGGGTTCGTCATACGTCGTCTGATACGATGATACGATTGGCTGTGGCCTCGTGCAGACGCATAATAGACATTCGTAGCGCTCAATAAACGGCTACGGACCATCGTAAACCACACCTCTTCTACTAGAAAATGAACTGGCGGTCCCCAGACTAAATTCATATAACTTGTGATATAGCCAGGTTAGTGTCCGGTCACAATTCTTTTGAAGTCTGTCTGGTGAGAGGTTCCATCAGCAGTGAAAACCTTCCAAACAATTGATCCAGGAAAGAAAGTAAAACCATTCGCCGCTGGGTCATATACGCATAAAAAACAACTTTTTTTCCCCATAAAAAGTTGCGTAATGTACCTTTAAAATCTCCTCTTTGTAGGCCAAATATTATGATGATGGTGATTTCTATAGCTACTGTATATACAGCCTATTTATGCAGATTTTGAATGAGATGTGTTGAGCATGGCCTACCCCAGCCCCCACAAAGCTTGCTGTAACACTTACTGTACATTTCACTTTAACAACCACATTCCCCCCCCTACATGTTTATTATTAACCTCTTATCTCCCACCTGAACCGAGAGGATCTTTTTCCTCACGTCATCCGATTTTTTTTCCATCATTTTTTTGTTGGGTGTTCAACTCATTTTTGGAACTTTTTGGTCATTTTTTTGGTCATTTTTTGTCACATTTTAGTCATTTTTTGTCACATTTTTTCATCAATTTTTCATCACATTTTTGTCACATTGTTTGTAATTTTTTTTGTCACATTTTGATTGAATTTTGGTCATTTTTTTGTCACATTTTTGCAATTTTTTTGTCACATTTTGACTAAATTTTGGTCATTTTTTTGTCACATTTTTGCAATTTTTTTGTCACATTTTGATTAAATTTTGGTTATTTTTTTGTCACATTTTTGCATTTTTTTGTCTAATTTTTATCACATTTTTGTCACATTTTTGTCAATTTTTTGTCAATTTCTTGTGACATTTTTGCCACTTTTTTTAATCAATTTTTCGTCACTTTTTTGCCACATTTCCATCATTGTTTTCGTCTCAATTTTGTTGCTATTTTCACACCTCTTTTCCAGAAGCTTTTGGACTGGGGTAAAGCCAAACTGGAGAAAATGTGCTCGGTTCAGGTGGGAGTTAAGGGGTTAACAAGCAAACTCCCTTTCCAATTTATAAATCTCCAGTATCGGCTTCATGTGTTGACTTGCTACCCCCCCCCCCCAAGTCACACAACACAGCGGACTATTGAGGGCTCCTCCACGCTCCTGTCACACATAAACCCCGACTCCCTCCCTCTCCCTTTGGCCGCGCATCCCTCTCCATCTGTGGGGCTTTTCTCATTCGCCTGATCCACCGTTAATCTGCAGCTGAAGCCCGCCTGCCCCAGTGCTGCTGCTGCTGCTGCTGCTGCGCACGACTCTGTCCACACACAAACCTCTCAAAAGAACCGACTCCTCCAATTCCCTTCCTCCAAGTTTGACAGATCTGCGACGGCGAGAGGAGGAGGAGGAGGAAGGAGGAAGGAGGAGAACATCTATCGCGTATTCCGAAGAGGGGTTGCCCAGAGCGCGTCGTGAATCGCGTTATGGAGTGATCGCGCGGACGGTGCAGCCTCGGAATGGACAGCTCGGGCGCTCGCTCGCGCTCATCCTCTGCCGGCTGAAAGACTTCGGAGTAGAGGAGGAGGAGGAGGAGGAGGAGGAGGAGGAGGAGGAGGATGCCACCAGGCGTTTTTTTCGCAGCGATTCGCGAGGTGCACTGACGACGGGGCACGGGCGCATCACAAACGCTGTCCGGAGATCCCAACAAATCCCCCCCCCCCCCCCCCCCCCAACTGGTCTCTCGAAAACTCCACGCGATTTAAGGCCGGAGTTCGATCAACAAGCTACAACCAGCGATTTGTGTCAACTTTCCTCGTGGCTTCTTCTTTTTTTTGGAAACATTTACTTGATTCCACCCCGCTGGTTGGCACTCCGTGGATGAGGAGACGCGTCCGGGAGCGGGGGACACAGCCTGGTGCTCTCTGAGGGATTTGGGATTTTTTGGACGCATCATGTGGACGCCGACGGAGGACGAGAAGATCGGAGTCGGTGAGTGGAAGAAGTTCTTTACGCATTTTGTCGTTTTTTTGGTGTAGTGGTTTGGCATTGTCTTTGGAGCGCCCCGTTTTGTGACACTTCGCCAAAACCTGATGAAAAGTGTTGTTTTGTGCTCGTGCGTAATCGTCTCACTGTGATTTTTGAGTGAGAGATTATATCAGAGGGAAAGTGTCACGAAAGATGGCTTTTGTTGGGTTTGATGTGCGGTGCTGTTGCCTGCGTGCGTTTGGTGCAGGGGAGCAGATCGAATAACTTTGTGTCCTAATGTCATCACCTCTGCATTAGCTGTAGGAGCCCTTGGCAAAAAAAGAGAGAAAAGTTTCTGACAAAATGACAATCCTGTAGAGTTGTCTGCACTGCAAGTGTTTATCAGCCAGGTTGCTTTGGCCTCATGTGGGCACATTTGTGGATGAAGGGCTCTGTAGATCAGGGGTATGGGCAACGTCAGGCCCTGGGGGAAAATCCAGCCCCTCCAGCCTGGAACCTCTGGCCCCGAGATGATTTTGGGGAATACTGTAACACAGGAGCGGACTGGCCATATGTCCATTCTGGAAGAGCACAGAAGGGCCACTGGCTCGAGGGCCACCGGTCCCGCCTCAACCGAGCTTTACCCAAATCTAAAAGCTAAAAAGAAAAGCATCAAAATAGCGAGAAAAAGAGGATGAAAACATGAGGAAAAACACGGACAAAAAAACACAACAAAAAATGATAGAAAAAATAATTAAAAATTCAACAAAAATGTGACAAAAATTCAACAAAAATGTGACAAAAATTCAACAAAAATGTGACAAAAATGCAACAAAAATTCGACAAAAATGTGACAAAAATGCAACAAAAAGTCAACAAAAATGTGACAAAAACTCAACAAAAATGTGACAAAAACTCAACAAAAATGTGACAAAAATGCAACAAAAATTCGACAAAAATGTGACAAAAATGCAACAAAAAGTCAACAAAAATGTGACAAAAACTCAACAAAAATGTGACAAAAACTCAACAAAAATGTGACAAAAATGCAACAAAAATTCGACAAAAATGTGACAAAAATTCAACAAAAATGTGTGACATAAATTCAACAAAAATGTGACAAAAATTCAACAAAAATGTGACAAAAATTCGACAAAAATGTGAGAAAAAGTCAACAAAAATGTAACAAAAACTCAACAAAAATGTGACAAAAACTCAACAAAAATGTAACAAAAAAGAAAAAAAAAGACAAAGACAAAAAAAACAACAACAACACAGCAACTGCACGAGGAAAAGGGTCAGTTTTGTGGGTCTTAGCTTTCAAATGAGGTGTTACACAGCCAAAATAGGACAGAATGCATTTGGTTTAGGCGGGTGGTAAGAGGTAAAAATATGTATTTGTGGAAGTGTCACAATTACGCTAATTTGGGCCAGGCTGGTCAGAGTCCAGGGCTGTTTTTCAGTCCCAGTCCCTGTCTGGCCCCGAGATGATTTTGGGGAAATACTATAACACAACTATCTGATAAAGGGCCCCAAAAATACAGTCAATTACTGCAGCATGTTCTAAAGGGATGCCCCAACCACCTTATTAGGAAAGATGTGATATGGAGAACGCCGGGCTTTGCTTTTGGGCCACGATTGGGAGATTCGGCCCCTGGACTTTTGATAAGTCCGAAAATTGGCCGGTCACAGAACTAACTTAGATGTAGATGGTGTGATAAGTTCGGAAATGTTTTATGTTGCACGTCAGCACCAAGACAAATTCCCAGTTTGTGAACCTGTTCTCAAACCATGGCAATAAAAACTATTCCGATTCTGATTCTGAAAGATGCTCAGTGCCCAATATGCGATTTCCATTTCATTTATTTGTGGGCAGTATCTATAGAACCGTTCGATGGCTACAAACTCTTTTTGCTATTTTGCCGTCTCTTTATGATAATGAGTAAAAAGGGCCAAGGGTTCACTCCACTTTTTTTGTCTTGTTTGTTCAATTTATGCACTTACTGTAGAATTGGTTTGAGAGATAAAATAAACGATTAGTTATACATTGCTATATAAATCTAACCCTAACCTTTTCCTAACCTAATCCAAATATTTTTTCAAACCTTAAAGGAACAGGCCACAGTCTTTCCATACTGAGATATATTCTTAGCTGAGCTTAGACGAGTTGATGCGTACCTGTCTGGTCCGTGTGCCCATGGAATAGCTTGGTCGCTTCTAACTTCACCCCGTTTGGAGTGTGACTGAGCTTACAAAGATCAGACAGGTACGTATCAACTCATCTAAGCTCAGGCAAGAACATGTCTCAGTGTGTAAAAACGGTGGCCTGTTCCTTTAACCTTCATTGTTTTCCTGTTCCTAATCTTAAGCGTGTTCCAACTCCTGGCCCTAACCAGTTAGATATTGTCCATATCAAACATATGTGACGGCAAATAGCAGGTAACAGTCCCACGGCATTGTAAATCCTTTGTTATTTAGGCTATTTCATTCAAACAGTCACAACAAAACTGCCAAGCAAGTTTGAATTAAAAGGAGCAGAAGATCAATGTCATGCTTCCTGCCCCTTGTTGTTATACAAACACCCAAGCAGTTCCTCGTCCCTTCTTCTTTTTAACAGTACTTACTATTTCGATCTAGACAATTTCCCGTCCTTTACTTTAAGTCCAACTCTCTAAACAGTTTCTACATGCACAGTATTTACAAATATTCAAAACACAAAACCATTCAAGTTTTTTCAAATCAAACATCCCACATTATTCATGACCAAATCTTATTTTCATACCTCACATCTCGTCCCTGTATTCCTGCCACATGTGCCATTAGCCAAGACACCTCACTCATCCATGTGCCTCCTGCGTAGGTTGATATTGTTGCTGCTTCAGAGTCAGTTGCTGAGCTGAGTGTGACGCTGAGTGTCCGCAAAGCTCTGACCATGTTGGAAGAGTCGATATTTGACAATAGGATGAAGAAACTTGTCTGAAGATGTGAGAAAGAGTCAAGTTCTGCGTGCAGGCATCGAACGCTTTACATAGAAGTAGTTAAGACCACAAAATATCGCTTTAGTTTTGCAAAATGGGGCATCCAGATTTAATGAAAAGGGCCTAGTGATGGTAATTTGAGCTTTAAAATGATCAGAATATGGACTTTCGGCTTTGGAAAGGGAGGCTAATCACTCTGACAGCTCTGAGTTAAATATCTTTGCTTTTTAAAGGCAATATTGCTATCATTGGATGGATATCGTATTGTATATGATTCATGGCATGAGGAGCAGGGTCTTCCATTCCCTTTACCCGGGCTTTCCAGCGACCCCCGAGCGGAGTGACAGGAAGTCATTGAGGCACCGCGACTCCTGCCCAGTGTTAATGTGAACGGGACATCGGCAGAATCAGAATGAGCTGGGTTTTTCCCTAACGCCTGCCTGCCTGTGCCGCGCGGCTTCACACTGCGAGCGCTTGATTTTTCTCTGTCTGTGGTTCTCGAACGGTGCATGTGATTCAGCTGCAAAAAAAAAAAAAAAAGAGAGAGCTCAAAGTTACACAAGGTTCTGTCGTTTATTTTGGGGCGTTTCACCACTTCTGTAAATAGTTTGGTTTATTTGACCACATTGGTGTACGGTGCATGTGCAAACACTCGGAACTGCGCTGTAGCTATATTTAAAACGGAAAAGACAGATTCATGAAAGGACACATGAATATAAAAGATATAGCTAGAGAAAAAGAAAATGCAAATAAACTGTTTAATTAACTGAAATAACAGAGGCAGCTCAAGTTTGTTCTCTTGCCTGTGCAGAAGCTACTTGTTCCCACTTCATCTTTAGCACAAAACAAACAACAAGCTTCCAAAGCGCTGCACATGCAAGATGAGAATACTCAAAACGGTGTTGTTTTGTGCTAAAATAATGGGCTATACGCACACGAGCATCACGTGACTTCCGAGTGGATCCTCAGGAGGCGCTGATCTTCCTGTTCCGTTATTTCCCCATGAGATACCAACAGTGTCTTGTCCAAAAACATTGCTCAAGATTACATGGCAGGCAGTGGGTTAATGATGAACGGTCACAGCGTCATGTTTTTAAAGGAATAGGCCACCGTTTTTACATACTGAGATATGCTCTTACCTCACTTTAGCCGAGTTAATATATCCCCGTCTGGTCTTTGTCCGTGCGCTCTGCCAGGCAAACGGAGCACATACGCAGCCTCTCCCACATGTCATATAGCTCCAAAAAAGCTCACGATAGAAGCTACCAAGCTCTTCCACGTGTTCCCTATTTAAATAAAGTTATGTGAAGTGTTTTCAAGCGAAGTATATTTACACAGAAATGTAACATGTCGATTTTATAAGCAGATAAAAAGGGGGACTATATTGTGAGGCGTAATGATACGAGGAGCACAACGTCCGCGCAGTAACTCCTAAAGGTTATTGACGGAAGTGAGCTTCTATCTTGAGCTTTTTTGGAGCTATATGACATGTGGGAGAGGCTGCATATATTAACTCATCTAAGGTTAGGTAAGAACATATCTCAGTATGTAAAAACGGTGGCCTATTCCTTGAAGACGAGATAATCAAGTGGGTTCCATTTCTTGGACTCATGATAAAAGAGTTGGCTAAAATAATGGGCTATACGCACACGAGTGTCACGTGACTTCCGAGTGGATCCTCAGGAGGCGCTGATCTTCCTGTTCCGTTATTTCCCCATGAGATAGCAACAGTGTCTTGTCCAAAAACATAGCTCAAGATGGACAGTCACAGCATCATGTTTTTAAATACTGAGATATGTTCTTACCTGAGCTTAGACGAGTTGAACCGTAGCTGTCTGGTCTTCACGCGTGCCCTCAGTCACGTAAACTGAGCACAGACAGCGTTAGCATTTAGCCTCTCCTCCTCTCCTCTATGGATCCAAACAGAGGTGAAGTTAGAAGTGACCAAACTCTTCCATGTTTTCCCTATTTAAATGCGGTTACATGAGCCTTTACAAGATTTACACACAAAATTACAACATGTCGATTTTCTAAGCGGATACAAAGGGGAACTATATTGCAAGGCGTAATAACACCAGGAGCACTTCGACGTTTTCCGTGCTGTAAAGTCGCAGTGCTCCTATGATATTACTACGCCTTGCAATATAGTTCCCCTTTTTATCCGCTTAGAAAATCACCTCTGTTTGGCGTCATAGAGGAGAGGAGGAGAAGCTACATGCTAACACTGTTTGTGCTCTGTCAACATGACTGAGCACATGCGTAAAGACCAGACAGCTACGCATCAACTCGTCTAAGCTAAGGTAAGAACATATCTCAGTCATTTAAAACGGTGGCCTATTCTTTTAAAAACATCACGTCAGGAGCAAGGAATTCACCGGAGGAGTGTTTTTGAGTTGAGGCTAACGGCTAACACTTGATAGAAACCATAATAGCACCAAGATTTTGAACGAGCCACTCAAGAAATAATGGTCCTATCTTTATTTCAGTGGTGTTATTTTTCGATACTAGCCGTTAGCTCTGAGATCAAAAAGTCCGACCTCAGTGAACACAGTCAAGTATTTACATTCAACGTAATGTTTTTAACACGTAGCCAGTGACTTCTGATCAGTATCACATTGTCCGTGATGTTTTCTTGAACTTGTTTGTGTGAGACATTGTTAATCCTTATTGGGAAATTAGCGAGAGAGGAAGAACAGCGACCTCTGGAGATTGTGCTCAGTTTCACGTTTCACTTGAGCCTTTTTCTCTTCATCAAAAAACATCTCTTTTACGTCTCTTTCTTTCGCCCGCATTGTAGTAATCCGGCATATTGTGTTTATTCATGTGACCTTTATTATGCTAGGACAGTCCCGCTGAGGTTCAGGATCATGTTTTCAGGGGATTAGCCCCAGAAGGGATGATTTGTGCTTGTTTTTTAGTGGTTGGGGAAGCACTCAGACCGAACCTATATTAAGAAGAACATGCAAACTCCACACAGAATAGACTCAGACAAAGAGAAAATTGAATCTTGAATCTTTGCCGAATGCAATTATCATTTCTTCAACAATGCCTCAAGACAAGCATTGACATTGTGATGCAGAATGAAGTCAAACCTCCCCTTTAGAAGATCTATATTCTGAATACATGTAATATATTCCATTCTTGCAGATCTTGACGTCATCTGTGTGGGATGGTGCTGTGTACTGCATGTGGCTAAAGCACAGTTTTATATTACATTGTGTACGAGGGAAAGATCCACTCTGTAGCGCCAGCCATAGGTTCATTAAGATTGTTTTCATGATTTCACTCCATTTGGAAATGATAAATGAGGCATGCGATATTGACCTATACGTACAGTAAATGTCTAGAATATCAATGAGAACTTTATCCGTAAACACTTCTCGGGTACAGAGTTTAGGATCATGATGTCGTATCGCTAAACATCATGAGATTAGCAGCAAGAATAAACTAATGGAGATTTTTAAGGGTGAAATACTGGAGTTTTTGTTCACATTAAAACACTTGGACACTCCAGTGAGGTAGATGTTTTTACCAGTAGTGACTCGGAGCTAACAGAGATGTTCCACAGCGTTTCCACTTTTTGTACTGTTTTTAGCTAATCTCTGGCTGTATCCGAATGTCCACACTATTCCCTATATAGTGACTATATAGTGACTATATAGTGCTCGCGCCATTTTGTAGTTTTGTAGGGGTGTCCGAATGTCCAGAGAGAAAAAAGTAGTGCACTCGAAATTTCCCGCAATGCATCTGGAAAAGTAGTGAGCATCGATGGTCACTAAACGGGTCAATATAGACCACAATGCATTGCGAGAGTCGGAGAAGAGCCTGACAGAGACAGGTCTTTGAACTAAACAACACGACTGAAGTGAATCAGCTGTTTCAGTCGTGTGTTTGTGTTTCTCATGAATAAACGACCAAAATATAAACGGTTACGGTGAAAAGATGCTAACGTTAGCTGCTAACCTTTAGCTGGAGCTGTTAAATGACCGACAGCTTTCTCTCGAATAATCCAAGCCATTCATGTAAAATCCATGTGAAGTAAAAGCGTATCTGACTCGTATTAATCCATAAATATTCCACTGTCTCTGAGTTTGGTTGGTCTTTATCACAGAAATACTTTATTCCCGAGTTTAGCAAACTTTTAGCAGATGTAGTCACTCAATCTGCTGGTGCTTCGGACACCGGGCTCTGACCTACTTTCGACACGTCTTTAAGCTAACGCTGGGGTGATGTTTTTTTTTCTTCCTTTTCTTGTGATGATAGTTTTAATTTTAATTTAAATGACAAATAAAACACCTGTAAAAGTGCCAAGACAGTCGTTCTGTTTCATAAAATAAACGTTTGTAACAATAAATAAATTCAGATAAAAATAATTTAAAAAAACATATCTGCAGCGCGGAGAAAGTAGTGGCTTGTGTCCGAATCGCCAACAGAATCAGTGACTATATAGTCGACTATATAGTGCGGGCCTATGTAGTGAATGAGGGGTTAGGGAATAGTGTGGACATTCGGATACAGCCTATGAAAAATGCTTGCTAGTATCCACAAACATGGCGGATTTCCATGGCTACAGTGAATTTGTAACATTCCTTCCTGAACTCTATAGAAGCTCAAAGGCAGACGGTCTGATTCTGACTATAGTTAAATTGGAGCGTCTATATTTCCCAAAATAAACCAATTCTTCACTGACTTAACACACTGTTGTTGTGTCCTCGGGCCAGACATGTTACCCACCTCGCCTGCCTGATTGTGGTTTTGCTGGCACAGAACAGCAGCCATGTCTTTGTGGTCAGTCCCAGAGTACCCGACACATTTCATCACGTTATCTGTTTGAGCTCTCAGCCACCCAGTCATGCCCCATATTTTAAATCATTCCTTATTCTTGTTCGAGATTTTTTTTTTCTGTAAACAAAAGATCAGTTTACTCTGTCATCACCTACTCCTTACAACAACAAAAAAGAGACAAAAACAACTGGTTACTTGCTGTTTTGCACAAAGCACAATGCCGGGCTCATGCTGACTGCTGAACGGCTTCGGCACATATTCATTCGTACAGTTTTCTTGCAAACTGTGACTCACACCGAGCACAGTTTTGTGTACGGTTTGTGTGCGGAGCGGAGCCCTCACAGGACCATGACTTCACAGGGTTTCAAGTAATAAATACAGTATTTACATTAAGAAATACTTATAAACAGTGCATTTATGTGGGGGAAAAAATACAGATGGAACTCACAATTTACTGTCAGAACTGCAGCCTCAGAAATCTACATGATCCAAATACAGCGATAGTTTCCTCTTCCAAGGTGAAACTAATATCCACACAAATATCTTCCGTAATCCTCTCACAACTCTGTGTCCCCGTGTTTGTTCTGACGTAGTGTTTACATTAGTCAAGTTAGCACGAGTTTGTAGCTGATTATATTCTGAAATTCAACGGCAACATGTCCTTCCATCCCCCTTGGCCTAGACGTTTTCATCTAGCCAAGGGGGGTGGAAACCTCTCATGGGAATCACATCTTTCACTCTTTATAGCTGTTTTCAAGCTGACAATTCACATATTCATCACACGTCAATAAAGTCGAGCAAAAATCGGGTTCATAGGGATGTTTTGTCACCGCAAATTTTTCGGTAGAAGCGAAAAAATGGCACTCGTTAGCATCAGTTCCTTCCTGGTTAGCATTGTCCGTTTATTCAAGCATCTATGGCCTGTTGAACCACTTTACTCCTTTCCATGTCTCTGTATCATTATTTAGCAGAAAAAAATATATTCATAATTCAGCGTTTGTTAAAGTGGCTGCCTGCTTCAAACATAACCATATATGGTCATTTGCAAAGACGCCGTCCGTTTCTATTCTCTTCCCCGGCTGGTGCCTGACTTCCTGTAAGTCTATATTCTTTCTTGGAATGAGTTTGGCCTGTTCCGTCATCGATCATAAGGTGGACTATCAAGGAAAGCAATTAAAGTCCTATTTGACAAAGCTCTGGAGCCGCAGAAAATCATGCCGTTCCCTCGGCTTGATCAGATTGAATGACACCGTACGGCCTCAATAATGGGAGCTGCGCTGCCATTCACATTGATTTGAATGAGTTTTGATTTCTTGTTGAGGCTGCCCTGTAACAGTTCAAAGCCTTCGCGTGTGATTCACAAAAACGGTGGCTTGTATTTTGATTTTAACCTTGGTTATTACCCTCTCACTGCAAAAAGTGAATATCAAGCATTGGCTTAAATGACTTGAATTGAGGAAATGTTTCTTGTTTGACACTTTTCCTGATCGGACCAAGTTTACTTTGCTTGTTTGTGGACATTTCAGACCAGTTCTAAGGTAAATCTCGCTTGAAATAAGAAAGTAAAATTGCCGATGAGATAAGACCAATTTTCTTACCCCATTGGCAAAGAAAATTACCTGAAATAAGGACGAAATGTATCAAAACGAGTCAGAAACATCTCTGAACATGTGAAATAATCTAGGACAAATGCCCAAGAACTAAAAATTGGATTATTATGCTCAAATTTAGATGTTTATCTGATCTAGTTATTTACTTTTTGCAGTGCTGTTGCCAGTGGAATGCGCTCCAAGTCCAGCAGTGTGTCTTTTCCATACACAGAGACATTGTGTAGAGTTATAAAACATGATCCAACATCTCTGTAGGCAGGTTTAGGCCCTTTTCTCTCCAAATTACTTGAAACATTCAGGCTTCTTGCACCATTTTTGTGTTTCACTCTCTTATCCTGCTCCAAGAAAACAAGAAAATCCAGAAGCCACCAAAGCCCTCCCCCTTAATATGTTACGTATCTTGTTTTTATGTAAGTGTATTTTGTCTTTTGTGTCCCGGGACGTTTCTTTGGGGGATAATCTTGTGCATACCAAGACCGGTTGAGTGGTATCTGCGCGGCGGTGGGACTGTGGCCGCCGGTCGGGAACATGCATTGAGGCGGATGAATGTGCCTTTGTGGCTCCTGAATGCGAGCTCACCTCCCCCGGGGCTGCTTCGAGTTCTCACACCGGACAGAGGAGCAAACCCCAGGGACGGGCTTCAAAATGCAGACCACCGACCCGGAGAGTGAAGCGCAAGGCCGTTTCCCCTAATAAGCTGCTTTTGCGAAATCAAAACAGAGAGCTGCTTATGCTCTGAGGATGCTTGAGTAACAGTGGCACTTACGCAGAGTACACCCAGGACAGTTAGACGACAAGATGATATGGCAACACAGAGAAAGAAGTGCAGTTTTTTAATTGTGTTTACAAATCATCAGGGAAGAAGAAATCTAATGATGGAACAACCTTGTCATTCAGGATGTTCAGGTTGTCAGCTTATTCTTTGGGCACATAGAGTTGCTGAACCTAGATTTGACCAACTGCAGCAACCCCAGATCAGAACAGTTTGTTAAATCAAGTTGGTGACTTTTTTTTTTCACTCAAGCAGTGTGTGTGTGTGTCATAGTGGTGATGCTGTTCCTCTTGCTCCACAGCAACAAGGGTTTTATTCTGGACTAGGTTTCTTTCTTTTGCTTTGGTTTCGCTTACAGCCAGGAAGGGATGGATGGATGGATGGATGGATGGATGAATGGATTGGGTGGATGGATGGATGGATGGATGGATGGATGGATGGATGGATCGGTGGGTGTTTGGATGGATGGACGGACGGATGGATGGACGGACTGATTGGATGGATGGATGGATGGATGGATGGATGGATGGATGGATGAATGGATTGGGTGGATGGATGGATGAATGGATTGGATGGATGGATGGATGGATGGATGGATGGATGGACGGACTGATTGGATGGATGGAGGATGGATGGATGGATGGATGGACGGACTGATTGGATGGATGGATGAATGGATTGGTGGATGGACTGATTGAATGCATGGGTGGATGGATGGACGGACTGATTGGATGGATGGATGGATGGATGGATGGACGGACTGATTGGATGGATGGATGAATGGATTGGTGGATGGACTGATTGAATGCATGGGTGGATGGATGGACTGATTGAATGCATGGGTGGATGGATGGACGGACTGATTGGATGGATGGATGGATGGATGGATGGATTGGGTGGATGGATGGATGGATGGATGAATGGATTGGGTGGATGGATGGATGGATTGGGTGGATGGATGGATGGATGGATGGATGAATGGATTGGTGGATGTATCGACCATTTCACAACTTTCAAGGAGCAACATTGATATACTGTATAAACTACAAAACTAGCCTGAAGGACAAAAACAACGTTTATTCCATAACAAAACAAGGTATTCTTGTTCGTTTTCAAGTACAAACACCAAAATCCTTCATAATATTTTTCTGGTTTTCACCTCCCACATTCTGACTTCTGTGACTGACATCTTAAGTGGCTGTCATTATGCCTTTGGAAACCTAACTTGTCAGATAATCTCAGCAAAACATCAAAAACCATTCCATGAAGTGCCATTCTGCAACAATTATATTCTCGAGTAAACGGTTTCTTGTAAGCTAAGCTATGTTTTGTTGAATAGTGGGGTGTTTTTTTTTTGGCACAAAGCGGGAGAGGGAGATTAGTCCATGAATTAAAAAAAAAGATCCAATTAAAGACGGGGACATACGCCTTTTCCACGTGGTCACACCATAACAAAGCGTCCAGGGACTTCCATGTGCACAGCGTGTTTTCCCCACAGACGGCAGCAGATATATTTAGCGCAGGGAGCCCAGAGCTGTGGAAACTAAAGTGCTCTCTTTGTGGGCTCCGCTCTCTCATGACTGTGCCACTGGCCGATGATTAAGGCGTGGAGAATCCCCAGGGATCTGCAGTCGAATACCCACAGCGCCTATGGACACTGACAGCACATCAGGCTCACTGTCTCTCCATCTACTCTGCCTGCATCGCTCTCCTTCGGCTCCTCTTCCTCTTCCCCTTCCGATGCCAGACGGGCCTTTAATCACTGCTCCGGGCCGCGCACTAACAAGCGTATGCAGCGCACTTGACTCTTTAATTCTGCCTTTTCTAGTGAATATGTTGAGCAATCTTCTTCAAACATAAAACTGCTTTAATGCGACAAGTGCGGCTGTAACAGAGTATTCCCTCACAGTTTCACATCCAGGTTCTAACCAGGTCCTAACCCTTCTTAGCGTCCGGACTGACCGAATCAGTATTCATGGTGTGGCCACTTTAACTTTGACTGCAGCGCGTCAATATTTAAAGCCACGCCGCACAACATTAAGATAAGATAGGGTGGAACTTTATTGATCTCGCAACGGAGAAATTTGTTACGTAAACTCTCAAGAACTCAAACTGTAACGCTGCCACAGTATAATCAAAAACACTACGCAGAGTGCAAAGCAAACAAAAGAAAACTCACTTAAAACAACCAAGTTTGGCACAGCTGGTTATGGTTTCCGCCGATCAGAGAGTCTTGAGTCCCAAGGCCGATGTTTTGCCGGATGTCGCTTCTTGCATTTCAACCCCTTTTACTCTAAACCAGGGGGTGCCCAAAGTGGGTCCAAATTTGGCCCGCCGGAACAATTTACGTTGGCCCGCCAGAGGGTGACCTCCTTTTGCTTATAGTTAAAGGGACTACACAGAGTTAAAAAAAAAAAGTATTTTCCTCCGCCTACATGTTCCAGCCATGTCCTAAGGTGTAGAATGAGCCCAGACCTGTTCACCACAACTGCCTGTAAAATCCTGCACTGTTACTTCGGGTCCAAAGTGCTGTCATGCACAAGCGTAATATAGAAGCTGCAGTTATACGTATGACCTGAGGCGGCAGTAATGAGTATAAAATGGCCAACTTGCATCTAGCCCCTTTAATACTCTCTCCCATTCATTCTCAATGGTAAAAATGGATGCAGCACGCTGTTTGGCCACCAGCATCAAATCGGGGGCGCTGTTTCACTATTTTCGCAAAGTTAAGAAAACACTGTGTCTTGGTATTTATCAATCACAGAGCGTTGTAGCATCAACTTTCCCATTTTTCCAACTTTTATTGCAAAGGTTGTTGACGTCAACAACACACGTTAAAATACACGTTAAAATCTAATGTGGCATTTTCTTTGAGTTAACAAATGTAAAGGTAAAGTCATTGTAGGTGCTGCAGATACAGGTGGCATTGTTTGCATTTTGCACTATGTGGCTACAATAGTTGATTTTGTTTTGCTATAACTATCCATCCATCCATTTTCTTCCACTTGTCCGTTGCCGGGTCGTGGGGGCAGCTGTTGGAGCTGCCCAAATCACATAGCACCAGCCCCTATGGCTCCTCCTGCAGGTGGTGGGCCCACAGAAGGATGGCCTCACGATTCTAACCGGGCCTGTTGGTCTCTGAACCGCTCTTTGTCTGACCCGTCACCTAGGACCTGTTTGCCATGGGAGACCCTGCCAGGGACACGAAGCCCCTGACAACAGAGCTCCCAGGATCACTCGGGCGCTCTAACCTCTCCACCACGTTAAGGTGGCTGTTCCAGGAGGGGTCTGCTATGACTAGGCTTTTGCCATATTTGCATAGATAGAATCAAATGCACATGTGTAGGCTACTGAAAACTATTAGGCTATTATTTGCAGTGATATGTGTTTCATGCTTGACATCGCCGCGTTTGGCCCGCGACCCACTGGCACTTCTTCATTTTGGCCCTCGGAGACAAAAAGTTTGGGCATCCCTGCTCTAAACTGTCCAGCCCAATAAATCCTTATAAAAAAACTGTTTGCTTACCATAATCAGCAAAAGAACAGTGCTATTGTATCCAGAGGCTTGACACTAATGCTACCTATTGATAGAATGTCAATGTCAATGTCAACGTTATTTGTATAGCACGTTTACAACAACACTAGGTGCCCAAAGTGCTTCACATACAGGTGCACAATATAAAATGACAGCACAAAACAACAAGAGAAGCACACACAATAGAGTTATAATACAGCTCAGTTTGAATTGAAACGCCAATGCAAACAGATGTGTTTTAAGGGCAGTCTTAAAGGTTTCTACGGTTGGAGCAGCTCTGACGTTTAGGGGGAGACTGTTCCGGAGTTTGGGAGCAGCCACACTAAACGCTCGATCTCCTCGCGTCTTTAAACGGGATCTGGGCACGTTCAGAGACAGCTGGTTCGCAGACCTTACTGATCTGACTGCGGCATAAACGGACAAAAGCTCAGAGAGATACTCAGGAGCAGATCCATGAAGACATTTAAACACAAGCATCAAGATCTTAAAGTCAGTTCTACAGCTGACGGGCAGTAAATGGAGGGAGGCCATTGTTGTAGGCGGTTGAGTGAGGATTTGTCCAGCGAGTTACAATAGTCGAGACGCGACGATATAAACATATGAATAACTCGCTCAAAATCGCTGTGCGGAAGATAAACTTTCACTTTACTTCGAGTTCTAAGTAAAGAATGGTAACAAAAGCAACTATACGCCTATTCTTTCTCTTAACCTTCAACAAATTTAATTGCAACCTCTTCTCTCATTTGGAGATCTTTAAGCAACAAAGCTGGCAATATCATTTCCTGCCAAGAGCCCAACTGTTTCTCTCGGAAAATACGATCATTTTATTATAACATTTGTATCGTTTCTGAATTTGCACATGCCTTTAAGCAGATCTCTGTGTCGTGCTCTCCTCTCCTCAGCACCGCTCCCTGCCTCTGCCCCCCCGTGGTGCTTCTTATTTTTGGGGGGAATGTGCCTTTGGAGAAACTTTGCCGTCTAGTTTATATGCACAAAGTGGCTCGCTCACCCTTTGAACCAAAAAAAAGCTACGTTTCAAAGAGTGAGTTTGAAAGAGAATAGCAATCATAAAGAATTCATCTGTGCCCATGTGACCGAGAAACTTAAAGGGTCGGTATATGAGGTTTTACGACTGCAAATAGTAATTCAGGCATCGTTTCATTCAGTTAAAGGTGTAAGTCAATCCCAAGCTTGACCTGCAGTGTCTCCCTGTTGTTTCTCTGTGTCCCCGCGGCTCGTGAACCGTTGTTTTTTTTTGCGATGGCGGATCTGTCCGGAGCGTAACCACGGCGACGGCAGGACTCCTCTCCAGAATGCCGCTGCTGCTGAAGACGAACACCCACTGGTCCCACAGCCGGCCCACATCCAAGACAGCAACGTGTTATCCTAGTTTGACTTTCAGAGCTTTTAACTCGGCTCCATCAGCGCTTAAAGTTGTGCCTCGTGTGAACCAGGGTTAATTCTAACAACATTTTCATTTAGTTTTAGTCTTAGTCTTTTGATGAAAATGTCATTTACTTTTAATCAAGATAGTTCTCTTCAATTTAGTCTTGTTTTAGTCGACTAAAATTGAAAGTAAATTTAGACTGAATCTAAAATGAAAGCTGAGGTACCTTTTTTTTTTGGTTGTAAAGTAAATTTGCTTTTACCACCTCAGTATGTCGAAACGAGTTTGGGCCAAATAAAAAAAATGTCACAGTTTGTGCAAGAAAAATCAGGTACCCATGATTTAATTTAGTCAACTTTACTTTCATAATATTTATTAGAATCATATTTAATCAAGGCCCCATGTTGGTTCTTCACATGGGGCCTTTCTTCACAGACCTTTTATTTGGCAGTGAATTTAAAAGGCTCTTTTATTGAATTTTATTTATTCATTTATTTGAATGGGAAAATCAGAGCCGGTTTTTCCTATAGGCAAACTATGCAAGTTGCGTAGGGCCCCCGCAGCCGCAAAGGGCCCCGCATCTCGGTCAAACTACGGTGTTGTTACACTGTCCGTGGCGTATTTGGCGAATCCACACGGTTCTCATGCGCGCAGTTACTTACAGTAACTGCGGTTCTCTGAATGAGCACAGTCTAAAACGAATTAGGCTACACAGGCTAATTCCCAGTGGTCAGACAGAAATAACCGTCAGATGCAGGTTTCAGTTAGTTTTAAATCAGCGGTTCCCAAACTGTGGGTCAGGGACCAGAGGTGAGAGAATGGGACCATTTGCCATTTACCATTTTAAAAAGTTGGGAAATAGAGTAGTCCTAAATCTCAGTCTCACAGTGGTTTAGTGGTTAGTGGTTCTCACACAGAGGGGCGGGGCCCGATTGAGGTCATTATCTCCCCCTTCTTCCCTGCTCTACTGCACAGTGGAACCGTTTTTTACCGCAAATGGATTTGCTCTTCGTCGAATAACCAGGGGATGATGAGTACTGTAGGGCCCCCATGGATTTTTGCTGAGGGGCCCAAAAGGGCCAGCACCGGCTCTGGGGACAATGCATAATAATACAGACAACTAGTGCAGTAAATATGCCAGATTTAGCTCATTTCTATCCGCAGTCCCATGGGGAGAAAAGATACCACAAACACAGAATATACAAGAGTATATACAAAACTTGTATGACACAGTACGCAATAGTACAGTACAAAATAAAGACATGCAAAAACACTCACTTCAAACTGACATTGGAAATTTTGATGATTTGTCTCTTCATTTCATCTCTTCAGCCTCTCTAGTCATTGAAAATATCTGGACATTTTAGTCACATAAATAACTTTAAATTTAGTTTTCGTCTCATTTTAGTCAGCAAAAAATGATGACAAATCTTTTTCTGCAGTGTCTCAACCTTCAATAGCTCCATCAGAAAACATGCGCAATAAATAAATCAAGTTCACAGACATCCTGGAGCATTTCCATTTGAGACTGAAATCTGGAATGCTGACAAAAATCCCATGCATTTCAGAGTCTGTTTTGTAGAAGTCTAAACCAGTGTTTCCCAACCAGGGGTACTGGGACGCCTGTGGGTACTCGAGCACTCTTCAAGGAAATACTTGGGGAAGCTGAGACCGAATAGTATATCCATACTTTGTTCATGGGAAAGTTAATTTCATTGTTGCAAGAAAAGGGGATGATTCTGAGAGTATTTTAGCTTCATTCTGAACACAACACACAATTGATATTAAGAAATTGAAATTTATTTGATGACTTTCTACATAATTGGAATCACCCTTGTGGTAGGGGCTGCTGCTAGTATAAATAAACAATAGAAGAGACATACCTGCAGCCTTTGCACTTTAAATGTGCATATCTCTTACAGCATGTAAATGCAAAGACTTTACAATAATCCTGAAGATACATAATGTGCATCGGATTGGCAACTCTTGGTAACAGTTCTCTGTAGAAAATGAGGCTGCTTCTGTTCCTGATAACTACAAGCAGATCGGTTGCTGCCCGGCTTTGCGCACATTTCTCCAGGGAGTCTATATAAAACAGTCTAATCCTGGGACAATTGTCTCTAAAGCTCCAACGCCGCTCTGTTTGTTGATATTTACAAAGGATTAGAGCTTCTCCGGCTTCTGTTCATCTGCTGCGTCTTCTCTGATTTGCCCAAAGTGGTTTTCATTTATGGGTCTTTTCAAGTGGGTTAAAGGCAACAACATTAGTCAGAGAAAAATAGAGTGTATCTTTTAGATTTAGAGCCAGTTTGGGGCCTTCACAGGTAGCTCTCTCATGCTGCAACAGGGTTCATCCTTTTTTGTCTTATGATAAAAAATGTACGTTTTAATGAAGGCTTTCGTCAACTAAAATGTCACGTAAGCATCGTCTAAAATCGACTTTGCATATGTATTATTTGATCAAACATTACCTGACCCCCCAAAAAGTGGTCAAGCATAAAGGTCACATGCTCTGAACCCATAGACTGTAACATTGCATGGCTTCACCCATAGTGTTCAGCGCCGGCTAGCTGAAGCTCGTTCATGCTAGCAAGTTGGATGGTGTTTTTGGAGCCAGGTTTATTATTTAGACAGTGAAAGGATCAAATTAGGACAATGTTGGAGGTCAGAAAGACAAGCCTGTGTTCAATAATGACTTAAAGATGGGCAAAAAAGTTTGAATGGAAAGTCCACAGGAGCCAGCCACCATTTCCTTGTGGTTTCAGGAAGAAGTCGCCCACAGTAGGTCCATACCGTCTTTGGTTGGACCAAGTGTAGCCTTGTTTAAAGCACACATTCGCTGTGGCATTTTGTCAATAAGCTTCTGCAACATCCCAAAGATTCTCAGTGGAGTTAAGGTCTGGACTGCGGTGGCCAATCCATGCGTGAACATGATGTCTCAAGCTCCCTGAAGCGCTCTTTCAAAAATCTGAGCCTGATGAATCCTGGCATTTTCATTTCTCTTCTTAAAAGGGCCAAAGATGTAAAGTCCCATCAGATGTTAGACTGGGTGTGGTGACTCCCAGTGCACAGGTGTTGTAGATTGCAACGTCACCAGGTAAGACTTGCCAAACTCTGATTAAATTCAACAAATATTGACATAATATAGGAAGATACAACACTGAAACTACAACACTACAACACTGGACATTTTCATCTTTGGCCCTTTGAAGAAGAGAATTGCATGATTCTGGAAACGTAGTAAGTAAGCTTTATTTGTATTCACCTTATTCCGCCCCGCCCACTTTTGCCACTTTTTGCGTTGTCTCCGCACCTCGTTTTCCAGACACTTCCGGTCGAGCGTGAAGCCGGTTCATTCGAGAAAGAGGGAAAATATTCTCTGCTCAAATCTGATGTTTAGTCGATTGATTTGTGTAAAATGGCCAATGTTCATTTGCACCAACACGTCAACACTGCACCGTTTCTCAGCGCGGCCTGAAAACGGCTTTGTTTTCGTGTAGTGACTGATTTTATGTGGACTTCTCCAGCCCCATGTTAACACATAGGAGAAAAGGGGCGGGCACAATTCATGGCGACGCCCATGGCTCCGGAATAAGGTGAATAGCACCTTTCCACAGACAACAAGCCACAAAGTGCTTCACAAAACAGTTTATAAAAATAAGAAAGAACACAAAGGGCAAGACAACACCAGAAATCATAGCAGCCCAGAATGTAATTAAAAGCCTGAACAAATAGTCTTAAGTTTGCTCTTGAAGGTGTCAACAGTCAATTGAGCGCAAAGACGAGGGAAGATCGTTCCAAGGCCTTGGAGCAACGGCCTGGAAGGATCGGTCACCTCTAGTACGAAAATGAGTGTCAGTTCAGTAGATTCTGATCCACAGACCTCAGAGCCCGCTCAGGGGTGTAAGGCAGGATCAGATCACTGAGGTAAGAAGGAGCCTGACCATGCACTTCATATTTTGAACTCAATACACACTGGCAGCCAATGAAGTTCTTTTAGAATAGGGGAAATGTGAGTCCTCCCCCTAGTGCGGGTCAGAATTCTCGCCGCAGAGTTTTGCGCTAATTGCAGTCGAGAGAGCTCCTTCTTGTTCATGAAAAGAAACGTCGGGCATCCATGTATGAAAATGTCCAGTTGATATGTTTTAACCTTCAGTGTTGTATCTGCCTGGATGATATCAATCTTCGTTGGAATATGCCCTTCTTCCCCATCAGGGAAGAAGAAACCTGGACATTCAGGATGTTCAGGTCCTCAGCTGATCCCATTGTTTGGGAACATAGTGTTGCTGAACCTGGACCTGATCAACCACAGCAACCCCAGATCAGAACAGGTTTTTTAGGGGGTCAGGCAGTGCATAATCACGTCCCACTGCTTCCTGGAGCTTCTCACATATATAAGAGTCCAGACTTCTTCCTTTGGCCATGAATTGAAATATGCATGGTATGAGGGTCTTTGAAACTGTGTCAGTAGAAGTTATGTTTTTTGTCTCTTCTTTTAATTCCTACTCAGTTGTTATTTATCAACGACAACATCTGGACATTGTAGTCGTAGATTTAGTCATAAGTTAGATATGGTTAGCTTAATTATTACTAAAATTGACAAAATAGTTAAGTCGACGAAGTCATTGGCTTAAATGACTGGAATTGAGGAAATGTATCTTGTTTTGAGCGGTTTTCACTCATTTAGACACTTTTCCTGATCGGACCAAGTTTACTTTGCTTGTTTGAGGACATTTCAGACCAGTTCTAATGTAAATCTCGCTTGAAATAAGAAAGTAATATTGCCAATGAGATAAGAACAATTTTCTTACCCCATTGGCAAAGAAAATGACCTGAAATAAGGACGAAATGTATTGAAATGAGTCAGAAACATCTCAGAACAAGTGAAATAATCTAGGACAAATGCCCAACAACATCTTAACCAGTCAAAACAACAAAAAAATGGATTATTCTGCTCAAATTGAGATTTTTATACTAGTCTAGTTAATTACTTTTTGCAGTGTGGTAAAAAATCAAAACAATCTCTATAGAGTCGTCTGAAAACCACCGATGTTGCAGTATCTAAAGAAATAATAAATATTTCAGTTCTCTGTTTTACTTCTCCGGGCTGCTTTTCCCTCCCTCGCCCTGTATTTGCTGATGAGAAAGGACAGTTAAGACAGAGGAGCGCGGATACTCGCTGAAACGCTGTGGTCGCGCGGCCCCTGTCTCAGCGCCGATCGATCCGTACTTTAAAAAGGGCCAGAGTTCAATACTGCAGCAGACCTTGAGCGGCGCCTTCACTCACAATGATTTACGCTTTTGACTCCGACGACAAATAACCTCCAAATTATGGAACGCAGCCGGTCGCCTTGTGCTTTACGAGCCGCGCACTTCATCAGACTGACAAAGTGCTCCTCAGACCGGGGGGGGGGAACTCGTGTCAGGACTTTGGGGAGTTACTTTAAACTGCAGGAGTTGCGAAGTAGAAGCGCATGTGACGAACTTTGACAATTTCAAGGGGTGAACGATGATGATTTGTGGAGCTGCTGATGTCGTGAAGTGATGCTTCTCTGCGTTTCTAAAGTCTCCACAGCTTCACCAAGTTCGTTTTGAGCTCAAATTACTTAATCACAAACCACATCTTTCCAACTATTGATTGCAGCTACACTTAGCTCATCGATGTTGCTTTTGGGAAGGAGGTTCAGGGGGTTAGTGCACTCGGCTCACAGCTAAACACACACAACTCACAGCTCCTTTCCGTTCCACTAAAAAAAGTCTATGAGTCTTGGTGTGTGGGTTTAAAATATAAGGCTGCAGGTCTGTGCGTTTCATACAACCCACTTCATAAAAGTATGTGTCTAGACATAATGTTAATAGTCTCCTCTCTCCTCCACGCAAGGCCGTGGGAACCCAGGGTGCTGAGGGCGCTGCAGCACCCCCTGGTGGATAGTTTGTGAACTGCAGGCAAAATTAACCCCATTATTTAACTCCCACATGTACCGAGCACATTTTCTCCAGCTTTACCCCAGTCCAAAAGCTTCTGGAAAAAAGGTATGAAAATAGCAACAAAACTGAGACAAAAACAAGGATGAAAATGTGAAAAAAGTGAGAAAACATTGACGAAAAAGTGACAAAAAATGTACAAAAAATGACAAAAATGGACAAAAATTTGACGAAAAATTAGACGAAAAATTGAGAAAAAATGGACGAAAAAGTTATACGAATTTGACAAAAAAATGCGAATAATTGGACGAAAAAGTCACAAAAAAAGTCACGAAAATTTGACAAAAATGAGATGACTGCCTAACAAAAAAAGTGATGAAAAAAAAAATCTGATGTGAGGAAAAAGATCAATTTAGTTTTGTAGGTCTTTCAAACGAGGTGTTACACTGGCCTACAGGATTTGGGTAAAGCTGAACTGGAGAAAATGCTCTCGGTTCAGGCGGGAGTTAAGAGGTTAATAAATAGGATTTATGCGCAGAAAAAGTGTTTTGGGGTTAAATTTTGTCCCTCAGCACCCCCTAACTAAAGAATTCTCACGGCTCTGCCTCCACGTTTGCCATAATAACTATGTCCAGGGGGAGGTCATGGCGGATTTGCAGACTCCTCCTCCTGTGACGGATGCATGTCACAGCAGGATCTTCACTGTAGATTCGGCCCTCGCGGAGTTTGGTCGTAGCCACGCCTGCGCCATTAGCTCTAATGCTAACGGCCTAGCAATCAAAGTCCAACCCTCATTAGTATACGAGATTTCGAGAAAACCAGCCTGGCTTCTTTAGTTGTTAGTAACCCAGCGCTAGAAACCAGGCTTTACAGCTGCTTAAAACGTGTGTAAAGTGCAATGCTAACTAATAGAAAACTAGCTTGTTTTCCCGGTAGCTTCCAACTTCACCACCGTTTTGAGATATAGGAATACATTGGGAGAGGCCAAATGCCAACACCATCTTTGGTCTTTTTGCGTGACTGAGGGCACGCACAAAGACCAAACAGGTACGCATCAACTTGTCTAAGCTCAGGTAAGAACATATCTCAGTATGTAAAAATGGTGGCCTGTACCTTTAAGCCCTAACCCTAAGGATCTCGTGTCCTATTACATTATGTACAAGTACTAATACAAGTTATTCCTTGTACTAAATGTAGTTAGGTACAATGTATCAAGGCAGTGTAAAATAAAGTGATACCGATATTTTTTTTCACTCAAACTTGGCTGTAATAACTGTTTAAGTGGTGCTAGCCCGCAGTTAGCTTTCCCTGCTAGCCTGTTTGCTTCTTCTTCGTGATTCCATTAGTGTGTATTGCGCCTCTGATCCGGTGCAGGGAAGTTGCAATTGTGGTTTTCTGGCCAGAGACACCCTCAATCATCCCATTAACACTTGTATTACCCCCAGAGGGACAACGGAAAGGATTTATTAAGGTAAGACAACCACATTGATAATTGATAACAAAAAAATAAGACTTTATTGACAATGGAGGACCAACTTTTTCACTCAAACCCCCAGTATCAACATCGCGGTAAAGCTGCACGACCCATTTCCCCCCATTTTCCAGCTTTGAAACTTGGCGATAATGGACCATGCACCCCCAACTCCTTTCTAGCTCTCACAGTACCTCCCGCACGTCCTGAGTCTTCACGTGAACTACTTATCAGCTCATTTGTGGCACTGCTTTGCCAGACTGCCAAGTGAATAAAAGCGAAGAAACACTGTGCTGATTTAGACCGATAAGAATGCACCATATTTTCCCCAAATGGCTGCGTTGACAATATATAGGAAAACGATGACAAAAAGAAAGTTTCTCTTTTTACAAGTAAATAAATCGCTTACCCTAGCTTGCCGTACAGTATATAATAAAGCTCGCTTGACTCTTCTGACCCACACTTGTTCTCCTATCGTTTGGGCGCTTTTAAACATTTGATTCTTGTACAGTAGCCTGACCTTTCTCGGCGTCACATCGGCGTAGTATTTATAGCGCATAAGGCTTTCTGACCGTCGCCTCCCGCGTTCTGTTCTGCGCCTCCGTCGCCCACTCACTCCTGCGCTTCCTGCGTGCAATGCGGTTCACCGAGGTGAAGAAATCCATTTGGCTGCATTTATTTACACTGTAGCTTATACAGACGGCGGAAACCCTCATCTCTTTAGAGCAGGCTTTGTTCCAGCAGCTTCCGCCTTTAGAGGGGTAAGTGTCCCACAGATAGGAGCGCCTCCCTCCTGATTGGCCCTTGGGTGCTGCCCCTCTTGTCGGGACGTAAATGCGGGGTGACACTGCAGACTGTGGGCAGACACGGTGGCCCAATTACGAAGGCTGTTTTCGGTAGAATGTCGTCAGCAGCATCGGAAATTGTACAGGATAAGTGGAAAACCAACAGTGTTTCCTTGCTTATAAAAACTTTGGATAAATAAGGCAGATTTGGGTTAAAATAGTATTGAAGAACAGATTTAGATTATTAGATTGTTGCTTTTGTCTCTGCAAACAACAGAACATCAAGTCTTTTCGGGCTCTTGTTCTGAAACCTTTTGACCCCGTTGTTCTGAATTTAATGCTTGTAATCATTGAAAGCTGCTCATATTTCAGTCTTCTCTTCAATGTTTCGGGTTTCAGTTTGCAAAGACGACATAAGACATCCAAAATCTCCTCTGAAAATAAGATAACAAGTATTAAATATGTCAACAACAAATCTTAGTTGGGCTCTATCCGTAAATCCAACCCTCTTACTTACTTAATTTTAACATTTGTATCGTCCCTTTAACCTAACTTAATATAACATATTGGAGTTATGCACACGTTGTAATGATCGGATCAATGTATGTGAGTTGTTCTAGTGTAACCTATAAAGCCGATCATATATTTAGAGTAGTCAATTTATTTTTGTTTGATGTTTTTCCATTACAGTTTGTTAAAGCAGTACTAAGTAACTCATGCCCTTAGAGGCCATAAGCGCCACTGCAGGTGTTGTAGCATGTTGTGTTTTTTTTTACTCATTAATTGTCCGTGAGAGTAAATACTACGCTGACAGAAAAGACAAAGGGAGAGAGGGATATCGTAAGTGAGATGATATTCATTGATAGTGGTCATTCATAAACAAATGCCTTCAGTGAGAATCTACAAAGTAAATAGTCTTGAAATAATGAGTGATAAGTCTGATCCTCTTCCCATCAGCGTTCCCTCACCTTAACTCTGAATCATCATGGCTGCGCTTTATGTCACAAAAACATCAGCCACACACAGTGAAAACTATGGCCCTGAACATAGGTCACTCTTTCATTGCCCCGTGATTGGCTCGTGATTTGCCGCTGTCTTTGGTCGCCGTAAGCCTCACTTAGTCTGATGAATATTTCAGATTGAAAACCCTATTTATAGTTCTGACATGGCCCTGGCTGCACCCCGTGTCGCCTCTGTAGCATTTTTCTGTGCTTTTCACATCACAGTGTCGCCAACGATGAACGTCAGCGCTTTCTCGAAGAAAGCAGTTTGTTTTTATTTCTCGGAGGACGCCACTAATTTGTTATGTGTTTACCAAAACGTCTGTCCCACCATCAATTTGCTGATATTTGCTCATCTAATTGGACTTGAGTGGCAGCATTTTGAAGAGATGAAACCTTTTTTTTTTTTTTAAGTCTGCATTATTCAGACTTTTATGTCACTCAGTGGGAAGAATTTCAACAAGGCTAAAGCAATTGCTGCATAATATCAACACCATCCATCCATCAATCCAATTTCTTCCTCTTTATCCGGGGTCGCGTTGGCAGCAGTCTCAGCAGAGATGCCCAGACTTCCTGATCCACACACACCTCCTCCAGCTCGGACCCCGAGGCGACACCAGGCCAGCTCAGAGACACAGTCCCTCCAGTATGTCCTCGGTCTTCCATGTGGCCTCTTCCCAATAGGACATGCCTGGAACACCTCCCGATGGAGGCGACCAGGAGGCATCCGGAACAGATGCCAGAGCCACCTCAGCTGCTCCTTTCGACGTGATGGAGCAGCGACTCTGCTCTGAGCTCCTCCCGGGTAACTGAGCTCCTCACCCGATCTCGAAGGGTGTGCCCAGCCACCCTGCGAAGGAAACTCCTTTCGTCCAACTGTATCCGTCTTGTCTTTTCGATCGTTACCCAAATCTCTCGGGTGAGGTGGGAATGGCATCATTACCGATCCGTCTATCGATCTCACGCTCCATCCGCCCCTCACTCGTGAACACGACCCTAAGATACTCCTCCACTTGAGGCAAGTCACTCAACACTGATTGTTTAATTGCCATTTATTGTAGCCAGGTAATTTTTTGTAATGAAGCCAATATGAGTGTTGAGTAGTGATAGTGTAGTGATTTTCCCGGGGCAACAGTTAGTAAAGCGAGTCTAAACCATTTCAACACAGCACAATCCATCACATTTAAAGAGAAACTGTAAGAAATTGCTTTTTCCATATGATTCTCTCAAAACCAGACTTAAAAAATATACAAAATTGTATTCGAAACAAGACAGAAATGGAATTCAATCTGGAAAGTCCCGACTGAAACCGAACTTCTGCACATTTTAAAGTTACAGTGTGATTTAGTTTTGGGCTGTGTTTGCAAAAAATTTGCAAATCCCAGTCAGACAACAGACCTCAGCAACTTTTCCCCTTCGTTTTGGCTCCTTGTGAGCTGGATGTGGCATCACCCGACGATATTTCAGCCATGTAATGGGACGTCCATGTGCATACGCATACTACAATTGAGTGATGCTACTTCAGTGCATTAGCTCGTGTCGCTCGTAGCCTTTCTTCTTCTTCTTCTCCTTCTTCTTCTTCCCTCTATTTGTTCAACAGCAGCAAAGACTAAATGGGACCTCAGAGACTCTGTGATGAAATCAAAAGAAACGCGGCACATTTTTGCGTTTTATGGCACCGGATGAATGATCAACACGGGGCTGGGGGTTTCATATCAGGGTAGTAGAGAAATACAGCCGGTTTTGAAGTCTTTTTGATGATTAAAATGGGGCTGTTTCCTTTGATTAATAGTAATTGATTTGCCCTATATCTTACAACGTATTGAGCAGCTGCCATCGTGTTTTGTTTATGAAAGAAATGCACAGACTCGACGCAGAATACGACGCATTCTCTCAATTCATATTCGTCACAAAACCATGTCTGAATACAAAAATCAGAATTCCACTTAGCTACGACGTTGAAATGGTTATATTTATGGTAAAAGCACCATCTGAATTCCGACTTCTTCAGGTTTAGGAAAGTTGGTGCACCCCCTCGTCCTGGTTCACAGTCTGGGTACAACTATGGTGCTTCTTGCTCTCTGTGCTGTTTTGCGTGTGTGGTTAGTGCGGTCTTTCCCTTCATGGAGACCTGGCTGTGTGAGTTCTGGCCTGGGATTGGAGGACTGGTTTCCAGCTCTGTTCTGGTTGGCTCCCCGGTCCTGATTGGTGTGGCATCCGAACACCTGGCCCCAATGGACCAGCCACACCTACAAAAGGTCCTTCAGGCCAGCACGCATTATGTGTTTTGTGTTCTCTGAATCTTTTTGGCGTGTTTGCTTTTAAGTGACACTTGTTTTGTTTTCATTTGTTAGGCCGAGGGCTGTAATTAATCAAATTTTAATCTAATCGTGATTTTAATAAAGGACGATCACGATAATCGCGTGGTGCGTTTTAATCGAGTAGAATTAGTCAGTCCTGTCGCATTCTGGAAAACCGTAATGCTGCAGCACCTGTCAGGTCAATCCCAGGGAAACACTCAGCCCAAACAAACAGGAAGCACAGGATGGCCTCTGCGGCAGCAAGAGGAGAGGACCTGGTGATTTTACATGTAAAATCAGCTACAAAGTCATGCTAACTCGTCTAAAGGGCAAAACAGAAACACGTGAGGAGATGAAGAGGAAACCTATCGATCACTATTTGGACCATGTGGATTTGTTTCGAGACTGCCGCTGTGGATTTGTTGGACTTCTAACAGTGAATTGTAAGTTTGATTGTCTTTTTTACTAAAAAATGCGCGGTTTACTCATTTCTTGTTGTTAGTGCCTCACTCTGTGACGTCGTGGCCTTTTGAGGCTCCGCACACAAACATGCGCTCACTGACATTCTTCAAACATTCCATCTTTTGCGTCTCCGTTGCAGATGTTTGTGTTGCTTGTCCAGGTGAAGGGGTGACATGGGGATGTTGTACTGTGTGTGATGCTAGAAGTGTGGAGTTTGTCTTTGCTGACGAGCTAGCTGCAGTTTTCAGTTTGGCCGCAGCATCTGTTTACATCCAGGAATCGTTTTAAACTAATAATCGTGATTATTTTTTTCCATAATCGCCCAGCCTTATAGCTAGGCCTAATTTTGTTAGTTCCCTTTTGTTGTCTTGGTTTACGTTACATTTTGGTTAACCCTTTGTAAATGGTGTAAACATTCCCTTTTGTTTGATTTGTTTTGTTACCTTTCATTAACTTTACCTTTTACACTCCTTTTTTTAAATTACTTTATTTATCAATTTGTGGCCACACCGCCTTTGCTCTGCCCAATCCCATCAGACCTTGGAAGCTAAGCAGGGAAGGGCCTGGCAGGACTTGGATGGGAGACCGTTTGGGAACACCAGGAAGCCTAGTGAGTGTAGTGCGTGAGTGAGTGACTGAGTGAGTGGTGGAGGGGCTGGTTGCCTCGCTTCCGTCAGTAAAGCGTATTTGAGTGTCCAGAAAAGCACTATATAAAACCAATGCATTATTATTATTAATTTCACATCTTGTTTTTTTTTTACAACTTTTTATCCGGATTGTTACACAATCCATGCGACGGTTCTCCCTCTTGCAGTGATCTGAAATGTCAGACTTTAGCTGTTCTCGTTGTGCTTGTCGTCTGGGTGCCCGTTTGCATGTATTTGATGTTTCCTTTTCATCAGCTGAGCCGACACGTCACAGCAACATCACAGGACACTTCAGAGGAAGAGGTCTGGCTGTAGGAACATAGTGTTGTCCTGAGATCGACCCTTTAGGTACAAGCAGTGTACTGTCGTCGTGTCCTGGGGCAAAACGCTTGTCACTTCACGCTGCCATTTTCTCCAGTGATGGATTTCGAATAATTGAGTTGAACTCCTTGATGAAAAGATGACTGTACGGAGGATTTGTTTTATAGATACAGGTTACAACAACTACCATTACTGTAGCGTTTCATGTAGCGGTATTTAGCCCGGCCTGTGAATTGGCAGGGCTTGTTGGCGGACAGGCGACCATGCAGACAGGATCTATTGAATTACTATAATGGGCTGATAATGGGCCTCGGTGACGGGAGGGGAGAGAGGCGCAGGTCAATGCAGGGCTAAACACGCTACACTTTATCAGCAGAATCAGGAGACAAGAGGAAATCAGCAGCTTCTGGACTTCGGGGTGCGTGTTTTTGTGCCTGCATTTGTCAAGGATAATGAAGACGAAGGAGGATAAGCAAATCGACTGCATCGCACGGGACCAGAAATGTTTTTTTTATTCTCAGCATGTGGGTGACACTGAAGATGTAAGTCTCATCCCAGATTACAGAGACCCAAATGTTGTTTTCTCTCGCCCATTTTCCATTCTCATCCAGTCCGTTTAATGTTCCGACAGCCTTTTCCACTGACCTGTTTAATCCATTAATGGCCAGAGTAAGTGTTAGAGCGACCAGATTGAACCCGAAGCCTGGACGTGTCACAAATGGTGCCATATTCAGTCCATATGGTGTGTTTCTTTCTTATGGATTGACATAGAAACACACTTAAATGCCTTTGCTCTCAACCGCAAACTATAAGCTCTTTAGACCCAGCCATGTCACGTGTTTATCTGGCTTTCGAAGTGTCACGTGTACAAAGATATAAGGCGTACTTTGTTCTTTCAGAGTTGCAAAGTGCTGCTCCTATAATGTGATCTGTTTTGTTTCATTCATGTTTGAGAAATCCTGCATATTCACTCTGTGTCCTTTCTCCAAATTCCACCTGCTGACATCATGAGGTGGTGTCCTCCTTTTCCAGCAAGTGCCTCTCTGTTTCTCTGCTTTCAAACACCGCGAGAGACTAGGTGCATGACAACATGATGATCTCCAGGAGCTTGTCATTTCTGTGGGATCGTTTTATCACGATCCGAAGCACTTCTGCGCAGTTGACTCTTATCCTGCTGCTGTCAGTGAAGGAAACCCGAGCTGCGAACTTTCTGCAACGCATTCGGTTACTCATTTGGCAGCCGTTCCTGTCCGGTGCGTTTATTCGAATATACAGTACGACCGAGCTCCTCAATCCAGAGTTTAAAAACACAGAGTTCTGTCGGTATTTCTAGAGTCAACCTTATTTTACCTGGCACATGTAAGAAGGAGCGTCCTTAAATTGTGGACCGTGTTCACAAAATGTAACTCTGTGAAAATATAAGACTTGTTCAAAACACTAGTGAATCTCAGTGTCAAGTATTGCTTCCTGTTTGCATTTTAAACAACAAAATTCACTGCATGTTGTCGCTTTAATACGACTCTCTTTTACTTCTTCTTACTTTCGTTGTCTTATTGTGCTTTTAATGAATGAAGGTCTACAGGTCTTAGTATATTATTGCTGTGTTGATTTTCACGAGGTTAAATAAATCACAGGGTTAAAAAGCATTAAAGCAAGTCATTAAATGAATTTAGCTTGGATTCAAACTGGCATTAAAGCAGTACTAAGTAACTCATGCCCCTAGAGGCCATAAGCGCCACTGCAGGTGTCGTAGCATGTGTTTTTTTATGCATTAATTGTCCGTGAGAGTAAATACTACGCTGACAGAAAAGACAAAGGGAGAGAGGGATATTATACATCCAATGGAGATATTTTTTTCACTCAAACTTGGCTGTAAATACTGTTTAAAATGACGCTAGCCCACAGTTAGCTTTGCCCGTTAGCATGTTAGCTTCTTCTTTGTGATTCTATTAGTGTGTATTGGTGGCTCCGGTCCGGTGGCAGTCAAGTTGCAAGCATGGTTTTCTGGCCAGAGACACCGGGGGGAGATGAAAGACCCTCCAATCATCCCATAAACACTTGTATTACCCCCAGAGGGATTATGAAAAGGATTTATTAAGGTAAACACGTTACTTAGTACTGCTTTAAGTGGCGCTAGCCCACAGTTAGCTTTGCCCGTTAGTTTCAAGTTTCAAGTTTAATGGTTTTGTATAGCCCAATATCACAACAGAAGTCGCCTCACAGGTCTGCACCAAACATTAAGGCAATAAAACAGAGCAATAAATATGACAATTAAAAGCTCAGGTGAATCCAGGCAAATATAATGTCCAATAGGAGGTAGCGACGAGCGTCGTGGGCGTCCCCCGTCCTTAGACTCTCCAGCACGGCAAGGAAAAACTCAAAAACCCGGCAGGAGAAAAGAGAAACCATGGGGAGAACCACAGAAGGAGAGATCCACTCCCATGGACGGACAGGCTATAGGGACCCAGGGCCGAAGGATCCCTCAGCAGACGGGCCAAGATCGCAGACCGTCCAGTCCTCAGATTAGTTAGCCTGTTAGCTTCTTCTTCGTGATTCCATTAGTGTGCATTGGGGACTCCGGGTCGGAGTAGGGAAAGCTGTAATTGTGGTTTTCTGGACAGAGACACCAGGGGGAGATGAAAGACCCCCCAATCATCCCATTAACACTTGTATTATGTTATGTTCAGCTGCAGTTTTGGTTGGAAGTGACCACATTTTTGCTCAAAAGTTTTCCATTATGTCCAGTTCTCTTTCCTCTGTTTGATGAAATGTTTGCTATTTATATATAGTATTTTCATTCAATCTTATTTTTCTTCCATGTGAAATGTAAGTTATATTTGTCATTGTAAAACATTGTGATGAAATCGAAATTGTGATTTTATAATTGGGAAATCGTGATATCCTATTTTTTTTTGCCATATCCCCCACCCCTACGAGAGCTTTTACATGGTACAGATTAATTAGAGATTACGAGACACGATGCACAAGATGTCCAACAGTTTTCTTAAGACTTTAAAGGACAGAGTGAATAAATGCTTACTTCCCCCCGGTGCGTTATTTTTATCCCTGCTCATTATTTAGTTATAACAATGCAACACGCTACAATGGAGTTGGGCGCTCTCCTCCTGACCTTCTGTTTTGACAGCTGCCAGAAGCCCCACACGAGAACCAGCACGAGACAGAGAAAGCGATGGAAAATACATGTAGCTCCACAGACACAAGTAAACTGTTTGGGGGAATCTGATGGTGGTCCCGTAACTAGGTCGAATGCAATGGAGAACCGAGCATGAAAGAGCGATTCATGTTTATGTGGTTTTCCTTATGCGAGCCGGCGCGCTGGGAGCTACAGATGTTAGCATTTGAGGGCTGAGTCATGCCAAAGGAGGCGAACGTGAGCAAAACACGAGATATTTTTGGATATGATTTTTTTTTTAAGAAAAGATTTATTGCGGAGAAGGTCCCAGGCACAAATCCATATCCATTTATGATCATTCTGGGACATTGAGGCTTTCTGCTGACGGGATGATTCATGTGCACTGTCCTAATAAAAAGTATATATAATCAAACTCTAGAAAGGATGTTGTCATGTAATGGACTAAGGTCAAGCTCCGGCGGCCATGTTGTGCTCAGGTGTTAGTCCTGAGCCGCGTCACCGCTGTGGGTCAACCTGACCAGCATGTTTTCGGAGGTCAGGGAAACCGGAGCATCTGGAGGAAACCTGCTGCCTTCAGTCTCCTCTGATCCTCTCATGGTGCAGTGCCTCCTGGGTTTGTCTCAGAGCGTGGTGTCTCACTGGTCAGCTCCACCTCCTGCACAGCTCCCTCCGCTCCACAACAGTCTTTCACCATCGCAGTGTTAATTTCGTCGACTAAAATATTTAGTCTTAATTTTAGTCAAAGTGATATTTTTGATGACTAAAATTGGACTAAAACTAAATTATAAGTTTTTCATGAGACTAAAACTACGACTAAAATGTCCAGATATTTTAGTCGACTAAAATAAGACTAAATAAAAATGAAAAGGAGAGACTAAAATCATCCAAACTTCTATTAACAGTCTGAAAGAGCCTCATATCATTTAAAGAATCAGCTCTGAGCTTTGTTCATGTGGAGCAGCTCCATGAAGCAGAGGAACAAGATTAAATAGGATTATAATGAATATTATCAATGCAAAGTCGACTAAATTCGTCTTAAATTTAGTCGACTAAATTTACTTGCAATTTCAGTCGACTAAAACTAGACTAAAATTGAAGATATTTTTTTGACTAAAACTAGACTAAAATTGAATTACATTTTCGTCAAGACTAAATTAAAATATGTTGTCAAAATTAACACCATCGTCTCCTTTGTCTCTTCCTTGTTTCCTGTAGCTCCTCTTGTGACGCCTCCACTCTGCTGCAGGTGTGGGGGCTCTGGGCGCCTCTTCAGTGTCTCAGAAGAAGACATTTGTAGGTCTCAAATGTCTTTAGCTCATAAGCTGCTGTTTGTTTACTTTTAAAAAGTTGATTTCTTCATGACCATTAGGGACTCTCTGCAGTAAAAAAAAAAAAAAAAATCAGCAAAAGCATGGCAAAGACGTACAAAGGCATCCAGCAAAACAGTGTAGAACACAGAAACCACAAATGCAATTCTCAGAAAAAGGGAAAAAAAACGCTGCTGTACTAAGAGAGAGGGAGTTACCTTTATCTTCATCAAAAATACTCAGTTGTGTTATGTTTTCCATTTGTTTTCTGCATATTTATTTAGTCAGATATACTTCTTCTGTGATTTCGAAGTTCAAACGTGATTTTCCGTAATTTCCATGCTCAAATTACCTTCGCTAAGCAACCCAACTAAAAGGCCTGAATGACTCTGTAAATAACACACAATGAAAGGATGTCAGACAGATTTGCACCGGGCTGGACGAGCTCCCTTTATTGTGAGCATGTAGGTTGACAAATGTTTCAGGTGTTCAAATAGTATTGTCCTTGTTCCAGTTGTGTCACTGACAGAGGTGTGCGGTTCACACTCAGACACACACACACACTCAGACACACAGACACACACACAGACACATGAGCAGGAGTCGGGGGAGCTCTGAAAAGGTTTGCGTGACTTCAGCAGAAGGAGCGCTGCCTCTTTGAGACAGGCTCCCCTCGCTCGGCTGCTACTCTCGCCCCTCTGTCACTGCGCTTGACTCATGTTGTTGTCTCCTTTTGGAGAAACTACTTAGGTCGCCGCGGAAAGAGTTCTTCCGTCTAACACAGTGTGATGTGAAAGAGCTTGGCCGGGTTACTTCAACTGCAGCTCTGTGGATCTACCAGGTCTAAAATTATACATCGGCAGAGTTAAAGCAGAACTGTGGAATATTTTACACAATAAATAAATAAAAATGCAGGCTTTTATTTCATTATGGAAGTTTTTATTGATAATAAATACCCATCGGACTATTCCCGGCTATTTTACCGTCATGTCTTTGACAGGGTAATAGCTTTTCCAACTCGGCACTCAAAACACTTATTTTTATATGGATATGGAAGTTACGGGACCCGTTAGAAAGCACTTAAGTTTAGAAACAGGGAAACAATTAAGGTTAAGGGTTAGGAAAATGGTTTGTGTTTAGCTTCTTTAGTGATATAGTGTTAAATCAAATTAGTCAAATAACTAATCATTTGTTTTAAAACCAACCAAACCATTACCATGTGCATACATTTAACAAAAACAACATGTTTTTGTTCTGTTCAAGGCAAAGGGGTGTTTACCTTTGGTTACTGGACGTCTTTTTATGTGTTGTCAAAAGGAGACGGCAGAATAGCGATAGAGTTTGTAGCCGTTGGACGAGTCTATAGATGCTGTCTAAAAATACCTAGAAAAATAAACTATGCATCTTCCTCCTCTTGGAGCGGGACATCACCAGCTCTAAGTGCTGCTGCTTTGCTTTGACAACACGTTAAAACATGAGGTCTTTTTTTTAAAGGTTTTTTTTAGCTGCAATGTGGATGTTTCACAGGTGAACAATATTTACTTTTTCAAATGTACTATTTAAAGCAGTACTAAGTAACTCATGCTCCTAGAGGCCATAAGCGCCACTGCAGGTGTCGGTTTACTCATTAATTGTCAGTGAGATATACGAATGACAGGCATTTTTAGGTCTATTCAAGGGGAATGACTGGAGCTTAGAGGTTGAAGAATTTTGGAAGAAAAAAAAAATATATATATATAAATATATCTGGTGGCAATTTTACATTTGCAATGTTTTCATGGCAAATTTTAGACAAATTGAGGAGCATTAACGTTTGAGGGAAATCTGAACGTGAAATGAACTAACCATCACATGCATTTAAGAACATGTTACACTTTGTAGAGGAGTAATCTACAGCAGTGGTTCCCAACAATAAGTTGTTGTGCTCTCTGTTTAGCACTGTGCTTTTAAGATTGTACAGCTATCTGGTCATTTGAGTATGTCACACAACCATGAGGTATAACAGAGGTCTGGTGGCCATTTTGACTCTTTTAATGCAGCACATGCCCCGGCGAAGGCCCGGAGAGGCTGCAACAACTTTTTTTTCTAACCCATGGAGTTCCTCAGTCATTGTTTAGATGATATTTCATTGTTTACAAAGGATGTTGTAGATACGTAACTACTGCTGTTGCTATTTTGTTTTAATCTATGCAGCTCTAGTTTTACACATGGGACAGAGCTAATGCATGTGGCCAAGACTGGATGATGAAGCTGTACATTTTAAACCTGATGCCCTGTCAAGAATGTTTGTGACGAATTGCGTTCTCTGCGTGGTAGAGTCGTCCAGGAAAGTAGATGTTTTCAAATATTGTGCTTGGACTGGGTCGGTTTAGGTGAGGATGCTTCACCTTTTCCAGCACCTTCAGACTCCGGTCGTCAACAATCAGAAAGACTGGACGAGGGCTGCGGCCCAGACACACATCAGCAGCCAGGAATGTTGCCTTTTACTGCAAGTTCAAACATTTTGACACAGAACTTGCATTAAGGTGCCAAGCCTGGTTATGGCCTGGTTGCTCAGTTAACACTTCTTCTTTACCCAGTTGAATATTTCACCGTGTTGACCGTTGATAATGGTCTGTTTTTGTTTTGCTAATACAACTTTGCATGCGAAATCGATCTAGCTTTATGTAACTTTCTGTCCATGGCTTCTTCTCCTTCTAACTGAGGAGGCAACAGGACATAGCGCACACTCTCCCAGGCACTCGGCACATGTACGTATTGATCCGAGAAAGGTGCAATTACATCCCGACGACTCAAACATCGAACTACGCATAAACATGAAGACGACAGAAGAAGACGGGAGCCAGACCCATTACCCAACCACAGAAAAGCACCATTAAAAAAAAAAAAAAAACGCCCCATAAGTCGCTGCCAACTACTCCGGCTTTTATTTTGAAGGGCTACATTACTGTATGAAAGGTTGGTCACCCCAAAGGTCAGCTGGCACACGATCGATGGATGAGAAGTGTAACCTGACACCCATCCGTTCCCATAAGGAGGGCGTATAGCGGCGGTGATGCATTGTGGGAAAGAGGACAAATGAAAGGTGACATCACTGGGGCGCGCCGACTCAGCATTCCTCTGCATTAGAGCAGTCAGGGTGACAACGGACGGGGGGGACGTGTTATGCAAGATGGCAACGGGGAGGGGAATAGCACCCCTGCCAACGACTACTACTACTACTACTACTACTACTACTACTACTACACACATCTACTGTATGTATTGCTACCGCAGCTCGCAATGTATCCCCACCAAAAGTCAGCCGGAGCAAACATCCCCTTCAGTTATGGGCGATAAAAGATTTAAAGAATTATAGATGATAGGATAATAAGTCCCCCATTGCTCGTTCTGGAGTCCAAAAATATCTGAAAAGTCGCCAAAGCTCTCAAACATGCAGCGCAGCCTATTCCCAACGTACTTATCTCATAGTAGTTCACAGAGTTTAAGGCAGTCCTAAGCAACTTGTTTACCTTAATAAATCCTTTCCGTCGTCCCTCTGCGGGTAATACAAGTGTTAATGGGATGATGGGGGGTCTTTTATCTCCCCCTGGTGTCTCTGGACAGAAAATCACAGTTGCAGCTCTCCTGCACCGGGCCGGAGTCACCAATACACACTAATAGGATCATGAAGAAGAAGCTAACAGGCAAAGCTAACTGCGGGCTAGCACCACTTAATCAGTATTTACAGCCATGTTTGAGTGAAAAAAATTATTTCCATTGTGTAATTATATGAACAATATAAGGGATGCACCGATACCACATGCTTGTACTCATACTCGTACTCATTCATGAGGTCCCGATACCACAAACCGATACCATTTTTGACGTGCAGCCAGCGCAGCTACGAGGCGCAGCTCTCAGCTGAGGAGAGAAGAAGCAACAAACTGGAGAATTCTGTAGTGTAAATACAATAATCCACATAGAGCTGACTTTATTACAGACTGTTAGTGCTGCAGCGTCTGCAGTGTTTACAACATACAGGCTAACTCGCGGCTAGCAGTTTTGGCCATTCTGACGCCTTTTTATGCCCAGGGGTTTATTCATCTGAAAAACAAACCCAGCACCTAAAAAGTCCTCAGAAAATCCAAATTAAAGACATACAGCATGTTTATATTGAGCGAAAATGAGCTGCAGCAGAACAATGAAAACGCTGTAGCTACTCGCTAAGTTACTACAAACACACGAGAAAATCTACAGGAGCTGAAGTAAAGACGAAAAGAGACCATTTGAGTAACATCTCAACACTATTGTTAAATAAAAATACATAAATGAATAAAGCACAGGCTTTTGGACATGGGCTTTTCTGTCTATGATGGACAGTGCAATTGAATGAAAATAAAATAAATAAATAAATGGCATCAGCACAATTCTAATATAACTGCTCTTAAATGTGTCGCCTACTTTACTGAAGGAAATGTACATGAGTAAATTAACTAATTACAAACCAATCTGCTGTGAAAAAAGTAAGAATGTTGAAGAAAATGCCTTGTACTCGTATCGGTATCGGCAAGTACTTAAATCAAAGTACTCGTACTCGTATCGGTTTTAGAAAAAGTGGTATCGGTGCATCCCTAAACAATATCCCTCTCTCCCTTTGTCTTTTCTGTCAGCGTAGTACACTTTGGAAATCCAAGTGCAGCATCATTTACAGAATTCGGTAACAACCCTTTGAGCTTCTTCCGCGATTCGACCTCCACTCTCCTCCATGTCACACCATCTTTTTCAGCGGCTACTCCACACCCACTGGACGTTGCCTTTCTTTTACATCATTTATAGAGCGAGTATGGAGAGCGACCAGGGACTCTCTTCACATGTCCCACTTTGTTCCAGCGCCGCTCCCCATCTGTGTACACGCGGCCCGGCTATGTATAGCAACGGAGTCTTACGTCGTTCACTACTTAAGGCGCTGAATTCGGTGAAGGTCCCACTAGAGGCTGACAAAGATTAGAATGAGGTTCAGTAGTAGTGACTCTCTAAAAGCAGTGCATACGGCTGCGGTAGATGATTAGTGTGTTTTTAAGCCCGTATAATGGAGGCTTAGCCCAGTGCTCTAGATTCAGGATGGCTCCGACCATCTGGGCACTATAGTGAGTGGACTTCTAATTCCAGAGCACAAAGCGGCACTACAGGAGACAGGCGGAGCGAGAGGAGGCAGCGGACTGAGTTAGAAAGTGGGACCGCACGATATGAAGGGAAAAATGATATTCACAAACTGTCTCGAACCATATTGTATGCAATATTCTTTCATAACAGTCTGTTCTATTGAATTGTGTCATAACAAGACTTAAAGGAATAGGCCACCGTTTTTACATACTGAGATATGTTCTTACCTTAGCTTTGACGAGTTCTTTAGGACCTGTCTGATCTTCACCCGTGCCTTCAGTCACGTAAACACAGCACAGACGGCGTTAGCATTTAGCCTCTCCCTCTCTCTACTATAGCTCAAAAACTGGTCAAGATAGAAGCTACCAAGCTCTTCCACGTTTTCCCTATTTAAATATGGTTATGTGAAGTGTTCCACTACAAAGTATAATTTCACAAAATTAAACAATGTGGATTTTCTAAGCGGATAAAAGGGGGAACTATATTGTAAGGCGTAATAATACCAGGAGTAGTTCGAAATCCGCGCAGTAATCTTCACTTTACTGCGCAGTAATCTTCACTTTACTGTGCGGATGCCAAACTACTCCTGGTATTATTACGCCAACAAACACACACAATGGGACAAATCCACATTATGCATCATTTAAAGTGGAAAAGAAATATGGGAACACTTTATTTTACACCACCCTTGATACATTGTACCTAACTAAATTTAGAACATTGTTAAAGAGCGCTAGTAATGTACTCTTTAACGACGTGTAATAACTTGTACCTATGGGTTAGATACACAATGCAATAATATGTATTTGTAGTTTGGAGGTACATAACGGAATAAGAAATAACTCTAACCCTAACCAAGTAATTTATCTCATCTCATTTGGGTTTTGCGAAGCGTATTATTTACTAAACACTACTGGCCATTGACATAGTTATTTCTGTAGTGCAGTAGAACATAGACGGCCACATAGACCTGGCTGGGACCGACGATGACTGTGAATGATAAAAACACAGTACACTTCCAACACAAAGGAACTCTTTAAAAAGCACTGTGTCCCTGGGAGAATAGAGCTGTGATGAGCCGAACAAGGACAGGGATAAAAGGCCTTTCAACCGTTACAGGAACAGCATCACAGACGAGTAACGGGAGGTGACAGGAGCAGGCGCGACGACACAGTCAGCGGCTGAGAAAGACCGGTCTAAACCTGGCGGGACACGGTTTGGGTCTGGTTTAGGTCTGAGCTTATAGCCTACACCTGTTTTATTTCTGAACTTGTTCTAGTCTTTTATCAGTCTTGGTTTAGATCTGTTTTTAAATGAGATCAGTCGTATATTAAGTCCTTCTGTACATCTTCATAATGTCAAAAATAGTATCAGTATGAGTCAAACACACCATCGTCGCCATATTGGATCATGTTTCTGATGTAAACTGAACCTAAATGAACTCAGAAAGCTGCTGACTGCCCGGCTATCTGTTCTCATTTTTACTGCAAAACAGGAATTACTAAAACCACGGTGTACTTCACAAAATACAGCAACAGTATAGATACAGACGGCATCTCTGGACTCGCCCCTATATGGTCATGTTTGAAAACAGTTCAGGGGGAAAAACTATTTGGAGAAAAGTCTAAACTTTCACTAATTATTCAAAAACTACTTTAACAAATGCTGAATTATGAATATAGTTTTCTACTAGATAAAGACATTGAGAGGAGAAAAGTGGTTCAACAGCCCATAAATACATAAATAACGGAGAATGCTAACATTTTTTTTTTTTTTTTTTTTTTTTAAATATCTTTATTTGAATTGGGACAGTGCACATTAATCAACATGTGTTTCTTCAACATGTAAATGTGCATAATGCTTCATCTTAGCATCGGGCTAGTGCTAACGCTAGCTACGACTGCTGTTTTTTCGCTTCTACTGAACAATCTGCTGTGAAACAATATCCATACGGACCCAATTTAGACTTGACTTTATTTGTATGTGATAAGTATGTTTATATTTTGCCAGAAAATGGCAAGAGTGAATTGTTTCCCAAAAGATTCTGTTTTCCCCCTCGGCGAGGTCACGCCCCCTTCTACGATGCCGTCTGTATTTTTGACCAAGTGTTGTATAGGCTACCTAAAATGCTAACGAATGACTAGCAACTGTGATTAGCTAGACATCTAATAACGCAATATGAAAAGTCATGTGTGTGGGGAAATTATGCTGAATAAAATGTAATTGGGTTTAATTCAATTTTATAATCGATCAGTTTCTGCCGACTTTAATGGTGTGTTCCACTTATGTCGGAAGTCGGAAAATCCGTTCAGGATTAAACGTTATCTCCGAGTTGCAGCATAGATACAGACGTCAACTCGTCATAGAAGGGGGCGTGGCTTCGCCGAGGGGTAAAATAGAATCTTTTGGGAAATTTTCACTCTTTTTAGCCATTTTCTGGAGGAATATGAACTTATTTTTCACATACAAATAAAGTCAAGTGTAAATCAGGCCCATATGGATATTTTCTCACAGCAGATTGTTCAGTAGAAGTGAATAAACGGCAGTTGTAGCTAGCGCTAGCTAACCGTTAGCATTAGCCCGATGTTAACATGTAGCATCCTGTTAGGATTCTCCGTTTTTTTATATATTTATGGGCTGTTGAACCACGTTGCTCCTCTCCATGTCTTTGTGTCTTTATTTAGTATAAACTACATTCACAATTCTGCATTTGTTAAAGTAGTTTTTGAATAATTAGAGAAAGTTTAGATTTTCTTCAAAATTGTTTTCCCCCTTAACTGTTTTCAAACATGACCATATATGGGCGATTCCAGAGATGCCGTCTGTATCTATTCCAGTTGTCCAGCATGAGGCCTATGATCATCTGTGTTTTCAAACGCACATTAACGTTAGCATTAGCAGCTAGTAGGCTAGCTGCTGTTGAACAGGCTCAAACAGACTACGACGACTTCTTTTTGAAATACACTTTTGTACATCTGTGGAGCAGCAACCTCAAGTACAGACCAGTAGGATTTAGCACCACTCCTGCTGTTCATTTTAGCCGATGGCAGATGTCTCCCTGCAGCCCACTGTTTCTGCTGCTGATTTCACAGACTTTCTTTGAAAAGATGAGTCGAGGAATCATGTTGTTTCTCGTTGGGCAGAAGTTCTGATGTTGATGCACATCCAGAATGGCACTGTCTGTCAGGCAACCAAGTGTGAGTAATAAATAACTTTTAGAAGCACTGTTTGTGAAAGGGAGCGTACTGTGCAAAGCAAAATAGACTTTGCGGCATTCACACAGATTTGAGTAACAGCTACTGTTTCTCTGATCGTCTCCTTCTCTACTGCTGAAGTCCTCTGACCTTTATAACCTCGATTTTTCTGTACACTGAAATCAGTCAAAAGAAAACTGTCGGCACCCATTCTGCATTCAAAGTTCATTTATCGCTGCACCATTGATTTATTGGCCTTTGTATGGCTAATTCCCCTCAACACAAGAAATGTGATTCTAAGAAAGCAGTATTTACTTGGATACAGACGGCATCTTTGGAATTGCATAGTCACCTTATTCTGGAAGTTCTCGTGGGCGCCGCCATTCATTGTGCCCGCCCCTTCTCTTGTATTGGTTTATATAGAACTGCAGATGTCAAAAGAAAGTCAGTTACTGCACAGACACCAAGATGTTTTCAGGCCGCCTTCAGAAACAGTGCAGTGTTGATTTCTTGACATCTTATGCAAATCAATCTATTGAACATCAGATTTGAGCTGCAAAGAAGAAATCTGAACTTTCTCCCATTTACATCAATAACTGTGATCAACAGGGAATCCATGCTTGATATACAGACTCCTCCTACCCTGCTCCTATGTTTCTAAAAAGGGCATAAGGGCAGGATCTTCACCCTAGACCCGGCCCTCGCGGTTAGCTCTGATGCTAACGACCTGTCAATGAAAGTCAGACCCTCATTAATATACAAGAATTATAAAATGTTTCTTAAGAAAACCCGCATGGTTTCTTTAATTGTACCTATCCCAGCGTTATCACAGGAGGAATATCTAGCTGTAGAAAGTTTAAAACAATTAGAAACCAGGCTCTACAGTTGTTTAAAACGTGTGTAAAGAGCAATGCTTTCTAGTGTAAAACTAGTTCTGTAACCACTAGATGGAGGTATTGCAGCAATGTCGGCTAATGGAGGCTCCCTGCATCGTTGTCACGGACATAGATATCCTATAATAAAGGGTAGATGTCTTAAGGCTGACTCACTTCCGGCATTACCGGCGGCCATCTTGCCACAGGGAACACAAATACTCTTATCTCGCTGAAATCTTGACAGATTTACAAACTGTTTGGTTTCTTAGAAACATTGTTAACGTGGCTATAATTCTGAATGCTGGAACATGTTGAAATAAAGATTTTCTTTCTTTTTTTTTCATATGTATGCAGTGTCATAACTACATCTCTGACGTTTATAACAAACCAAACCGTTTTGAAATCGGTAGAAAATTGAGCAAGGTATGGTTATTCACCGTAAAACACAATGTTACGAGTGAGCGAGCTCCCAGTGGCAAGATGGCCGCCGTGTGCAGACGTCGACCTCCATTGGCCAGCGGCGCGTATGAGACATTGAGCCTTTATTATAGGATATATGGTCACAGACTTGTGCTACCGCCAGCCATAGGAAAAAACAGACAACGCTTACCATGAAGCTAGCGTTAGCTTCATGCTACATATACTAACGTTAGCACCAAGTGTCATTTTTGCTTCTACTACTTCTTCTAATAATAATTCTACAAATAGTAATTTGCAGTGGAAAAACATCCATATAACATCCCCCGATTTTGGCTTGACTTTAATCATGTGTGATAAATATGTTTATAGTCCAACAGAAAACGCGTAAAATGAGTGAAAAATCGTGATTCCCATGAGAGGTTTTCTTCCCCCTTGAATGTTGCTGTCTGTATTCATCAAATGTCTATCTATTCAAAACCAGAATACTGACTCTTTTGTCCATGTGATAGTCCAGCCTGTACTTACTCTAAACATTACTTCCATAATCTCCCTGTATGCGGCTAAAATCACACTTGTGCATAAATAATCCTGACACCGGCTGGCTGATGACTGCGTTACTTAGCATTCGCGGGCCTCTGTGACTGTGTGGTTAGTGCGTTAAGTGTAAGGCGAGCAGAGAGGTGGAGGCGTGATGGAGGGCTATGGAGACGGAGCTCAGCCCACACGCTGCTGGAGCACGGTAGTAATGCAATGCAAAAGAGAGGCACAAAGGCAAAGGAGACGGCACTCAGATTCACACTCATGTCGAGGTATAATTTTCACATGGAGCAGGTTGAAATGCTAAGGGAGGTCTATTACCAGCACTTGAACTGGTTCTGCAGCCTGATATTAGCAATTTGCATTTAGACAGCATACATGTACGACCCGGCGGTAAAATCACACTCCGCAGCTCAGGGTCTTTGTTGTCGATTCTACCTCATGTAAAGAGAGAAGTGAAATTACGCAACTCTCAAACCCATGACAGGAATAAACACAATATACAAAGGGGTTTTCATCTTCCTTAGCCCGGTGGATAAAGCTGTCGTTCAGTCAGCAGAAACTGGCACGGACTTAGACAAACAAACTTTATTGATCCACGAGGGAAATTATGCTCCAGGAAAGCCGGTTGAGCTGGCCCGGTCCAGATCATTGTCGCTGAGCCAAAACCCAACAGTCTGGGCGAATGTTGTCCAGCCCAATTTTCAAAAGAATCTGAGTCCGGAAGAGTCTGGCTTTGTTTTCGGTTTGCTTTCCTATGTTTTCTGTCACACTGCTTGAAGTTGTTGAGATCCAGAGCACTTAACTTTTCCTCAAGCACTCAGTCTATGTTATAAAATGTAGTTTTGTCGTCTTCGGTCCAGCAAAACTCACTATTCTAGAGGTTCTCCAGTTCACAAAGAGACGGCGAAACATTCATCTCATTCTAACATGGGTTCATCTGGCGTTTTGGAACATTATTGTGTAAATATTTCTTATCATTTTAAAGTATTTGTTTCCTTGGAGAGCTTTCCCTTTGCAAACAGGCCTGGATTAGGTGTAACATCTTTCTGGCAGCAGCGTTGATAGGAGCACTTTATAAACAGACAGACAATGAATGTTTTACTTGGAGTACGAGAAAAGTTGAAACAAACATCCTCACAATGATTGAATCGATCATTTTGTAATGCGTTTAAAGCTAGGTTTACTGTAGATCATTTATTCCAATTTTGCTCCAATTTACGACCTATTTTTCTGCTATTTTTTTGACCCGGTTCAGTCCCGATTTAATCATGACCTCGGCCCGGTGTTTTTTCGAAGGTCAAGCATTTTAATGAGGTGTTACTCGGTTTGAAATGCTTGAAAACCTCAGGCGTAACTAGGGCTGGGTACCGTTAAATGGTACCTACTTGGTACCGACCGAAAAGCGACAGTAGGGGGCGGTATCGAAAAACGTTTTGTTTTTTGATGCTAATTTTCTGTCGAACAGCGCAGTGTGTTTAGAAAAGTTTATCTGAAGTAAAACGGTGTCCTGATGTGGATCTGGTCTGTCCCTGCAGCTCAGGAGGTAATAATGTCCTTTCTCTCTGTTTATCGCTGCTTAAGTGGGAATTCTGCTCAAAAAATGAAGCTACAGGTGACGCTCCCTCGGCCTGTGTTCTTTCTGTTGTGCTGTTTTTGGACTTTTTCCTGAACGATACTTTTTATACACATTATTAAAATAACATATCGGAAAAAGTACCGTTAAAGCAGTACTAAGTAACGTGTTTACCTTAATCAATCCTTTTCGTAGTCCCTGCGGGGGTAGAAAACCATGTTTGCAACTTGACTGCCACCGGGCCGGAGCCACCAATACACACTAATAGAACCACGAAGAAGAAGCTAACAGGCATATGGGCAAAGCTAACTGCGGGCTAGCGCCACTTTAAACAGTATTTACAGCCAAGTTTGAGTGAAAAAAAATGATTTTCATTGTATAATTGGATGCACAATATCCCTCTCTCACTTCGCCTTTCCTGTCAGCATGGTATTTGCTCTCCAAGACAATTAATAAGTTAAAAAATCGCAACTTGCTACGACACCTGCAGTTGCGCTTATGGCCTCTGGGGGCAAGAGTTACTTAGTACTGCTTTAAGGCACCGGACCCGAAAAGCAGGTATTGTTGAAGTAGTGGTAACAGTACCTTGTCCTAGGCTTAACAACTGCTTCATCATCATCCTCATCATCATCATCATCCTGTTGTCCTGCCTGACCTTCGGCTTGCGAGCGTCGTCGATAATAACAGTGTGTCCTCCTCACCCTCGCTGTGCCACGTGACCTCACCGAGACTTGTTTTCCTTTACGGCTGTCCGTGATGTAGCTCAGTTGTTGTTACGCATACTGCCTGTCTTTGTGTGCGCGGGACAATGGGAGATGTCCTGGGACAATACAGGACCACAGGAGGAGTGCGGACGGGTCACATTCTCGACCCGTGTGCTGAGCGCGTGAGAGCACACGGACACCTCCACGCACGGCAGACCAAAAAGCCCGGGATGAACTTGGATGGACATGGATGAGCTTTAACGTCATGTGAGATGTTGGTCTGGTGAAACCTTATATTTGTCCTTAGCTGCACGTCTCCCCTGATCCTCCTCTCATCAGATCAGTTTCTCTTCTGGCACGTTTTAGGCCGATGCTCTGATCGCGTGATGTGGTCTTCTCTGGAAACAAATTAAAATGGCTTTACTTAAGGCCTATGGTACAGAACGTTTGGGTTTAAGGCAGGGAACATCTCGTAATCAGTATTTTAAGGCTCCACATGCTGCTAAGATTCATTCGTTATTTAATCTTTTCACCATGTAATACTTATTCCTTTTTTAAGCTTACCTTGGTCCCATTTTATTTCATTCATGCACATTTTACCTCCACTACAAAGTCGTATTTGCAGCTAGCAACTATTTATAAACAGCTATGCCTGCTTTTGTTTTAGTGGAATACATTTGATTGCCCTTCAGAGTATTGCAAAAGCAGGACTCTGTGAAAAAAGACATTTGTGTTCTGCGAATAAAGCGTTATTAAGATATTATTGCTCACATTACAGTGACAGTGGCCTGAAAACTCATCCTAGTGAAGGTTTGTGTTCGAGAAGTAAGGAATGACTTTGAACCACAACTAAATACTCACACAATGTACACTTTCCCTCTTTCATCGCAACAACAAAAATCTGTTTTTTACAAGGACTTGTAGTCTGGGATTCGGCTTTATCTCTGCGAGGTCTGACAGTCGCCTTGGTTTGTCAACATGGCGACTTACCCGTGTACAAAAACATTGTATTCATCAAGAAAAATCACACTGAAAGTTGCCGTCCACTCGCCTTGAAATGCATTTTGTAACCATAGACTGTAGAAAATAATGGACGTCTTATGCTCACTCCTCCCCGTTTACCAGAATGACCACGGCCGTGGGGCAATTCATGGCGGATTTACAGGCTCCCCCTCCCCAGCTCTGACGAAGCATGTTCCTAAAAAGGACATACGGGCGGGATTTTCACCGTAGACTCGGCCCTTGCGTGACGTGTAGCTCGCGCTGCTCCAATGCTAACAGTCCGAGCCTCGTTAAATACGAGATTTCAAAAAATCATATTACGAAAACCAGCCTGGTTTCATATATTGTTATTAACCCAGCGTTATCTCAGGAGGAAGATCTAGCCTAGTCTAGCGTTGAAACAATTGAAACCAGGCTTTAAAGTAGTTTTTAACGTGTCTAAAGTCCAATGCTTTTCAATGGGGGCCTAGCGGCGATATGGAGGTACTACAGCAACGCCGGAGCAATGGCGGCCCCCACGTTTGTGGTCAAAAAGCAGGGCAGCCAGCGGCCATTGTTTGTAACGTTACTTTGTCTAATCGGAGAATTGTAATCTGAATACTTCGAAATTCGATTACGATTACTCGATTATTACACTAAACGATTACAAAATTAGCATTAGCGGAAAAAAAAAACAGACTTGCATTATTTCACGTGCCATGGCTCATGCTTTTGCCGGACATAAAAACAAACGGCGCTGTGTGATGATGTCATCAGGCCGCGCTGCTCAGTTTACTTGCGCAGGTGTGAAGGCTGGCCAGCAGGGGGCAGGTGTGAAACAGAGACCTCTCTTTAATCGAGGCACACATGAAATTATTTGTACTTTCATGACTGTTCAGAAAACAGAAAATATCTGAATATTTTCTGTAGTTTTTTTTTTAATTAATAAATATATAAGTAAAACAAAGACATTTTTTTAAAGGCAACAAATAATCGTTTGAATAATCGTGATTTCAATTATGACAAAAATAATCGTGATTACTACAGCGACTTTGCCTAATTCATTTAGTAACTCAAAGAAAATGCCATAGCGATTAGATCATTTTTGAAAGTGTCAGTTCAGCATGAATTATTTTATAAGTCAAATTTTAACACTCATCTTGATGTCAACAACCTTTGAAATAAAAGTTATATAAATGATGATAAAAACCAAGACATCACAACAGTGTTTCCTTAGGAGTGAAACAGCGCCCCCAATTTTACGCTAGTGGTCAAAAAGTGTACTGCATCCATATTTACCACTGAGAATGAATGGGAAGAGAGTTAGTGTTAGCCATATTATGCGGTGCAAAAGTAGGTCACTCTCTGGCGGGCCAACGGAATTGGCCAAATTTGGCCCGCGGGCCCCACTTTGGGCACCCCTGCATTAGGACATGGCTGGAACATGTAGGGGGAGGAAAATACATAATTTTAACATTTTTAAACTCCCTTTAGTCCCTTTAACGTAAAATCTTGAAATGAGACAAAAAGTCAAAGACAAGAAATAAGTCTCAACCTACTCAAAATCAGAACAAATTCCCATAACTCAAGCACTGTTAAGTCATTTTTGTCAAAGATTAATTTTTTCCAATGATGACACGTTACAAATGCGCCTTTTGTGATTGGACGATTAAAAGCTGTGCAGTTTTTGATTGGCTGCGAGAAAAGTCCCAGATCCGGGCTGGCAGAGAGACTTCCTCGCCTGTGCTTCCAAACAAAACAAAAATGACCATATGTAGCGACAAAACTGTTGAAAAGATGTAGCTAACTGTAAAACAACGCCGGGGTAAAGAATGTGTGCAACTATATCTTTAGCCCAAATGTTTCTGAGCAAAAGAGGGAAAACTTATCCAAAAGCTGGCAAGTACAACTTCAACCATTACCATTTCAAACATGCAAAACTTCTATCAGTCTCTCATATCTTGGTTTTGCATTTGCCTAATTTACCCCCACCTCCTCCTCTCTTTCTCTCTGCCTCTGTTGTGTGAGTGGCTGGGTGTTTATCCAGGTCACTAAGTTGATCTGATTGAGTCAGTTTAACAGTCGCCCGGGGGCTCTCTCTCTCTCTATCTCCCCTCCACCACCTCTGTTTTCGTCCCTCCTTTCTGCGCCCTCCCTCGTCTCTCGCTCGCTCTGATGTTAACGTTTCCTCTAACTCACACTCTTCTCTCAGCCTTAATCTGCCATCTGCGCCCTCGCCGGTTGTTTTAATCACTCGCTGCACATACTGTATACGTTTCCCTCACGTGGGACCGGCTCTTCCCGTTTGGCCTCCCTGCTCTTCAGGACATAAGTTCAGTTGCAACTCGCTGAGATCTGCCACTGCTAATCCTTGTTGAAGTGGACCAAACTGATTGGTTTGGATGAGTCATAATGCTGTGTACTGTACACATCAAGGAGCTGGGACAGAGACTGTGTCGAGTCATTTCAGAGCAGCACGAAGCAGCGTGTTCAAAGCATTGTTTTAGGTTCGTAATGCGCTCTATGCTACAATGGAAGAAATGTACTGAAAAGATGTTTTGTTTCTATGCCATGTTTAGATACAGCAGGGGTCGGAAAACTTAGAGAAGATCATCACTCTGAGTGTTTGTCATCATTCAACAACAGTTACTAATTCATTACATGTAGTATTTTGTAAGATCATTCAATAGCAGCAGAGTCAGTGTACTGCAGTTGTACAGTAATATAAGCTTTATTCATGTGTCACCTTTACATGTTGCATCAGAGTAGGTGATCTGGGGGCTTTCCCCTTGGAAAATGTGTATATTCTAAATTCCTGTATAGATACAGACGGCATCTCTGGAATCGCCCAAATATGGTCATTTTTAAAAACAGTTCAGGGGGAAAACAATTTTGAAAAAATGTATATTTTCTCTAATTATTCAAAAACTACTGCAACAAACGCTGAATTATGAATATAGTTTTCTGCTGTGAATAAACATCCACATGGGCCTGATTTAGACTATATTTGTATGTGATGAATAAGTTCATATTCCACCAGAAAATGGCAAAAAAGAAGCCACGCCCCCTTCTCTGACAAGATGCCGTCTGTATCTATCTCGTCATGGAAGGGGGCGTGGCCTCGCCGAGGGGGAAAATAGAATATTTTGGGAAACACAATTTTTCACTCTTTTAAGCCATTTTCAGGTGGAATTTGAACTAATTCATCACATACAAATAAAGTCTAAATCAGGCCCATGTGGATGTTTATTCACAGCAGATTGTTCTGTAGAAGGGAAAAAACGGCAGTTATAGCTAGCACGAGCTAACCGTTAGCATTAGCCCGATGCTAACATGTAGCATCAAGTTAGCATTCTCCGCTATTCATGTATTTATGGGCTGTTGAACCACTTTGCTCCTCTCCATGTCTTTGTATCATTATTTAGTAGAAAACTATATTCATAATTCAGCGTTTGTAAAAAAGTCGTTTTTGAATAATTAGAGAAATTTTTGATTTTTTTCAAAATTGTTTTCCCCCTTAACTGTTTTCAAACATGACCATATATGGGCGACTCCAGAGATGCCGTCTGTATCTATTCTGTATTTTGGGCCTATTTCAGCTCAAATATGTCTCTCTCAAGTGATGTATTTATTTATCTAAATAAATAAATTTATCTAGTGCCCAAAGTGAAAACTGTAGAAGCTATTGAAGAGTAATATCCATAAATTGATATATTTTGATATAATTTTTGAAATAAATGTCCAGATCCAAAAAATAAAGGTTGTAGTAAGTTGCTAATCTAATAATCGGTGTAAATTTGGTGCCACTACTGTAAAAAAAAAGTAGAAGGTATTGAAGATTATCCATAAGTTTCCATATAAATGTAGTCACAAGATGGCCGCCAGAATTGCCATTGGTTGAAACGTATTACTATGGCCATGTCCAGAGCCACCTTATCCAATGGGCTAGCAGGGGCTGGAGCCCTGGGGCCTATCATAGTCAAGGCCTATCAGAATTGAAAAACACAACAAAAAATCAGTGATTTGTTGGTTTTCATGTCAATCACGAGTAGGCCCGCCCTACCTGGCCCACAGGGATACATGTAGGAGTAGCAGGGTTAGGGTTAGGGTTACATTTTAGGGTTACATTTAAGCCCCGGGGCCTATGGGTACATTAAGGTGGGCCTGGCCATGTCCCATCTAGAGCTTTATTAAACACCTTTCCGAGTTGGCCTTTAGGAGCAAATTCAAAATGTTACGCAGTGTGCCTTTAACATGTATTTTTTGGTTTGTCTTTCGTGATTCTTCAAGTTAAAAAGCAAAGAATCGATCAGAAAACGTAGCAAAGTCCCACTGGCAGTCAACATCCCCACGAGTGCCAACAGCGGCCCCCGTGCCAGGGTTTGTTGACCCCTGTTACACAATTAAAGCAGCAGAGAATTAACGCTACAAGGATATTTCATTAACTATGGGACTTAAGCGATGTGTGCGGTATTTCAACACCGAGGAAGGGAATTAATTAGTTTTTTTCTCCATGTGTGTTTGCTTAAATATTTGCGGAGGAAAAATATCTGTAAATGTGCTGAGAAATGGAAAGTCTTTGGACAGGTTTGACACCCCAGCTCTAAAGTCGTCCCTCCAGAACCCAGCTCTGCCTTAACAAAAGTTCATCAGATGTTGAGTCTTTCTCCCGTGTGAGTAATTCTTTCTCGTCCACTTGACATTTTAAAAGCAATTTCACTCCTTTGACATCTGCCATTTAAAGAGAGAAAGAAAAAGACTTTATTAAAAGCTTGGACTGTTGCCCCCATTCAGCAATGAATACAGAATTACAATGCTCGGTTAATGTTGTTTTCATTAGGGCAAAACAGACCACAATCTCTGTCCAATGAGGGCCAAGGAATCCATCTACATACACCCCAGCGATGAGAAGCCGTCAACACTAGAAACCCCCCTGATCCAAACGCACTCATGCACTTGTATTCTGTACATTTGTGCTCATAGCGGTACTTCCTGTCCATCAGAATCCACTGTTAATCCAGGCTAATCCAGGTTTATGGTTCTTTTGTGGAAGGATGCTGCAGCCGGCTCCTCCCCCCCCCCCCAACTCTTCTATGAAAAAAAAAAAAAATCAATTATGCATTCCCCAAATGAAAGCCCTGTATCTGGGAGAGAGGGATTAGCAGATGAGCAGTAATTACGGACTCAAAAAGGTATGAATTTATATATGTATGGGATGTGTAGGAGCCGGTTCATGAACACTGAATAGGCCACATTTGGTGCGCTTTTTAGCTTTTGTAATTTAGTGTGTCTAGTGTATTGGACATTTTTGCTGGTACATTACTTCTTTTCACATCAGTAAACTTGTTTTGCTAAAGTCTGTTTTATTAGGAAGATGTTTGTTGCAATTGAGAAGAAAATGTGAAAATGGGTGAAGTAATAACAAGTTCTTCTGATAATTTACTGCTTGAAACCAGAGTAATTTGGTTTAGTTTTCCCTGATGTCCGTCATGCTTAAAATTGTTGGTGTTTCGGCTTGTCACTTGGAAGCCAGTTGGTCTCCGTCACAAACAACAACGTGTGTTGTTGAGTTTCCTGTGGACGGGGCGTACAGTAATCCTGCTCCACTCATCTGTCCAGCATTTGTTAATTAGTAATCATTCGCCAGTACAGCTGCTGCGCTTCTCTGTTCCACCATCTGCTTTCTCCACAGGACTTCAGACTCTATTACAGAGGGACCATCAACAGGGCATCTATCTATCTATCTATCTATCTATCTATCTATCTATCTATCTATCTATCTATCTATCTATCTATCTATCTATCTATCTATCTATCTATCTATCTATCTATCTATCTATCTATCTATCTATCTATCTATCTATCTATCTATCTATCTATAGCTCTATCTATAGCTCTATCTATAGCTCTATCTATCTATCTATAGCTCTATCTATAGCTCTATCTATCTATCGCTCTATCTATCTATCGCTCTATCTATCTATTGCTCTATATCTATCGCTCTATCTATCTATAGCTCTATCTATCTATCGCTCTATCTATCTATCGCTCTATATCTATCGCTCTATCTATCTATCGCTCTATCTATCTATCGCTCTATCTATCTATCGCTCTATCTATCTATCGCTCTATATCTATCGCTCTATCTATCTATAGCTCTATCTATCTATAGCTCTATCTATCTATCGCTCTATTTATCTATCTATCTATCTATAGCTCTATCTATCTATCGCTCTATCTATCTATCTATCTATAGCTCTATCTATCTATCTCTCTCTCTCTCTCTCTCTCTCTCTCTCTATCTATCTATCTATCTATCTATCTATCTATCTATCTATCTATCTATCTATCTATCTATCTATCTATCTATCTATCTATCTATCTATCTATCTATCTATCTATCTATCTATCTCTATCTATTCTACAGTATGTCACTCTACTGCTGCTGTTTCCATAGTAACGATAAACAATCACAGCTACTTGTGTCATAAAATAAGAAAGGGCAAGTGGATTCAGTTTGTGGGCCCACAGTATAAGCGGATTAAACAAAGTGGAGCTGCGTATTAAACAGTTTTCTAGGCTTGACATTAACGGTTGTCCGCTTGCCCGGAGCAACTAAACTTTTTGTCCGGGCAAGTGCCCTGTTCTCCCTGGTTGCCCGATCAGCAGAGGCCACGTGCACCGACATTTATTAATCTGTTTTATCCACCAATACGTTTGCCGATAGTTTATTCCCGCGCAGAAGTGTACATTTTCCACTATCTCCGAGCGCACAAGGCGGTGCGACTCGCGAGGAGAAGACAGGTCGGTTCAGTGGCGTTTGTTCATACCTGAGTTCTCCCTGTTTTCCTCACGGTTTGTTTGTAGCAGAGCGCTAACGTGAAGCTAACAGCTGCTGTCGGAGTTAGACCCGCCCCCTCAGCCGCAGCTGGAGCCGCTGTTTTTATTTAGGCCGGTCTGTTGTCGCCAATAAGCAGCTATACAGCCAATGTTGTGGTTAAAGGAATAGGTTGTTCTTACCTTAGCTTTGACGAGTTCTTTAGGACCTGTCTGAACTTCCCCCGTGCCTTCAGTCACGTAAACACAGCGCAGACGGCGTTAGCATTTAGCCTCTCCCTCTCTCCACTATAGCTCCAAAACAGGTCAAGATAGAAGCTACCAAGCTCTTCCACGTTTTCCCTATTTAAATATGGTTACGTGAAGTGTTCCACTACAAAGTATAATTACACAAAATTCGGCCCTGGGTCTCTATAGCCTGTCCGTCCATGGGAATGGATCTCTCCTTCTGTGGTTCTCCCCAAGGTTTCTCTTTTCTCCTGCCGGGTTTTTGAGTTTTTCCTTGCCGTGCTGGAGAGTCTAAGGACGGGGATGGCCCGCGCCGCTCGTCGCTACCTCCTATTGGACATTATATTTGCCTGGATTCACCTGAACTTTTAATTGTCATATTTATTGCTCTGTCTTATTGCCTTAATGTTTGGTGCAGCCCTGTGAGGCGACTTCTGTTGTGATATTGGGCTATACAAAACCATTAAACTTGAAACTTGAAACTTAAACAATGTGGATTTTCAAAGAGGATAAAAGGGGGAACTATATTGTAAGGCGTAATAATACCAGGAGTAGTTGGAAATCCACGCAGTAATCTTCACTTTACTGCGCGGATGCCAAACTACTCCTGGTATTATTACGCCTTACAATATAGTTCCCCCTTTTATCCGCTTCGAAAATCCACATTGTTTAATTTTGTGTAATTATACTTTGTATTGTAACACTTCACGTAACCATATTTAAATACGGAAAACGTGGAAGAGCTTGGTAGCTTCTATCTTGACCTGTTTTGGAGCTATAGTGGAGAGAGGGAGAGGCTAAATGCTAACGCCGTCTGCGCTGTGTTTACGTGACTGAAGGCACGGGTGAAGATCAGACAGGTCCTAAAGAACTCGTCAAAGCTAAGGTAAGAACATATCTCAGTATGTAAAAACGGTGGCCTATTCCTTTAATGAAAATATGTTGTAATACATTCAGAAGTGTGCAGCACAAAATTAATAAACACATGCTCATTATAAGTGAGAAAATATAAAAATGCACAGTGCACTGGGAACAGAAATTATATCAGAAAATTGGCACCTTTTTGTTTCTGTTTGTTTCTTCTCAGTGGATGAGTATGATTAATAAGATATTGCTTGGCAGTAAAACTTTTAAGAGAATAAACGAGCGGCTGTGACATTGCAAATTTGCAAATAAAGTGACAAACAAGAAGTTGTCAAGCTGTCAAGAAAGATTAATACATTTTTTATTGAATAAGCCAAATTTCAATGCTAAAAAAAAAAAAACGCCTGATGTGAATAACATTGGCATTCAATATGAAAAAGTATATATATATAAACATTAGCAAGCACATAGCAAGTTCATTTAATCGTAATTCAAAATTAACACTATTTTAATGTCAAGCCCAGGTTTTAAAGCACAGGCTCCTTGTTGTTTAATCCTTAGGTTAAACATTGCATTAATCATTCATTAATTGCATGCACTTGAGTTTCTAGAGAAGCACTATAGAATGTGTGTTTGTTATGGGGGAAAATGGTGACATGACTTTTTGATTATTTACTTGCATATTCTCAAAACTGTTTTCTTTCATTCCAGTAAATTGTGTGAATGTATATTTTACATCAAATTGTGTGAAAACAAGACTGAAAACTATATATTGAAGTTCCCATGTGTCATTGCCTCAAGCGACAAATATATGCGAATCTCTGTCGATGAAGGACGTCGAGACAATAATTTAACGATTAATCCAGTGGGGTCCGGGCACTACAGGGGGGCCCCCAAAGCTTGTCTGCAAAGCAAATACATTGAAAAAAGTTCATTTTTGAATGGAAAAATACATTTATCTGGACAAATCCACCAGTTTAAACGAGTTTTATAGCCTATACTGCCATTGCTAGATATTACTTTTAGTATCATTTTAGCTATAAAATTGTACAAAAATTCCTTTAAATGAAGTAAACTATTTTGATTTGCGGGGCCCGTGACATTTTCTGATCAATAAGGCGTCCACGAGGTCACAGACTTTGGGAATGGCTGGATTAATCACATCTTAACGTCATACTTGCCATTTGTTGCATCTTCTCCACTGAGTCTGACAGCCCTTTCAGAAATATAATAATTCTATAATAGTAGTAGTAGTAGTAGTAGTGGTAGTGGTAGTGGTAGTGGTAGTGGTAGTGGTAGTGGTAGTGGTAGTGGTAGTAATAGTAATAGTAATAGTAATAGTAATAGTAATAGTAATAGTAATAGTAGTAATAGTAATGGTAGTAATAGTAATGGTAGTAATAGTAATGGTAGTAATAGTAATGGTAGTAATAGTAATAATAGTAATGGTAGTAATAGTAATGGTAGTAATAGTAATGGTAGTAATAGTAATGGTAGTAATAGTAATAGTAATAGCAGTAATGGTAGTAATAGTAATGGTAGTAATAGTAATGGTAGTAATAGTAATGGTAGTAATAGTAATAGTAATAGCAGTAATGGTAGTAATAGTAATGGTAGTAATAGTAATGGTAGTAATAGTAATGGTAATAATAGTAATGGTAGTAATAGTAATAGTGGTAGTAATAGTAATTGTAGTAATAGTAATAGTAGTAATAGTAGTAGTAATAGCAGTAATGGTAGTAATAGTAATGTAGTAATAGTAATGGTAATAATAGTAATGGTAGTAATAGTAATAGTGGTAGTAATAGTAATAGTAGTAGTAATAGTAATAATAGTAATGGTAGTAATAGTAATAATAGTAATGTAGTAATGGTAGTAATGGTAGTAATAGTAGTAATAGTAGTAATAGTAGTAATAGTAGTAATAGTAGTAATAGTAATAGTAATAATAGTAATAATAGTAATAATAGTAATGGTAGTAATAGTAGTAATAATAATAATGGTAGTAATAGTAGTAATAGTAATAGTAATAAAAAATAATAATAATAATAACAATACATTGGCACAGTTATAAAATATGTGGAGGCTAGATTTCATCTCTGTCTGGACTGTCTTAAGTGTCTCTAGATTCAACTCTGACTTACTTTTGCGACGCCCCCTCAGGCCTCGTCCGGCTAATGCACTTATGTAATAATATCAACTGCTCAAAAGTTGCTCTGCAGGAGAAAGGAGGAAAATATATTGCTAATTCCGCCTAAACTCTACTGTAACTTGGCCCGATCTTTTACTTCTCCTATATTGCTACACTGCTTCTACAACTACGCACTTCTACTACTTATTTTTCCTTCGGATTCAGGCAGAGAGGAGAAAAAAAAGCTGAATCCGGGGCCGACCGCTGTTACAACTACTACTTTTCCCGCTGCGTTGCCACCGCTTCTGCTGCTACAACTTAAACACAAGGTGGAACTCTCTCTCTCTCTCGCAGCTAAATAATGTATACACAAAAACCTTTCTTCTCCCCCCAGCATCATGTCTTTAGTAATCCCCCCCCCCCTCTGTAGCGCTGTGCTTCTCCCGGCCGTGTTTATGTAATGTCACTTGGACCCAAATGGAAAAGACAAAGCCCGGGGCCCTTCGCTGCTGGCTCCCGCAGTAACCGCCACATTTAGAGGCTAATGAATGATTCAGTGCGCCGCTGCGGGCTGCCACCGTTCGGCTAAACAGTGGTGATGGGAGTTATGGGTCTTGGAGCTGAATTTTTTTGGGATCGTTTTCATCTCAAAAAAAGCTGTTCAAAAGACGGGCTCACTTTTATGATGATTCTTTTTGAAGCGAAAGACGGAAAACTCACATGGTTTTTAAACCTAATGCACTGAGAGAGACGCGTTTCGAGTAGAATTGCTTATGAATTTTAGCATTTGAGCTGCGTGTCACGTAAATAGATAATAATATGTGTGAAAAACTTGATGCCACGATGAATGAAAGAGGCTACAGCTGTTTTAGTAAGGAATATATTAAATGATTCACTTGTGGTTTCTCTACACGTGTGTTGTTTTCCACTGTTTACTCCAAGACGTTTGTACATTAAGGTGAGACACTGCAGGTGAATAGGGGAAAAAAAAATGTAGAGATGTCAATTTGAAACTTTTGCTGAACATCACAGATATAAATATGAGAAAAAAAATGTATTGCACTTTTTCTGTCATTTTATGTTTTCACATTAAAATAAGGCATTTTGAGCATTAAAATGGCCAAAACTGCCTATATTTTGGGCAACGAAATCAAAATAATGAATTGAGCCAGATTAAAATGTATGGTTTTATTTTATTGACATATTAGTAACTAAGATTTTTTCAGAGGGGATTTTGGATATTTTGTTTAGTTTTTCAATAAACTAATCATCAGTGAAAAAATCTGTAAAAACTCAAATTCCGCCTGTTTTTTTGGTTTCAAAGTTGAATAAATCAGGCTAGGAATTAGATATTTAAAAATCCCTCTGAAAAAACCTTTAAAATATTGTTAGGTCTCAGACTGTAAAGTTTGGAGTCTGTGGGAGCTTCTATAAGGGCTCAGGCTCTGCCCGAGTGCGGCTTCTCTCATTCAGAGAAAACCAGCCCTGAAGTTTTGTAGCGAGTGCTCATGCTCGGCCCGTTCTTCCACTTTTCCGCACCAGCGTCTCGTAGGAGGAAAAATACCATATTTGGGTGAAAGCGTCATCACGGGGCCCCTTAGCAGCACACGTGGATGTAAAATCTGTCAATATTTATGAATGAAAACCCGCGGGAAAGACGGCCTTTCTACGCGGCGCAGCAGCTACTTCCGGGTTGCCCCCACCTCACAGACAAAACACCATAAAATAAACATCATGCGGGTGAGTTTTGTCATTTTTATATCTGACATGAAAACTAAGATGTAAAGGGAGGAAAATAGATAAAAATCTCCACTTCGACCACTGCGTGAAAAATCAATACTTTCACCTGCCGTGTCTCGCCTTAAATTAAAACAGACAACGATCATCACTACTAAACAGTCAAGATGGTTCTTGGTCTAAAATGTCTTATTACAACTTTCCGATAGTGCAGCAAACTGATATGATTTGTGAATTGTGTTTTATAATGAAGATTAACAGTGCAAGACACTGGACTGAAATATGAAGAAGTGATTGGTGGATCGATACCAACTGATATGTCGATATTGGAGCCACTATCAAAAACACAGATACTAAATATTAATACTTTCATTGCTTTCAAATGATCATGTTTTAAATCCATTTGATTCTTTTTCTGCTCATTTTCAAATGATCGATGTTTGAGTGTTTTGTACGTAGGAAATGCTTTGACTTTACTCACTTTTTAAATACCTCTATTTACTATTACTTGTCTGCACATGGTCCTATTCTTTGATTACACATTTTTCTGATTATTTGCACGGCCTGGGACCAAATATTGTTTTGCAATATATCATGACACTGCGGCAACTGCGGCATACTTGCAGCAATTTTCAATGCATTTATGAAATAGTCCTAGTTAAAGCAGCATTAAGTAACCTGTTTACCTTAATAAATCCTTTCCGTAGTCCCTCTGGGGGTAATACAAGTGTTAATGGGATGATTGGGGGTCTTTCATCTCCCCATGGTGTCTCTGGCCAGAAAACCGCAATCGCAACGTCCCTGCCTCCGGTCCGGAGTCACCAATACACACTGATAGAATCAGGAAGAAGAAGCTAGCAGACCAATGGGCAAAGCTAAAGCTTTAGGAGCGCATTGTGTGATCTTGCCACTCTAGACTTAGCGCATTTAAGTGGGTGAAGACGCACATTTTCCTCCAACCAGATCGACTCCGCGGCCTGGAGAGGAGTTGTGGGGGAGTGGGGGGTGAACATGGGCATTTGTTTTTTTTCCGCGTTCGCTCCAATCGCGGGCTGATCCACGCCAAAGCGGACTCGGTAGCTCTTTTTCTCTCGAGACGTGAACATTGTTTAGCTCACGATGGGGTAAATAAAGTTTTTAGTTTGACCTGTGAGACCCGAAGGCTTAAGAAAGAACGCAAGACAGCGCAATGTAAACGAGGAAATGAATGTCAGCGGTGCTCACATCAGTGCAGTCACCTCCTCTTGTGGCGGAGGCGAATGGCACATAGCTCCACGACTCAGAAAATAATTCGCCAAGAGCCTTCACCCCTCCGTGCGCCACCACAAGATCTGGCCCCTTGAGTTTTCCTGCTGTATTTGTTTGTAACAAGTGAATTTCTCCATCGCGAGATCAATACAGTCTTATCTTACTCCTTATCAATCTGTTTAAGCAGGTGAGCCCTCATGGCCTTTGTCATTCCCCAAGTTTCAACACAATGTACTGTATTGGAGCGATATTTGGATACGAGATTATAACTTGGTATGAAATGAAATCCAAAATCTCTGGTGTCTCCCATCCCTGACACAAACTGCTGAACTAATACAAGAATCTCACTCGTTTCAGAACCCGTTTGTAGATGCTTTAATAAGACCCACGGAGACGGGGTTTATTTCTCTGCAGAGGACATTTTGTTGCCTAAATAATTGCGCCCTTAGGGATCCGCACATTTTGACCGTTCAATTTGTGATAACATCGCATTTGATCTTGCGGCTTCAGTTCTGTGGTTTGGTTTTGGGCAAAGAAAAAGCAGATTAATGTATTCAGGTGTTTTCAGTGGACGTGTGGGAAAGTTTGAGATTCATTCAGGGATTAGAGCGCTGATCATTTAAGACTTTGTGGGTGAGAATGTATCTACATCACGAGCTGAAAGGTTTATTCATCTGTACAACAAACAAAACAACACACTTTTAACAAATAAAAACAGGGAAAGGTGGAATAAAAGTCATTCCGAGGTACTTTAGAATAGGTTTAACAGTGGGTGAAAGTGTCTCGATGCCTCAGAAACATTGCCGAAAGCTAAAAAGTTCACAGCACTGTACTTCCCCTTTACTGACAACGCACTTTGAACGTCTGCCCAACTATTACATAATCTTTAAACGCAGCAACTTTAATGAAACACATTTAGCTCCATTATAAAGAGCGGTGTGCGGTCATTAGAAGACAATGGGGAGCGGAGGCTCACCGGGATAATGTGATACTGTATCGATCTGAGAGTGGAAAATGTCCTCTGAGAAGACGCCGCCGACACTGGAGCCAACAATAACAGGCACTCGACTGTACAGAACAGTTTATGGGGCTTAAGTCATTAGCAAAAGGTCAAACCATTGGAGAGACCCGGGACTGAGTGAAGCTATGACGGTAATGTCCGGTGTAGAGCCTGGGATTGGGTCATTGAAACCCACAATGGAGATGCTGAGCTGTCTAATAGACACAGACAGCATCTCTGGAATCGCCCATATATGGTCATGTTTGAAAACAGTTAAGGGGGAAAACAATTTGGAGAAAAATCTAAACTTTCTCTAATTATTCAAAAACTACTGTAACAAACGCTGAATTTTAAATATAGTTTTCTACTAAAGAAAGAAGCAAAGACATGGGGAGGAGCAAAGTGGTTCAACAGCCCATAAATAGTAACCTGGCTAGCGCCAGGCTGCTGTGTGCGCTCGAATTATTTCGAACTGCACAACAGCCTGGGGACCATGGCCGAAATTTTTGCATGGATTTGGGGACCAATCACAGAGCGAGGAGGAACGCAAGACGATGACGCGCTATTCAATATACGGAAGCTTGAAGTTTATTTACGGATTTAAAAAAAAAAAGTTTATTTACGGATCCAACATGACAGCAGCAGACACAATGGTATGTTTCGATCAAGCTTTAGACCGTGTTCTAAATAGTTTATCTCAAAAGTTTACAGCGGGTACGTCATACGTCATCTCATACGATGATACGATTGGCTGTGGCTACGTGCAGACGCATGATAGACTTTTTTTTTTTCTGTATCGCCCAATAAACGACTATGGACATCCAATAGCCACTAAACTTCATTTTATCAGAAGTTATTGATAAAGAAACCACACAAATCGCGTAAAATACCATGAAATTGACAAAACCTATTTATTTGTATGGGATCAAGCGCAATTTCAATCGGGTCCGGGATTCGACGGCAAACAAAATGTGCACATGTGTAGGAACCGGCGCAGATAGCTGAAGGCATTTCTGTGATTTCTGTGGTCTCTTTCCTCAACCCGGACCCAGCTGCGCTACGATCTTGTTGATTTCATTATGTGTTTATGTGGAGGGCCGAAACTGACATTGTGCGCACCTTTGTTCCATAGCAGCTGTGATAAACCTGAAGACCCTAAGATGACATCTGCCCTAAATGCTACAGAAGTTAGCAGTGTGTGTTCTTAATCTTAGTAATGGCAGCAAAGGGTACATTGTTCACAAAGTGGTGTCATGTTCTCTGAGCTCTATAGGTTCCATATAGTGCGATAAAGCTAATGTATAATGACCCTCTCATCCCCGTCCCTGTGTCCTCCTCACGCTGCTCAGGTCTGCTGCATGTATAATTCACAGAGCTGACTCAGACCTCCACAGACTCGGGTGCTTGGCTCAGCAGGACAGCCTGGCACACGACTCGCCGGGTATAGGCCTACACTCACAACTGAAGACGGGCATTATACTTGAATGGAGTCTGTTGAATGAGTCCATTGTCAACCATCGTGACCGCTGTGCCGCCGCGTTGATTAATATGGGAACTCCGTATGCGAAACTCTCCTCGGGCGCGTTTCGTCACATAATTGATACATGTAATTTATGGAAATGAGGGAAGCAGGAACGTGTAGTGGTCGTGTGGTTCGAATGCTAAAGGCTAAAGCTTGTCCTATTTTTAGCAACAATGGACTCGGAATAACAGGGCCAAGAGGAACCAAACTCTGTGAGAGAGGAGCGTGAACAGCTTACAAACGCTGGTGGTCGTTTTATTGTGTTGACAGAATGAGTGGGCGTGGGAATCACGGTAAACAAGCGTCACATTTGTAAGTCTTTATAGGATCACGGCAATGCATTTTCTTTTTCAGTCTGTTTCTTGTATTCTTGTGTCTGCTAATAGAAAGTAGCCTACTGGTCCGATACCAGAGGGTGTGAATACCAGAGGTGGGAGTAAGTCACTAAATGCACGTCTCGAGTCAAGTCCAAGTTGTGAAGTAGCAAGTCTCAAGTAAGTCCAAGTCAATCGGTCATGGGCTCAAGTCAAGTCAAGTCAAGTCAAGTCAAGTCAAGTCAAGTCATAGCTTTTGTCAAGTCAAGTCTTGCTTTAGCCGGCAAGTCACCTCAAGTAACAAACGCCAGCGTGTCTACTTTTCATGTGTTTAATCTTGAAAATAACAAGTGCTTTCTCAAGATACCGTAATTTTGAAAATTTAGGCTAAAATCAAGCTTTTAAAAAGTCATGGCTTTGCATTTAAAATCTAATTAATATTTAAACGCCACAACAGTCAAAAAATATGTATTATAAATAAACAGTCTATGTACAAAATTGCTGGGACAGCATTTTAAGGAAGGGGGCCCGGGGGGGGCGACTTAAAAAATATGAAATATAGTATTTTAAATATGAGCTGCTTTTCCCTGCAGTCTGACACATAAATATAAAATAATATTTTTATTTTTCTTAGTTTCTGGCAGTTTTTCTGTCAGTGGTTCCCCTGTACTGCCCCAGCCCCTGTATACTCGGATTCGCCCCTGCTCAAAGTAGATTCTGCGTAAACCTTCAGTCCCGCTGTCACTGGGCTGTGTGCGGATGCGTAAACTTGCCTCTAAATGCTGTAAACTTTGTGTGAACGAATTAAAACATCGAAAAACGCCCCAAGATTCCTGTTGATTAATCAGCTCTTACGCATCATGGTTCTGGAGGCTCCGTCTGTGCTGTAGGTCCAGCCCATTGTTTCAAACATGTTCCTGTCTGTAAATCTCCACCTCTTCACTGTCTTTAGAAAACTTTAAATGCACGCATTTCGACGTCATATTTCCTCCTGCCTTTTCCCGCTGTATTGATTAGAAGCGCTGTGTCGGGAAACCGAACACGCATGTGGCTAATTACCATAATGTAAACAAAATGAATCCTGATCTTTCGACAGTTTCAAATAAATAATTAATAACTATAAAGTCACAGCAAGTCATTGAGAGTCATTGGCCTCAAGTCCAAGTTAAGTCTCGAGTCACAAACAGCAAGTCCCAAGTCAAGTCAAGTCTTTTTGCAGCTTTGGTCAAGTAAGTCTCAAGTCCCGAAAATTGCGACTCGAGTCTGACTCGAGTCAAGTCATTTGACTCGAGTCTCCCACCTCTGGTGAATACTGTACTGAATCTTTTTTTTTAATTTTGAACACACTGACTTACAAATAGTGCTTTTCAGTGATTGCTGTCTAAATAAACTGCAACATCCTTGAGGTAAGGGATACTCAGACTGCCACTGAAAAGTCCAAGGGGTCCAAATGACAATAAAGGTTGGGAACCACTGTGATCAGGATATAAACAACGCATTGTAGCCATGTGGTAAATGGTTAGTCTGCCCCAGGTTCAGCTGTGGCTACAATAGAAGAATGGTAGAGTGCCTTTCAGACATAGTCACAAAGCGCTTTACATGAGACAATATTACATTCACTCCACACTCAGTGGTGGTAAGCTATGTATGAAGCTTCAGTTTCATTCATGCGCACACATCATTCATCCTGGCCTGTTGCACATGATTTTAGTGGTAGAGGAAACTGGAATACACAGACAGGGGGGAAAAAAAAGAAGAAAATTCCACACAGAAATGCCTCGTCCAGGTGGGAATTTAACTCGGGACCTTTTTGCTGTGAAGCAGGAGCGCAAACCACTACGGTGCTGCCAAGTAGTGGCTATAATGTCTTCAATAATATCATTTATTGCAATAGTTTCCTGCCTCAATATATCAAACTTTAGATTTTGTTATTGTGACAGGCCTAGCCGCGAGAGGACCATACCAACAACCTGGGACACCCACTATATAAACGCATTTGCCGTTGAATTGAATACAGTGTAGACGATATGTTCCTCCCATCCACTCATGCATGATTCAGCTTCTCCTCCTTTATTAGTTGAGTTAAACCCTCAAATGCACTCACTCCTGCAACACAACTAACAATTCAATCATCCGGCTTTTATTTCCCAAAGTGGTTTTTGTGGAACAATATGGCCCGAGCTCTCCTCTCCATTCTCCGTCTTATCCCTGTGCTTTTTTTTTTTCATTTGCGCTTTTCTCCAAATAAGCGTGCGTGAATGGGATTGACCGCATGCCCCTGGTCTTTGTCTGGCGGGAGATTAGGGAGCCATTTCATATTTCAATTTCTCCCAAATCCTCTGCTCTCTGCCCCCAATGGAGCGTGCGTAAGCTTCACCCCCCACTGGGCAGACCTGCTTTTCTGCTGCCGACTGGTTTACAGAACTCAGCCTGGTTTAGCATCACTGTCCGAATTACTGCTAGCGTTATTTGTAGTCTATTAAGACGAGAGACTAAGACGGGTGAAAATATTGGAATTTTACGCTTTGCTTTGCTTTACAGCAGTCCTCTCCCTTAACATCTTATTTTTCATTTCAGAGTATAAGAATGACAAAACTTACCCCGTACAGTGCTTATTTTATGATGTTTTGTAAAGGGAGCTGGAGATATCCAAGATACCCGACTTTCTCTCATGGATTCATTCACAAACATTGATATATTTTACTTTTCCTTTCTGAGAGACACACCTTCGGAAGAGCTCTGCTTCGTGACCGCGACACTGAGGTCCACCATTGCTGTAGTACCTCCATATAGCCGCTAGTCTCCCATTAGAAAGCATTGGATTAGAAAATCTCATGTACTAATGAGGGCCGGACTTTGATTGACTGGCCGTTTGCATTAGAGCTAATGGATCGGGCGTGGCTAAGACCGAATTCCCCCCCCCCCATGAGGGCGGACTACAGTGAAGTCTCTGTTCATTCGTCTGGCAAAATGTAGAACTATCATCAGCTAATATAGGTTCAGAAGAACAGAGCAGAAAGTTTACAGTGTGCAGTGTCTCTGGAGCTGAGAGAGTGAAGGGAAAGACGTGTCTCGGCGGTACATCTGCGCGTTTGGGCTAAAAATAAGTTTCAACACTATTGATAAATGATCCGCACTTGTCACGAACAGTGCTGTGGGGATGACGAGGCACGATGCAACGCTCTGCAGAGGCAGCCAGATGTGCGGATAGGTCCTGCAGACAAAAGGTGCAGGCCGTGAACACTGAATGTTGCTGACCGTAGGTATGCGAGCCACGGATAAAAGTGGGAGGGCACAGGCCCCATAGGCTTATGAAAAATATTGTGATTTTAATTGTGTCGGGCTCGGTTGGACTCGGACACAAATATCTAAATGCCTAACGGGCTCGGTTCGGATTCGAGCACTGCTATGTCGGACGAGGGCCGGGCTCGGACAGAAAAAAACGGCCCGATCCGCACTCTAGTATATGCACACAGGTAACAAAACTTTAACACAGGTTTTCTCAAAATTAGTTTTTTTTTTCCACTCATGCAACAAAAATATCCACTTTAGAAGCTCCTATGGATTTTTTCACTTATGGTTGGCTTATTCAAAAACTAAACAAAACTAATATGTCAAAAAAATGAAATCATAATTTTAAATCAGAGTCTATCCAGAGTCTATCCATTATTTACATGTTTAGATGTCCTGCAATTATAGGCAATTTAGGCCATTTTTATGCACAAATTGCCTTACTTCTATATGAAAATATAAAATGGCAGAAAACCTGCAATACATTTTTTCCTCACATTCATATCAGTAATGTTCAGCAAAAGTTTCAATTTGATATCTCTCGATTTAGTTTTTTTGCCTATTCACCTGCAGTGTCTCCCCTTAAAGGCAGGAACGGTCTTCTTGTATGTTTTCTATGTCACAAGAAACCGCTGTAAAACTCAAAGCAGAGGCAAAACCGACAGCGATGCCAAACATTCTCCAGTTAATGCTCATTTTGCTGGGGTTTATATAGTATCAAAGCACTTGGAAGACGCCTAATGTATTTAAATCTCATTTTGGCTCATTTAGGAAGCAGAATCTCCATGGAAACAAAAGTCCGGTCTGTCAGATACGAGGCAGGCAGAAACGAGCGCTTTTGAGGTGTTTTTCACCACAGTAAAATCCAAACTAAAATAAAAAGTCTTGAATTGTTACGCAGTGTCACTTTAACCAACAACATATCCCTTTACTGAGAACGTTTGGTGCGTCGTCTGGCAGAGCGGTTTGTCTCTCCATTGTTGTCTGGAGATTAAATGTGAGAAAGCTGTCGTGTTGTCCGGTTAGCCGTAATCCCACCGGAGCGGTTTACAGGAATTTGGATTGGTTTGGTAGAGTTGGAAATGACATGGCCGGGTTCCCAAACTTCTGCTGTGTACGGCAAACAAACTGCGCGTGCAACACAGAGGCTCGGACGTTTACAATATGCTGCTCTAGTTTACCTTTTTAATCGTGGCTTAGAAACCTGCTTTTGGGCAGCTCAGCAATGCAAAACGGTGACTAAAAGAGTAGGTTAGTGATCTCAGTTGTCAAATGTTACTGCTCCTCAAATTGTTTAAAATGTGCTAACCGAGCCTTGAAAATAAGCGCTTTGTGACTATGTCTGTGAAAGGCGCTATATAAATAAAGCTTCTTCTTCTTCTTCCTCTTCTTCCTCTTCTTCATCCTCCTTCTTCTTCTTCTTCTTCTTCTTCTTCCTCTTCTTCCTCCTTCTTCTTCTTCTCCTTCTTCCTTCTTCTTCTTCTCTTCTTCCTTCTTCTTCTTCTTCTCTTCTTCCTTCTTCTTCTCCTTCTTCCTTCTTCTTCTCCTCCTAATTCTTCTCTTCTTCCTTCTTCTTCTCCTTCTTCCTTCTTCTTCTCCTTCTTCTTCTCCTTCCTTCTTCTTCTTCTTCTTCCTTCTTCTTCTCCTTCTTCCTTCTTCTTCTCCTTCTTCCTTCTTCTTCTTCTCTTCTTCCTTCTTCTTCTCCTTCTTCCTTCTTCTTCTCTTCTTCCTTCTACTTCTCTTCTTCCTTCTTCTTCTCCTTCTTCCTTCTTCTTCTCCTTCTTCCTTCTTCTTCTCCTTCTTCCTTCTTCTTCTTCTCCTTCTTCCTTCTTCTTGAACTAAATCTGGATCTGGTTGTTTCATTATTTGTCAATTATCAAAAGAAAATTGACAAATGTTTTTTCCTCATCACTATTTGATAGTGATTGGATTTACAAACCCTGTGTAATGTTTTTATGTCTGAAAGTCCTTTCTAATGGACAACATCGTCTGCATCATATTGGCTGTATCCGAATGTCCACACTATCCCCTATATTGCTGGGTTGCAGGTGACATCACAGCGTTCTAAAGGCCTATACTATTATATAGAGGAAAAATTATTTTGTTTTTGAGGAAGTTTTTGGTCTTGTACAGAGAGATCTTGGACCCAGTGACTGATATTAAAGATCATTTTTTAAATTCATATATTTTCTTTTTAGCTATGACTTGTGAAAGTGTAATGTTATTAATAGGAAAAACTGGCTCTTGCCCCCCGCTGGGTCCGATGACATCATCACATTCTAGAACCTGCAACCCAGCAATAGTCACTATATAGTGACTATATAGGGACTATATAGTGACTATATAGTGCTCACGCCATTTTGTAGGGGTGTCCGAATGTCCAGAGAGAAAAAATTAGTGCACTCGAAATTTCCCACAATGCATCTCGAAAAGTAGTGAGCATCGATGGTCACTAAACGGGTCAATATAGACCATAATGCATTGCGAGAGTCGGAGAAGAGCCTGACAGAGACAGGTCTTTGAACTAAACAACACGACTGAAGTAAATCAGCTGTTTCAGTCGTGTGTTTGTGTTTCTCATGAATAAACGACCAAAATATAAACGGTTACGGTGACAAGATGCTAACGTTAGCTGCTAACCTTTAGCTTGCGCTAACCGATTGCTTCTTCTCGAATAATCCAAGACTTTCATGTAAAATCCATGTGAAGTAAAAGCGTATCTGACTCGTATTTATCCATAAATATTCCACTGTCTCGGAGTCTGGTTGGTCTTTATCACAGAAACACTTTATTCCCGGAGTTTAGCGAACTTTTAGCAGATATAGTCACTCAATCTGCTGGCGTTTCGGACACCGGGCTCTGACCTACTTTCGGCGTCTCTGAGCTCACGCTGGGGTGACTTTTTTTTTTCTTCATTTTTTTGTGATGATAGTTTTCATTTTCATTTTAATTTAAATGACAAATAAAACGCCTGTAAAAGTGCCAAAACAGTCGCTCTGTTTCATTAAATAAACGTTTGTAATAATAAATAAATTCAGATAAAAAAAACATGGTGGCCTTCTGTCCGAATCGCCAGCAGAATCAGTGACTATATAGTCGACTATATAGTGCGGGCCTATTATATGTAGTGAATGAGGGGTTAGGGACTAGTGTGAACATTTGGATACAGCCTTTGTCTCCACTTTTGGACGCCTTTCAGGGAAAATAATTGGACATTAGTTTATATGTGCTGACAAAGACAATGGACTTTGAGACAGTTTTTGTTTCATGTGGATACTCCCGCTAATGCCTGAGATATTTGCCAAAAAAAATCTGCTGTTTGCCAGTTACCATAGTTACCATCGTGGAATTCTCAGTTGCCCTCCACCTCAATTTCAAACTACAGAGGGAAGAAAAAGTGTGGATTTTTTTTTACATTTCTGCCTAAATTGGTCACTAAATGTGGTCTGATCTTTCTTAAAATCACAAGAATGAGTAATCAGTGTCTGCCTGAACTAACACCACCCAAACATTTACATTTGATCATGTTTTTATTGGCTATAACATGTAAACATTCACAGGACAGGGAGGAATAAGTAAGTGTACCGCCTGAATCTCACTGAACTGCAGCAGTTTTGTAAAGAGGAATGGTCCAAGATTCATCCTGATCGTCGTGAGCGTCTCATCTGCAACTACAGAAAAGCAGGATCAGCCAGATATTTAAAGGAACAGGCCACCGTTTCCATACTGAGATTTGTTCTTACCCGAGCTTAGACGAGTTGATGCGTACCTGTCTGGTTTCTGTGCCTGTGGAAGAGCTTGGTTGTTTCTAACTTCTCCCCCGTTTGGAGCTATATATGCTGGGAGAGGCCGAATGCTCACAACACGGCACGCACAAAGACCAGACAGGTACGCATCAACTCGTCTAAGCTCAGGTAAAGATCGCACTATTTAAAAACGGTGGCCTGTTCCTTTAATACAGGGGTGCACTTACTTATTCCACGCTGTTGTGAATGTCTCCAAAATATTGTGATAAACGTTAGTTAATTTTTCAATTGGTGATATGAACAGCCCCACACCATGATTTTTCCTGCACCAAACTTCAAAGTGAGCAGAGGGTTTTTGCACACATGACGTTGTGTGTTCCTCCCAAACTATTCAACTTTGGTTTGCGAAAGAGCACTTGGATGCTCCACAGCACTACTGGAAAAATATACTGTGGACTGATGATATATTCACTTTAGAACGGCTCCAAAAGGCACTTTTTAAAGGGGATAGATGCAAGTTAGCCATTTTGTACTCACTACTGCCACCTCAGGTCTGTTATGGTAAACATTGAGACTATATTAAATGAAAACCAGAGAGAAGTTGTCATGAATCAAGCCTGCAGGTTTTTATAACATATGCATATGGAGACACACCAAGTACCTGGATACCAGATGCTCTGAAGAACAGTTCACAACTCACAGTATTTATACACAAAGACAGCACAATGATCATATGATTATGGAATGCCCCAATGGTGTAACGGGTCAGATTGACCTAAGACGTTCAGGACACTGACGAAATGTAAAGGTCAAAGTAGTCTTACATTGTTGAGCTACATAAGGCACCATGGACAAGTAAACAATTGCCAATGACCATGAGTGAGAGAGATAAGCTGGATGTGAGAGCACGAGTGAGTGAGGACAGAAATCCTCCGTCCGATCGCTCCAACTCATACACAAACATGCACCTGAACTCTAGTAAATGAGGTAATGCTCACTGAATATAGGTCACTGTATGTAATGGTCAAATATCCATAAAGCATATGTGACATGATGAGAAGAATAAACAATTAATGGTTCAGATTTCTATAACAGGTCATACGCGTCACTGCACCTTCTATATTAAGCTCGTGCATGACGGCACTTTGACCCGAAACACCTTTTTGAGTGACAGTGCAGGATTTTCCAGGCAGTTGAGGTGAACAGGTCTGAGCTCATTCTACACATTATGACATGGCTAGAACATGTAGGGGGAGGAAAATACTTACATTTCGACATTTTTAAACTCCGTATAGTCCCTTCAAAACGGATTCCAATGGAGTCTTTGCACCTCCCAGACACAGCCTAAAAGCCTGGCTCCAAAGAGTTTCTTTTTTTTTCCTAAAATCGCTGTGACCCATGTGACAACGCAGGACAAGGTATTTTTAATCACGCTGGTTTTTGTTCTGTGGAATCTAAAGGTTTAAATCTGAGGCCTTGATTGACTGTGGAGTTTTTCGCCTTTTTGTCCCTTTTGTGGAACGAGCTCTGTAGTTGGAGACTGAGACTGGATTCTCTCTCGAATGGAGTAATGAATGAAGAGTGAGCAATGACAGTGTATTCATATTAAGTCTATGGTTCCTACTCATAAAACTCAAGGTGTAGCTCGCCTTCTGACACTGCTTTAATTTGTGTCTCCCGCTGTTACTTAGGCTCTGATTTACTGAGCTACTGTTTGTGGCGAAGATCTGAAAGGTCAAGGAGTTCGTACTGTGGCCCTGCAGCGTTTATGACAGAGCAAAAAACTCAACTGCATCTGCTTTAATCTATTTCACTCAAGCACAAACGTAAATCAGGCCCTCATGTTTGACTCTGACAACACTTGATTTGTGTGTTTACCGAATGGATCTGTCGCACATCTAATTGAACAATGCTTTCAAAATCAAGAAATAAATAAGGAATTGTGTACCCCTCATGTCCAAGTCTGAGTAATGCGTTTTGTAGGACTTTAAACGCTCTTGCTTATGCAGCCAGTCGCTGTGCTCTGCTGTTTCCCACAGGCAGCCCTGCATTTCCTGTTCAGGAAGACACCGCGCACTAGATCAGCAACATGTCCAAACACTAATAAATAATGTCCACCATTTTGAAACAGCAAGACAGGAGACAACGCATTAAGCGATCAATGACTGTCCTCGATACTGCTGGGTCAGAGAGGACGCCATACTGGGCCGTTTTGTTCCGTATGAGTCTGAGGAAGCGTGAACTCAACACTTTGGAGCAGTAATGAGGTCATTGTGGGACACCAGCCAGGAGACATTTCAGATTTCATAAACTTTAATTACATTATGTCCTGCTATATGGCGTTTTATAAAGGAGACAATTCACTTTTGGCAGAAACAACACTTTTTTTAATGTCATATAAACTCATTACCGCATTAACCATTATCATATTGCCTTCTGTTTTCTTCCTCAAACACAGATCTATGTTTCTGTTAAGTGGATACATTTTTGGACAGTTGGACAGCTGTGCATGGAAGATGAATTGACTCTCTCTCTTTTAGTCTCTTTTGTTGCTCCCAGCAGGAGAAGCCCTTGTCAAGGTCTTCACCAGCTCAAGCGAGTGTATTTCATTGTTACAAGCCATAGAAATTGTAAAATTTAAATTGTGTTTTTAAAGCAACAGACCTCCGTTTTTCCATACTGTGATATGTTCTTACCTGAGCTTAGACGAGTTGATGCGCACCTGTCTGGTCTTTGTGCCCGTGGAAGAGCTTTGTGTCTTCCAACTTCACCTCCAATTGGAGCTATAGGAATACATTGGAATGCTAGCAACATCTTTGGTCGTTTTGCATGACTGAGGGCACACACAAAGACTAGACAGGTACATATAAACTCGTCTAAGCTCAGGCAAGAACACATCTCAGTATGGAAAAACGGTGGCCTGTTCCTTTAAGTCTCGTTTCAGGATAGTATGTCCATCACACGCTCTCCTCTCGTTAAAGTCACACTGCGTAATATTTTGGATTATACTGTTGCCATTAGTAAAAAACATACTCCTAATGACCTGCACAACACAGAAAATGCTCTTTATTTTTATTGGTTTATTTTGCTGGGACTGTGCATGTTAATCAGTGTAAATTTCGTCGACTAAAATATTTAGTCTTAATTTTAGTCAAAGTGTTATTTTTGATGACTTAAATTGGACTAAAACTAAATTAAAAGTTTTTCATGAGACTAAAACTATGACTAAAATGTCCAGATATTTTAGTCGACTAAAATAAGACTAAATAAAAATGAAAGGGAGAGACTAAAATCATCCAGACTTCTATTGACCGTCTGAAAGAACCTCATATCATGTAAATTCACTGCCAAAGGATCAGCTCTGAGCTTTGTTCATGTGAAGCAGCTCCATGAAGCAGAGGAACAAGATTAAACATGATTATAATCAATATTATCAATGCAAAGTCGACTAAATTAGTCTTAAATTTAGTCGACTAAATTGACATGCAATTTTAGTCGACTAAAACTAGACTAAAATTGAAAAGATTTTTTCGACTAAAATTACATTACATTTTTTTATAAGACTAAAACTAAATTAAAATATGTTGTCAAAATCAACACTGATGTTAATGAACAGTCATGGGTCTCATGCATGTAAACAAGCCACACCGGATTGTAGCCATGGGTTAATTTCCATCCGCCGTCCCCCATGTGTCACATGTGCCCCCATGTGACAGGCTAGGATGAGAACCTAACCTGTTAAAATCTCAAATTCTGCTGACTTTAGTCACATCTCCATGGAGACGACCAGCAGACCAAGGTCCAGACTCAGGTCCGACTGCATTTTTTTTTTAGTAAATGTAATATTGGATTGGCTCTAAGGTTAATGTTGGTTACTGACAGATTGTATAATATTCCTAATTTGCAAAACACATCATATTTCTTGAGTTAAAAAAATTAGGCGTATTTATCATTTCCTGGTTAAAGAAACATTTTTCTTTGTTTCGTGTGTGCCATAAAACCCGTGGGTGAAGCCTCCTGATACATGAAGTTTTTTGCGGTGGCATTTATCATCAGCTGCTTCTGCGTACGGCCGGATCTGAGCGGTTAGCAAAGGTTCATAAATGCTCTGGCTTTATCGCAAATACACCTACACCATTTTTGCGTGCAATGTTAATAAGGGCCAGTACATCTCTAAAGTACAAGCATTTATTTTGTTAGAGATTTTTTTCAGTGTTGAAAAATACCTTCGCTTTACATTTTATTGCCATTTTTCACCGTAGTCGAGAAGCTAGCCTGAGAATCCAGATCTTAAACCACAAGCACCGGTGGATCATGCAGTAATTATTCAGTGGGAGTCTCTCATTTATCTGCTCCCTCTGCTGGGGGTGTTTTTGTTTGTATATCCGAGTTTTAATGTGACATGAAAAGATACGTTTTGTCGTCATTTAGCAAAGCCCGCGCTTTGCAGGAGTATTTTCCACAGTGAAAAAGCGAGCTTCAATCACAGTTGAAAGAAACTAAAAATAAAAACACAGAGTGAGTCAGATGTTGGATAAACCGACTGCTGTCCTCGGGCTGTTGGTCCAGTCTCATGAGTCAGATAGATTAGAAAATATAGAAATAACCAAAGACAAGCTTCACTGGTGGGTAATTCAAGTCATACACAAATGTGAATGTATGTCCTGTGCTCCGTTATTGAAAAACTCTCTGCATTTACAATATAACATCAAGATTTATCTATTGAAAAAGTGTAGAAATGCTCCCTGAGGCTCTTCAAATGAATGTTTTCTGGTTATATTTCAGTTTTTGAGACTTATTAAGTGCCTATTTGACAATAATGTGTGGGGAAAATACAACAGTGGCTTGTCAGGATTATTTTGTGCTTCCGTGACTTTAAGTGCCCAAAAATATATTCATGAAGTAACTCTATACTTGTCCTCGCGCTGTACTTTCAGATGCGGCAGACTCTGTATTTCTGAGTCGGGACAATGGATGCTCAGGGAACAGGGTGTAACTTCAGCCTATGCACCAAAATCTAATATCAATCCTATATTTGGAGGAAAAAGTGAAATGGATACGAGCGGAGTTGGAGCTCAGTGTGACTATAACGCACAGTGAGGTTTTTTTCTGGAAGCACTGCGTCACTGTGTCCTGTTATCCCCGTCAAAGGCCTGTTCAGAGAAATTACGGTGGCTCTAGAGGGTCAAAATGACATGCAAAGTGGGCCATGGATAACTGGATCTATCAAAAGCTGGGTTTACACGAAGGCACGATGCGTTATTACTGTCATTTTTCCATCGTTTATGACATTCGTAACATTACTTAAAGCAGAATTTAGTAACTCATGCCCCTAGAGGCCATAAGCGCCACTGCAGGTGTCGTGTTGCATTTTTTTCCCACTCACTAATTATCCGTGAAAGTAATTTCTACACTGACATAAAAGACACAGGGAGAGAGGGATATTGTGCCACAACCCAATGACACAATGGAGATATTTTTTTTTCACTCACACTTGGCTGTAAATACTGCTAAAGTGGTGCTAGCGCGCAGTTAGCTTTGCCCGTTAGCCTGCTAGCTTCTTCTTCACGATTCTATTAGTGTGGATTGCGCCTCTGACCCAGAGGCAGGGAAGTTGCAAATGTGGTTTTCTGGCAAGAGACACCAGGGGGAGATGAAAGACCTCCCAATCATCCCATGACCATTTGTATTACCCCCAGAGGGACTACGGAAAGGATTTATTAAGGGACACAAGTTTCTTAGTTCTCCTTTAAACTCTTAACCCCCGTCTTAAAGGAACAGGCCACCGTTTTTACATACTGAGATATGTTCTTACCTGAGCTTAGACGAGTTCATTTGTACCTGTCTGGTCTTCACGCGTGCCCTCAGTCATGTAAACACAGCACAGACGGCGTTAGCATTTAGCCTCTCCTCCTCTCCTCTATAACTCCAAATGAGGTCAAGATAGAAGCTACCAAGCTCTTTTCTCCCTATTTAAATATGGTTACGTGAAGTGTTACACAATCCAAGTATAGCTGCACAAAATTAGACAATGTGGATTTTCTAAGCGAATAAAAATATATATATTGTATATTGCAAGGTGTAATAATACCAGGAGTACTTCAACATCCGCGCAGTAATATCTTCACTTCCTATAGTTTGCTCTCCAGTCGAGAAGCTTTTAGATTTGGGTAGAGCCAAGCTGAGGAAAATGCGCTTGGTTAAGGCAGGGGTTAAGAGGCTAATCAGAGTGAACACATACTTTAAATGATCCGTTAGTAATGCTTTTTCTGGTGTTTTTAGGATTTAGACACAGCAATCAAAGTCACATGTTTATACCAGTTAGCGCTGTTTTTGATCTTTTTGATCACAGAAATACGGGGGAAAAAACTCCTGAGAGTTCATAATATTGACAAAATTGATCCCACGAATGTCTTAGTTTACAATATACTAAAGGGGGGGAAAAAACAAATTTGTTTCTCCAATTTCTCCATTGATATTATCTGCACTGCTGCCCTGAAATACTATCTGGTTGGAAACATTTGCAGGGCTTGCACCACTATTGCATCAAACTATAGGTCAGCGACGGCTACATCAATGTTTCTTTATTCATCATGTTTTCTACATATGAGATTAATAGCGCATTGCAATTCTTAGATCCAAAACTGTTCAGTGCTATTATCTAAAGACCTTTCATTTGCCCTCCTTTATATATCATAAACTCAACTGTGGGTCAATTATCAAGCTATTGTATTAATTTCCTGAACTGACAGGCGACTTTTTCTATCCTTTCTGTGACAGTGACCCTGAAAAGTGACCCTGCATGTGAAATGTGCCGATAAACTCGTTCATGTGAAGAAAAAGGATGCTACAATTGAAAGTTAGGAATGAGTTCGGACACTACTAGCAATTTAGTGTTGTTGCTCTTTAATTGTTTGTTATCCTTTGTCTGAATTCCCTGTTTTTCACCCATGTCCATCATACTATTCCTTAAAGGGGGGTATTATGCAAAATGGACTTTTTCAAGCTTTACATCATGTTATTATGTCACTCCCTCATTAAAAACATGCCTGAAGTGTTGCCTTGGCACATTCACGTATTTTTGAGTAATCTGTAAAAAATTTTAGGGATAGGTTTGCCTGAGTCCTCCTAGGAACGCCCCCACCTCCTGGAGACGCCTCCTAGCTTTCGTCACCAGCCGAGTAACCAACCACTGCTCCTCAGCAGAACCCCCTCCCCACTGATGCCACAGACAGCGTGTGGAGGGGGGCGTGTCGGAAAGAGTCAGAGGTTCTTAAAGAGACAGAGGCCTATTTCAAGACATTCACTACAGCCATTTTGAGAGAGCAATTTTATACAAGGCAGTTATTCTAATTTACTGCATTTACAGACCAACAGAAGGTTTGCTCATCATTGTAGTGTGATATAGACTGGTGCTATGTGATTGAAAAAGCATAATACCCCCTCTTTAAAACATTAAGAAACAAAACAAGGACAGTGGGTCCCTTCTTCCCTCTGAGATACGACCTGTCACTAACCAACCGCAGTCTCCCCTGCAACCGCCTCCCACCGAAATGCCAAGGCTCGCCCCGGGGAGAGCACAGCACCCAACAGAAAACACACTGTACATGTCACACAGTTGTGGCAAAAGGCTTTCACGTCACGACGACTGGCCGCAGACTGAAGACTGAAACATCGGCTTTAGAGGATCATAACGCTGGCGGTTTTCAACGATGTCACTACTTGACTCGTTTCAAAAGGCAAGCACAATGCGGCCCACCAGTGCACTCGGTCCGACGCACAGAAGTCAGAGGGCAAGAAGAACGCTCCGGTGAGGAGAGTGTGTGGGAGAAATGCAGTTGGAAAGATATTGTTATGCTTACCTTGAGCTGGTCATGGGTGTTATTTAAAAAGGCACTCGGCAATTCTCTCTTTTATTCCTCAGCCTTGGAGTTTCATGCTTCATCTGTATCTGAATGTTGGGTATTAAAGTAGTATCAATCAAACAGGAATTCAATGCCCAGGTTCTTTCGGTTTCCTCTGGAGATAACAATGGGGAGTGATGAAATTGTGTTAGTGGTAATACAGTATCTGCTATGCGCAAAATATGCCTTGTAGGGTAAGCAAGATATGAGCCATTGTTCAGGTCTAAGCTCTATTTCTACTATTACTCATACTGTCAATGCATCAGACGTTTTTCTACAGGCACAACAAGGCAAATGTTTTCACTCTAAACTGGGATTTTTAATTGAATCAGCATACTGTTACCTAACAATGAGCACTATGATATTAGAGCATAAACGAGTTAAATCCTGCTAAAGGTTATCAGCTGCTCGGCACACAGACAGATGACGTGAGACGCAGTAGCTATTGTCTGTTTAGCCTCATTGAACCAAGGCCTGTCACCAGAACAAATTTAAAGTTTGATATATTGAGGCAGGAAAGTATCACGATGAATAAATATTATTGACTAGATACTGTCAACTCTCAGGCATAAAAATTACAGTAAACCTTTGTTATAAAAGTTCATAGTCGTATCCTAAAATACCACACAAGCTGCAATAAACATGAAATATAATGTAACTCGACTTAACGTAACTTAACGTAACTTGTTTCAGTTAGAAATGAATGTTTTATGAATGGAAAAATAGGGGAGAAATGCTAATACACAGTACAGATGATAAATATTGAGCCCAAAATGTATTGTATCTGTTATTTATTGAACGATAAGCCGATATAGTAATTATCGTGACTGCCCTAATTGAAACTCCACAAAAGCTTCCTCACTTCCTCTTCTGTGGCCAACAAAAATCCGGCAAAACGCCACAGAATATCCGTGTAATCCTCCAGTCTAAAGCTGGTTTCTCCAGTGAGAAGCCGCGTGCGAGTGAATGTGACCAATGAGGAGCCACTGGCGGACTTCAGCCTGCTTTGTGTGCTCCAGGACTCGGTCTCAATGGAGTCCCAATGTGTATGTGCTGGGACCATGTGTGTCAGCCATCTACTAGTCACTGTCATGTTTGTGTGTGTGTTTGTACGTTACATATGTGCGGAAACGCGTGGCTAATGAGAGGCCTGGGTTTTGAGGCGTTTTTGTCGTGCACTCCTTTGTTTTCCAGTCACAGTTACACAGCACTTTGTTACATTTTGTGTTACTGCACTTTTCAATCTTACCACTTCAGTAAATGTCAAATGGCATTTGATTTGTAGCACATGACTGTTTTCATTTTACACATTTTAAGGGTAACATATTACGTATCATAATCAGACAGCTTTTACTGTGCAGGTGCTAAACTCTGGAACTCTTTGCCTCCTGAGCTGAAACAGGACTTAGATCTGGGGGCTTTTAAAAATGAACTAAAGCGTATTTTAAAAAGAGATCAAGTCTGCAATCATTTTTAGTTCGCACTCAAATGCACTTCCTTTGCGCAATGTCAGAATTAAGAAGAAGAAGAAGAAGATCTTTATTTATATAGCGCCTTTCACAGACATGGTCACAAAGCGCTTTACATGAGACAATTGTACATTCACTCCATACTCGGTGGTAGTAAGCTACATTTTGTAGCTTCAGTTTCCCCTGGGGGAGACTGACAGAAGCGCTGTCGCGACTGCACACGTCTGCGCCAACGGACCCTCTGACCACCATACAATCACTCACACACATCATTCATCCTGGCCTATTAATTAATTAATGTTCCTGTAAATGTATTTTTTGTGCTTGTGTGCATTTGAAAAGCCCTTCTAGGGATGGACATTGCAAATTAGCCTTGGCTATAAATGTTGTGGTACATGTTTATTGTTCACACATGTCCCTATCAAATAAATGAATATAAAAAAAAATAAAAAATTACTTACTGTATCGCAATAAGCATCAGATCAGCCCCTGAGTATTGTGATACATAATTGTGACAAAAGTGGGTCGTCCCAGCCCTAATAAAAACAGTTTTCTGTGATCAGATGGATAAAACAACAGTGATCATACACATGAGTGACATTAGGCAATTAGTTATGATAGAAAAAATAAAGGTATCACTTTATTTTACACTACCCTTGATACACTGTACTTATTACACATTGGGCTTTGTAACAATGTGTAATAACTTGTACCTAAGGGTTGGATACACGATGGAATAATGTGTATTAGCACTTTGCAGGTACATAGTGTAATAAGACACAAGACCCCAACTCTAACCCTAACCTTAAGTCCTAACCTTAAAGACACACACATGATTCCATTGTGTATGTACTACATAGATACAAGTTATTACAGATTGTTACAAAGTAGATTACAGTGGACTAAATTTTGTTATGTACACTGTATCAAGGTAGTGCAAAATAAAGTGCTACCGCCCATTGATTCCTACACCTACTTTTATCTTACTAGAAACAATATCCATCGGCCAAACAGGTGCATAAGAGCTCTAACAATGTGACATATATTAATAATAATAAAATGACTTCTTTTTCCCATACACATAATTTGCTTTCAATCATCTCCGCCAAAGCGTCTGCAGCCAGTGTCATCTGTTTGGTAAAGACTGACCGGCCCATAGATCTTCCTTCCTCATGTATTTACAGTTTCCATAAAGCCGGGCCCGCTTTTGAATCTGCTGTGTGGGCATCCCGGCCTCCTTATAATTGATATTCAACTGCGCACACTTTTCCCGCTGCGAGACAAATCGTCGTAAACAACTTGATGCCATCCATCACGGAGCGGAGCCTCTTCACATGCCATTAGATTAAGGGCCTCGCTCCGAACTCTTTCTAAGGGGCGTTAATCCTGGTTTGTAGCGTCGTGAGCCCGAACCATCTGCCGCTGCTTCAACTTTGCCTAAATTGAACTGATAACAGCGAGGAAGCGTTTAGTCTCTGCGCAGTGACACGGAGTATTATGTAGTCGGTGCCCTAGAATACAAGAGGAGGGCGATGGGTTCAATTCGCGAGCAAGTTGATTTAGAGGCAAAGGAAATTCTGTCTCTTTCCTCTCATTTATAGCCAAACCAAGCCAAAAAAGTTGAACGTTTTGAAGACATTTTCTCACTTTTCCTAGTCTGGTTGAGATCATAATAGGACATATCAAAACTGAACTATTTATGTCATAGGCTCTTTGCTTGTTTGCAGAGACATAAAAATGTTCACAGACTTAAGGCGAGACACTGCAGGTGAATAGGGGAAAAAATGTATATTTACAGATATAAATTTCAAACTTTTGCTGTAGATCACTGGCATAAATGTGAGAGAAAAATACATGGCAAGTTTTCTGTTATTTTATCTTTTCACATAAGAACAAGGTGTTTTATGCCTAAAAATGCCCTAAATTTCCCATCTTTTCGGCGGCGAAATCTGAAAAATGGATAGAGCTACATTAAAATGTATGGTTTCATTTTATTGATGAATGAGTTGCCACGACTTTTTCAGAGGGGATTTTGGATTTCTTGTTTAGTTTTAAAATAAGCTGTTTTTTAGTGGAAAAACTTGTAAAAATTCAATTTTCGCCTTATTTATTGACATTCAAAACTCAATAAATGGGGCTTAGGGATTAAATAATAAAAAATCCCACTGAAAAAATCTTCCAAATATTGTTCAGTCCAAGGCTGTATAATTTGAAGTCTTTAGGTCCGACCAATGTGGACATAGCGTCGCCACAATGACAGAAAAATGTGTTTTGAGAAAAAGGCCCTTGAAATTGCATTGTCCCATATAAGTCTATGGGGGAACATTCAATCAGCGCAATATTTAAACATGTTTTTGTGAAGATTCGGTGTATTATTGGTTTCCGGGTGAAAGCTTGTATGTTCAGAGACCAATTTGGCCCAAAACCTGAAAAAGTTTAGTTTTGCCTGTAGTGTCTCCCCTTAAGAAAGATGTGGTTCTGGTCCGGGTTTGTGATTGTCTTTCTCACAGGAGCTGTTGGAATGTTCACATTTGATAAAAAAATGAAAAGACTTCCAGTTCCTTTTCTCAGTGTGAATCTCGACAGGCTGAAAGGATTCCAGCAGTTCTTTAGGCACCGGCAATCCATTCACTCCTGTAAGATTGCTCAATTCTTCAGCATTCTTAGAGATACAGCAGAGGGATTCTGGACTGACTTTGCTGTTTTTTGCCTCTCTACCAGTAGTGTGTTCTTTTTTGTTTTGCTATGATGGAAAACTGCTTACGACTGAAGGCTCACACAAACTTACATGAAAGGTTATATATTGTATCGCAATTGCCTTAGCAGATGGTTTCAGTAATGGTTGCCATTGACTACGTTTACATGTTGTCAATATTCGGGTTAAGGACAATATTCCGGTTTCTGAAGCATTTTGGAATAACCGGTTTCCATGCAAATTACTCCTGTATACGCAGTAAGTGTAATGTGTTGATGTCATAATGTCAGGTGGAGGGCAGGGGCCATCCATCCATCCATCCATCCATCCATCCATCCATCCAATCAGTCCATCCATCCATCCATCCATCCATCCATCCATCCATCTATCCATCCATCCATCCATCCATCCATCCAATCAGTCCATCCATCCATCCATCCATCCATCCATCTATCCATCCATCCATCCATCCATCCATCCAATCAGTCCATCCATCCATCTATCCATCCATCCATCCATCCATCCATCCATCCATCCATCCAATCAGTCCATCCATCCATCCATCCATCCATCCATCCATCCATCCATCCATCCAATCAGTCCATCCATCCATCCATCCATCCATCCATCCATCCATCCATCCATCCATCCATCCAATCAGTCCATCCATCCATCCATCCATCCATCCATCCATCCATCCATCTATCCATCCATCCATCCATCCATCCATCCAATCAGTCCATCCATCCATCCATCCATCCATCCATCCATCCATCCATCCATCCATCCATCCATCCATCCATCCATCCATCCATCCATCCAATCAGTCCATCCATCCATCCATCCATCCATCCATCCATCCATCCATCCATCCATCCATCCAATCAGTCCATCCAATCAGTCCATCCATCCATCCATCCATCCATCCATCCATCCATCCATCCATCCATCCATCCATCCATCCATCTATCCATCCATCCATCCATCCATCCATCCAATCAGTCCATCCATCCATCCATCCATCCATCCATCCATCCATCCATCCAATCAGTCCATCCATCCATCCATCCATCCATCCATCCATCCAATCAGTCCATCCATCCATCCATCCATCCATCCATCCATCCATCCATCCATCCATCCATCTATCCATCCATCCAATCAGTCCATCCATCCATCCATCCATCCATCCATCCATCCATCCATCCATCCATCCATCCATCCATCCATCCATCCATCCATCCATCCATCCATCCATCTATCCATCCATCCATCCATCCATCCAATCAGTCCATCCATCCATCCATCCATCCATCCATCCATCCATCCATCCATCCATCCATCCATCCATCCATCCATCCATCCATCCATCCATCCATCCATCCATCCATCCATCCATCCATCCATCCATCCATCCATCCATCCATCCACCCACCCACCCACCCACCCACTATGGCTCCTCCTGCAGGTGGTGGGTCCACAGAAGGACGGCCTCATGGTTCTAACCGGGCCTGTTGGTCTCCCATAAGGGGCTTCTGAACCGTTCTTTGTCTGATCCGTCACCCAGGACCTGTTTGCCATGGGAGACCCTACCGACAACAGAGCTCCCAGGATCATTCGGACGCTCAAACCCCTCTATTTGCCCAAAAACTAAGACAAAGCATCTGCAATTCGCCAAATACCATTGCCCTCCACCTCAATTTTAAACTATAGGCTCTTTTGTGATGTCACTTGAACACAACCTATTTGGTTATCCCTGTCCAAACGGGGGACACCATTTCAACCTGAAAAGACTCACAGAAACAGAGTGGAGTTTGGAGAGTTTTACTGAACATGAATCATGATTGGGCCTAGTTAGAGGATAACATTAAATCGCTATTTATCATACTGGGTCAAGCTGTACAGTCTTACTATCTCTGTCATAGCCTTGACTGTGGGGCTCAGGTGCCCACTCTCAGCCACTGAATGTTTGTGTGTCAGTATGACGCTCTGAGAGGGTATTTATCCCTCTTCTGTGGAAGCATAGACAGACTTGAATGGTAGGACTAGCGCAATGTCTCGAGTTCATGTCTCCGGGCCTCGTACCGATGGAAAATAAACATCTGTTGTATAAGACATCCAGACGGCTGCTTACTCTTCATCAATCCTCTCGAACACCATTGTTAATTCTCTAACAGGCTTCAGACCCGGAGGAAGACTGAATTAACGGTATTCAATACATGGCAATGATGAATGATTGACGGAGTCTTCCCCCTCGGAGTCCGGACACTGGAGGTGGGAGAGGGTGAGACCCGGGGCGGCCAGTTGACAACGATAAGCAGAGGACGAGAAAGCTTTAAAAGGGGATCCGGGGCCATGAATGGCTGAAGCAGGAATGAGCAGCAGGGATTGGCTGTCACGAAGGTGCAGCTTGAGATGGGGCTGTGATTGGTTGGTTGGTGAGGAGGATTGGTGAGCTGCCAGCGATGAATGGTAAATGGTAAATGGACTCAAATTATATAGCGCTTTTCTACCTTTATCAAAGCGCTTTAGAGTAAGTAACCAGTTACCCATTCACTCTCTCATTCATACATTCATCATGAAGCAAATACGTCCCATTTCTGCTCCTTCTTCCTGTATCCAAAGATATCAACAACAGCAGCAGCAGCACAGTGTATAATGAATAGGCCGGGGCCGACAGCAGTCGCCTTTGTTTGTGCTTTGGTTCTGGCGCTGACCCACCAGCAGGACTTGACACTATTGTGACTCACGGTCTTCATTAATAGGAGAGAATGTGAAGAAGGCAGATACAAATACTTCCTGTATTCAAGAGACTTAGAACCTTGAGGATAGAACACACACAGGACCCAAATTAATGTTCCTTTCGATGGGGATATTCCAATACGCATTTACATGACCCAATATTTGGATTAGAAAAGGAGTAACCCATGGGTGTGTAAACTGTAAACTCAAATATGGAGTTTACATGGCTGTGCTTGTTCTGAGGAGGCGGGTAGTGCTCAGTTACATTTAGTAACTTTTGAAGGAACTGTACTTATTAGAGTAGTTACATCCTTCAGTACTTTTTACTTCTACTTGGTTTAATATTGTAATGAAGTCTCTTTACTCTTACTTTTCTAAAACAGAAGTAACAAAGGCTTCAAGAACACTTAAAGAGGGGGTATTATGCTTTTTTCAATCACATAGCACCAGTCTATATCACACTACAATGACCAAACCTTCTGTTGGTCTGTAAATTTAGTAAATTAGAATAACTGCCTTGTATAAAATTGCTCTCTCAAAATGGCTGTAGTGAATGTCTTGAAATACTGTAGGCGTCTGTCTCTTTAAGAACCTCTGACCCTTTCCGACACGCCCCCTCCACACGCTGAGGAGCAGTGGTGGGTTACTCGCCCCCCCCCCCCCCCCCCCCCTTTATATATGTGTATTGTTCCCCATTTTTATGGTATTTTATTTGGAAATATTAGAACCTATTGCTGGGTTGCAGGTGACACCACAGCATTCTTAAGGCCTATACTATTATATAGAGGAAAACATATTTTGTCTTTTGGTCTTGTACAGAGAGATCATGGACCCAGTGAATGATATTAATGATCATTTTTCTAATCCATACATTTTCTTTTTAGCTACCACTTGTGGAAGTGTAATGCAGTTATTAGGAAAACCTGGCTCCTGCCCCCACTGGGTCTGGTGACATCATCATGTTCTAGAACCTGCAACCCAGCAATACCTTCTCATTTCATGTTTTCTTTCTCATCATTTTTGTCAGAGCTGAAACACATCCACAATATTAATTCCAACACAAAGAGACCACAGACGAGGCCGCTGTGGGGAGAATGAGTCGCTTTCATTTATTCTTGTTGTGACGCCGACCCAAATAATGTAATGCACTCACGGCCTCCCCTCTGTCATTGACTTTACATAATGGTGTTGACCATTGTAATAAAACAACACTTTAGTAGCAATGTTCAGTGTAGCAAGCCCTGGTCAGTTATAATAAACTTCATAGACTTCTTCAGATGAGTTTGTGGCTTCTTTTATTACAGTGTCGCAAGAAGAAACTTTGTTGGTTACATTGTTTTGTGCAATGACGTCCAATTATTTACTTCTGAAGTGGGTTTAGGGTTTAACACTGGTTTCTGTTAGACATAAATCTTGATTTTTAAGTTTGGTTGTTGAGTAGATATGTGTTTTGGTTCAGTCTGAGTGGAAGAACGGAACAGCCATAATAATGCGTTGTTTTGATGTAGCATGACTCAAAGGTTGTGTTTGTAAGATCTTGTGTCGCCTTAAAGGGACTATACAGAGTTTAAAAATGTTAAAATTATGTATTTTCCTCCCCCTACATGTTCCAACCATGTCCTAATGTGTAGAATGAGCTCAGACCTGTTCACCACAACTGCCTCTAAAATCCTGCACTGTCACTCAAAAACGTGTTGCTTCGGGTCCAAATTGCCGTCATGCACGAGCTTTATATAGAAGGTGCAGTTACACGTATGAACTGAGGTGGCAGTAGTGAGTCAATCAATCAATCAATCAAACTTTATTTATAAAGCGCTTTTCATACTGAAAGGTATCACAAAGTGCTTTACAGATTACAACATTTAAAACAATGCGCCTGGGACAACCTCCCATATATATACATTTATGTAGTAGGATTAAATAAATGGATAAGTCAGTTAAAAGCTAAGCTAAAAAAGTGGGTCTTGAGCTGCTCTTAAAAACATGAATGTTCTCTGCAGCCCTGAGCTCCTCCTCAGGTCGTTCCAGAGGCGAGGGCCGTAATATTGGAACGACGCCTCACCATAAGTCTTTTTGTGGACTTTAGGAATAACTAGGAGACTCCTGCCGGAGGAGCGAAGGGGCCGTGAAGGTTTGTAAGGTAAAAGCAGTTCTGAAAGATAAGAAGGACCAAGACCATTAAGATATTTAAAAACCATTAAAAGAACTTTAAAATCGATCCTGTATAAAAGTATAAAATGGCCGACTTGCATCCAGCCACTTTAAGCTGCACATGGACACAAGATTCACTATATGTGGTCATGCCATTCCTCATTTGAAAGCTAAAGACCTCCAGGGTTCAGTCACTGAGCTTTAGCTTCTAGAGGCTGCACTTGCACCAAAAACACTTGATTGAGAGTTGATTTAAAGCTGGTTCTGATCAGGCGACCCCATGTGGGGGAGTCATTCTGCTTTCTGATTGGATAAACTAAAACTGAAAACAAAATAATGCTTACCTCATGATCGAGGACAGAAGTAGGTTATGTGTGTGTAATGATATTAATGCATTGGTTTTATACAGCACTTCTCTGAATTATTCATTGCTCATGGGTGGACCGATCGAAGCGCGGCTACCATCCTGCACCATCAGCCTCTTGGACCACCACCAACCCCTCACTCACACGTTACATTCGCCAGGCATCCTGGTGTTTCCAAACAGTCTCCCATCCAAGAACCAGCCGGGCCCTTCCCTGCTTAGCTTCCAAGGTCTGACGGGATCGGGCCGAGCAAAGGCGCTTTGGCTTTTGAGTACTTTACATAATACACTTTCACATTGTCTTTCTTTGTACCTGTTTCTCTGGAGCCACACCTCAAAAGACTCATTATATTGACTTTAAGAAGTATGATTCATCTCATGGCACTTGTTTTGAGTGCACATATAAAAAGATCGGTCTCTTTTCATGAATGAGACCCCGTCAAACCGATCAGTAAATAGCTGTTCAGTCATGAATGTCTCACCACTAACGCCCAAACTCCTCTCAGTGAACTTTAAAGACGTTTTATTTGGTCGGCACGAACTGCATCTAAATGACCCGGTTCTGCTCCACAATCATCAGTCCTCTCTTCAGGATTACACGTGTCAGAGATAGTCGTCCAAATGTGTCATAATAAAGTGCCCCATGATGTATTTCAGGTCACTATCTCACATGCAAATGAGCCAAACGCTGCCGGCGTTATGTAAGCGCACGCCTCATTCCAACACGGCCAAATTCACTGCTGCCATCTGTAGCACACGCGCTCACAATATGACACGGTACTTACTTTGGGAGCCGCTGTCACGGGAGGAGCACTTGTTAGCAATGAACAAAAAATAAATAATCTACAAACTATCAATATAAAAAAAAATTGCATTTAAAGTGACCAGTAAATTTACTTTGAAAGACATTGTCAAAGATGATACCAAAGAGCAGTGGAAGAGACGTCAAAGCAATAATAACAGCCGCCAGTCTCATTTTAATTTACTCACTAATTAAAGTACAGAGACATCCCCATAAATATTTAATAAAGGCAGCTCTATACAGTACTACGAACCATTTTTACTGATCACTCTCCTGGAAAAATGTCATGACTCATGAGCCGGAATTGCAGATGTTTCCATAACAAAAGTCTGCACATCGTAATCTCAAAACTGTGGAATATTAACAATAGGGCAGTGCGTAAAAGGAATTACCTAGAATAATACTGCATTGTGGCCACTGCTGACAGTTTAAATCCAAGTTCCTCTTTCTGTCACTGTTTGAGAACGGAAGAATTGGTGCAAGGCCTTAAAGACACGACATGCTGTTTAATCTGAGTAACGTGGTTGAACTGAAGGACCTTTTTTTTGTATGGTTTTGACATAATAATCTTTTTTATATATTTTGAAATGTAATCATTGCTCAAGAAGATGACAGTAATGTTGATACAACCAGCAAATGTGGCACAGACGTAGCAGCTCTGGATTTACTAAAGATCTGCTTCACTCCTCAGACTAAATGAACGCATCAAAGAGGAAACAGAAAACCTTTAACCTGTGATTTGTACAGTTTGTCATGTCAACAGAGTCTCAGTCTGAGTCAAGACGTTAGCATGCTACTGGCTAGCAACAGTCATCAATCAACTGTCAGTGGCTTCAACACGATAATACTACAGTAACAGCTCAGCTCTGGCCTTTGTCACATGTTGTTTCCAAGGCTAGATGTTTGTGGTTCAGGGCTTTCTCTTGGAGAGGTCGGAGCTGAGCTAAATGCTAACCGGTAGCATGCTAACATCTCGAGCAGCTTAAACACTGGTTTCTTCACATAAACGTGCGTCTCTGGGGCCGTGTTTTTACTGTTATCTCTACTGTCATCCCTGAGTAGAGATATTGTTGCAGTATATGTTGTAGTACTGCATAATTCTACTTCGGTATTCAAAATGGCCGCCATAACAACAAAAGTCACATGACTGAAAAGGATGTATTCACCTTGTTCCGGACATTCGCGTGGGTGCCGCCATGAATTGTGCCCGCCCCTTTTCTCCTATGTGTTAACATGGGGCTGGAGAAGTCCACATAAAATCAGTCACTACACGAAAACAAAGCCGTTTTCAGGCCGCGCTGAGAAACGGTGCAGTGTCGACATGTCGGTGCAAATGAACATTGCACATTTTACACAAATCAATCGACTAAACATCAGATTTGAGCGGAGAATATTTTCCCTCGTTCTCCGTTAAAATGAACGGGCTTCGCGCTCGACCGGAAGTGTCTGGAAAACGAGGTGCCGAGACAACGCAAAAAGTGGCAAAAGTGGGCGGGGCAGAATAAGGTGAATACAGTTCTCTGACTAGACAAAGTAGCGGAATATGCTGGTAAATACATTTTAAGGCGAGTATTCAGTATTCTGTGTACTCCGGAAACACTGTAGTACAGTTAAAGCCAACCCTAAGGACGTTATAAAAAGCCCCAGCCAAGGACATTTTTCTGTCATATTTTTTAGCATTTCTATGAAGTGCCCCATGAGCAAAACCAATGTGATTTGTGAGTTGTAAACCAGTGTCTTTAATAACCATTAACCCTTTTAGATTTCTATTTCCAGCCTATTACTATTCTGTTACTGTGTTTGTTAAGTAAAACGTCACATTAATAGAACATATTTGTCAAAGGAATAGGCCACCGTTTTTACATACTGAGATATGTTCTTACCTAACCTTAGACGAGTTAATATATCCCCGTCTGGTCTTTGTCCGTGCGCTCTGTCACGCAAACGGGGCACATACGCAGCCTCTCCCACATGTCATATAGCTCCAAAAAAGCTCACGATAGAAGCTACCAAGCTCTTCCACGCGTTCCCTATTTAACTTTAAGCGCAGTAACTCCTAAAGCTTATTGACGGAAGTGAGCGGGGGGAAGTCTTTAGGAGTTACTATATCATTACGCCTCACAATATAGTGCCCCTTTTTATCTGCTTATAAAATCGACATGTTACATTTCTGTGTAAATATACTTCGCATGAAAACACTTCACGTAACTTTATTTAAATAGGGAACACGTGGAAGAGCTTGGTAGCTTCTATCGTGAGAGGCTGCATATGTGCTCCGTTTGCATGACAGAGCGCACGGACAAAGACCAGACGGGTATATATTAACTCGTCTAAGGTTAGGTAAAAACATATCTCAGTATGGAAAAACGGTGGCCTATTCCTTTAAAGAGGGAGATTTATTTGTCCACGAGCAGAAGGTTCTTAAAAGACGACTGTGCCACTTGGCTTTTTCATTGCACCCCTCTAAAATGCTTCATATGCCACAGAGGTATTCGCACTTTCCAGTTTTTGGTTACAAATACGGCGCCTGTTTGCACAACGATTATTAATAGCCTCATACAAAACGGTGGGTATATGCAGCAGGTCCTTTGCCAAATCCTTCTGAGCACCATCTGGGCTTTCAAACCGAGCTCTTTTGGCCTGACTCGCCGACGTCTCAATACATTTCCTGACGGGGCACGGCTGGTGGTTGGTGGCAGGGCAGGGAAGCAGCGGGCGCAGGGATAATTGTATGTCATGGAGGAAGCGCACGGCTGAGAGGTCCGCGCACATGCTGCCGGAGGCGATAAATAATTCAGACGCAGTTAAGGGATTGTGTTTAAAGAGTGTTTAAAGCGCTGCATAAGAGCTCCTCAGAGGCCGGAGAGAAAACATGCTAATTGTGTCAATGTCAGTGTCAGAGTGGGCAGTGTTTTGTTAGTGCCAGCTGCAGAAGCTAAAACAGTGAATTAAAAAGGTACATTATTTATATTCACAGCAGCACTCATTCAGCAAACCTCACTGCAGCTGCATTAGGGCTGGGACTAGGGGTGTCAAGATTAACCAATTTTACAAATTACCGCGGTTATAAAAGCTCACGGTAGGTTAATCACATCGGTGGTGTTGAATCTGCTCCAAAACATAACGGCAGATTCAGTTTTCAAATATGCAAATTTTATCCATTTCATAACTGCCAAAGGAAGAGTCCCAAAAGAATCACGTGCAGCCGTGTTTATGTCACGTACAAATGGGCATGAACTGTGTGAGCGCATGGAAAGAAATATATCTTTTGAAAACATCCACATATATTTGCTTCCTTTAGGTAATAATATTAATATGATTAAATTATATGATTATATATATATTATATTCTACTGCATATTTCTTATTTTACTTTTTAGTATATTGTTTTTACTTTTTTTTTAATATAATGACAAAAGCATAAAGATAAAAAAAAAAGGTATCACTTTATTTTACACTATTGATACATTGTACCAACTAAGTTTAGTTCAATGTAATGTGCTCTGTAACAATCTGTAATAACTTATACCTATGTAGTACGTACACAATAGAATAACTTGTATTAGTACTTTGTAAGTACATAATGTAATAGGACACAAGACCCTTAAGGTTAGGGCTAAAAGGAATAGGCCACCGTTTTTACATACTGAGATATGTTCTTATCTTAGCTTTGACGAGTTCTTTAGGACCTGTCTGATCTTCACCCGTTAGCGTTAGCATTTAGCCTCTCCCTCTCTCCTCTATAGCTCCAAAACAGGCCAAGATAGAAGCTACCAAGCTCTTCCACGTTTAAATTTAAATATACCATTTAAATATGGTTAAATGAAGTGTTACACTACAAAGTATAATTACAGTGTTACCAAAAACAACAGGTTGAATGTTCGATACGTTTTAGATTAAAACAATCCTTAAATAGATATTAAAATGTACAGAAAATGTCATTCTTCTCTTTTGTGAGCATTTAGGACTTTTCTCAGGATTTTCTTTCTTAATTTCGCTAATCGGGAATAATAAGTAACACAACATTTTTCCTCACAATAATCGTGACATCCCTGGCTCTTAGGGAAACAACTGAATATTCCAGATATCAGGCAAGAAAGTTTTTTTTGTAGAGCAAGTTTGAAGGGCAAATCCCCACAGGGCATCAGGGCGCCTGGGAGCAAAGCGGTGATGAAATCTAAACACTTTTAGAATAATATAAAAACACAACAACAACAACAACTCCTTGGGTGAATGGGAAGTGAATTGTCCACCTGCACAACTCTGGCTAAATTGCTTAATTTGCTGTTCGTGTCCTTGCCTGGATGATGTAGAGACAGACTCAAGTCTCATCAGTGAGTTTTCAACTTGGGAGCTGTCCTTTCAGCACCACACCAGCTACAGCCTCTAATCACATGTATATTGAACATATAAACGCCACAAGTACGCACAGCTTTGGGATTGATACAGACTTCAACGCATCGCATGAGGGGGAAGAAAAACCTGTCATAGGATCACAAATTTTCACTCTTTTGATCCGTTTTCTGGCGGACTATGAACATATTTATCACACACCAATAAAGTCAAGCCAAACTCGGGTCCATATGGATGTTTTTTTTTACAGCACATTGTTCAATAGAAGCGAAAAACAGCACTGGTTGTTAACATAGCATGAAGCTAGCGTTAGCTTCCTGGTTAGCATTGTCAGTTATTAAAGTATTTATGGGCTGTTGAACCACTTTGCTCCTCTCCATGTCTCTGAAATATATATTTATTATTCAACATTTGTTAAGTAATGGTGGATCTTTGTTTTCCACCTCTTACTGCTTCGAACATCACCATATTTGGGCAATTCCAAAGATGCCGTCTGTATCTTTGTGCTGGAGAAGGCATTGACATGGCAGAAACCTATTGAAACAATACCACAGCGCTGAAATCAAAGCTGAATGTGATCCAACAAAGTTTTAGAGCAGGTGACCTTTATTTTTGTGGCTTTTTTATGGTCAGGCAGTGTATTTGGCAGGGCGTGACTGTCCTCGGATGCCCTCTGGTCTTTGGTGTCTGTTGCAGCTTACATTATCGCCACATTAAGCGCATGAGCAGGGTGGGCATTCACGTGACGTGAAAACTGGCATTACGCTCGGATAAATCACTGACCTGTCTCTAAACAGATTCCATTTCAATGGAAATTCTGCTCTGGTTCAAGGTAAAGATCTTGGCTTTGGGCCAAAGATTGATACACAAGAGCGGCTGCGGCTGTGTTTTAGATTTGTTCATATATATTCACCATATATCTATTCATGTGGTCCTGGGAAACTTGGGGCAGTGAGAGAAAGTTGGCACAAGTAATCTCAATGTGAAATTCAAAATGGAAGTAGTTGCACTTTTGATTCATTTTTGGATACGTTATTTTGTTGGCAATGATTTAAAGAGGGGGTATTATGCTTTTTTCAGTCACATAGCACCAGTCTATATCACACTACAATGATGACGAATCCTTCTGTTGGTCTGTAAATGCAGTAAATTAGAATAACTGCCTTGTATAAAATTGCTCTCTCAAAATGGCTGTAGCGAATGTCTTGAAATAGGCCTCTGTCTCTTTAAGAACCTCTGACCCTTTCAGACACGCCCCCTCCACACGCTGTCTGTGGCATCAGTGGGGAGGGGGTTCTGCTGAGGAGCAGTGGATGGTTAATCGGCTGGTGACGAAAGCTCGGAGGCGTCTCCAGGAGGTGGGGGCGTTCCTAGGAGGACTCAGGCAAACCTATCCCTAAAATGGCCGCCGTCAGAGTTTTTACAGATTACTCAAAAATACGTGAATGTGCCAAGGCAACACTTCAGGCATGTTTTTAATGAGGGAATGACATAATAACATGATGTAAAGCTTGAAAAAGTCAATTTTGCATAATACCCCCCCTTTAAAACAGGTTAACATCCCTCGTCTATTTGATGTATTTATGTTTTTCTTGTGTTTTGTTTGTGTATACTGTACGGCATTGTCCCCATAGAGAAATGCCGTCCACTGATCCGTCCTTCAGCCGGTGCCTGAGGGCGGCCTGTCAGGAGCAGTGGGTGTCATTCTCCATCTCAGCTCAGATCTTCCCGAGGTTTTTAGCTTACTGTGCAACTACACACTTTCTACACTGCACTTCTGTAAAGGCTCGACAGTCGTAGCCGTGTGTGGCAGTGTGCGGACGTGGTGTGGTCAATCTCCCAGACTTATGACAGGTTAGTGCAGAGCCGTGGGAAGATGTTTTAGTTAGGGGGTGCTGAGGGACAAAATTTACCCCCAAAATACTTTTTTATTTATTAACCTCTTAACTCCCGCCTGAACCGAGAGCATTTTCCCCAGTTCAGCTTTACCCAAATCCTGTAGGCCAGTGTAACACCTCATTTGAAAGACCTACAAAACTAAATTGATCTTTTTCCTCACATCAGATTTTTTTTTCCTCACTTTTTTTGTTGGGCAGTCGTTTCACTTTTGTCAAATTTTCGTGACTTTTTTGTAAATTTTTTGTCACTTTTTTGTCACTTTTTTGTCACTTTTCGTCAATGTTTTCTCACTTTTTTTCACATTTTCATCCTTGTTTTCGTCTCAGTTTTGTTGCTTTTTTCCAGAAGCTTTTGGACTGGGGTAAAGCTGGAGAAAATGTGCTCGGTTCAGGTGGGAGTTAAGGGGTTAATATTGCCTGCAGTTCGCAAACTATCCACCAGGGGGTGCTGCAGCGCCCTCAGCACCCTGGGTTCCCACGGCCTTGGGTTAGTGAAGAAGTTTGGGTTAAATGTTTGGGTTTTGGAAGCCGCAATGCTGATGCTTTCTACTTTGAACGTTTAAATATTTTCTACAGGAAACACTAAAGTCACAATAGGAATAAGCAAGTAGTATTTCAGCAGTATACTTTCTGTGCTTTTACTTAAAGGGATTAGATGCAAGTTGTCATTTTTATACTCACTCCTGCCACCTCTGGTCTTACGTGTAACTGCAGCTTCTATATTAAGCCTTTGCATCATTGATGGCGCTTCGGATCCGAATTAACAACTTTTTGAGTGACAGTGCAGGATTTTAGAGGCAGTTGTGGTGAACAGGTCTGAGCTCATTCTATACATTAGGACATGTAAGGGGAAGAAAATACTTAATTTTAACATTCTGTATTGTCCCTTTAAGTAATGAAATCAAGAACTTTGACCGACACAGCACTAACTTGTACGTTTAGCAGGACTGAGAGACAGTATGCACACATTTGGAAGTTTTTTGTCATCCACAAAACTTGTTCTTAGCTGTTCCTCTGGAAGAACACATCCTAAGAACAGCCAGGAGGGCTCTTGGGCACAAAAAACATCTCCAGCTCTTCATGCTCCTCATGGAACCCCCAATTCTGAGATATTTGTACATATTAAATCTCGAGTTAATTAATTAATTAAAAGAAACAAATCAATACAGTAAGCAGGGGAGGCGTCACAGGAGGAGCTACAGGAAACCAGGAAGGGACAAACAAGGAAAAGGTGGTGACAGATCGTTGTGGGGCGGAGGGAGCTGCGCAGGAGGAAGAGGAAGGAGGGGGGAGGAGCTGACCAGTGCAGGACACCACGCTCTGACTGGTCATTCATTTTGGATTTGCATTTTGCCATTCATGTCCAACCCCTGGCTGACAGATTCTCTGGGCACTTCTTGTCCTTTTATGGTGAATGAGGCTCAATGTGATTATGAAATTATCTTAAATCCAGTTCATTGGATCGAAAACTGCCAAATACTGAGCTTCATGTTAAAGATTTTTTCTTCTACTACGACTTTACTGCCGTTTTCCCCTTTTCTGCAAATTGTTTTTAAAATGTGCCTCTCAAAAACATCCTTGTATCCAGTCCTGTTCGATCTTCTACGTTATGAGCAACGTTTGAAAAACTCATAGCAACATCGCCCGCAAAGTTTTCTTTCCCTTCACCGCTCAGAGAAGGCAGAGCAGTGGAAAGTCCTGGTCTATCATCTGCTCCACTGAAGCACTCGTCCCTAAGGCCAAACGGGGACCAAATAAGTTCAACCCAAAAGTCTGCAAAATAAATACAAGCACTGACAAAGACGGGATCCTTTTTGTTTACAGTTTCCATTATAGATGCTTAGAAATCGCTGTGAAAGCTCAGGAAATGTTTTGTAACTAATGACATCACAGGGCCTTGACTCCCTCTGAAATCAAACTGTACAGAAAGCGACCTGTTTTCGATATCAGATCGGAGACACAATTGTATCTGCGTCTCCACAGATGAGTGCCTTTTTAATTATCGATAACATTGAGTGCAATAATGGTGAGGAGAAAGCATGTCAAAAGTCATTACTGCGCGTCCGATAAGGGCAAGATGAGTGAGAACTTTTTGACCACACAGGTATATGCACATGTCTTCTATTAAGGCGAGACACGGCAGGTGAAAGTATTGATTTTTCACGCGGTGGTCGAAGTGGAGATTTTTATCTATTTTCCTCCCTTTACATCTTAGTTTTCATGTCAGATATAAAAATGACAAAACTCACCCGCATGATGTTTATTTTATGATGTTTTGTCTGCGAGGTGGGGGCGACCCGGAAGTAGCTGCTGCGCCGCGTAGAAAGTCCGTCTTTCAAGCGGGTTTTCATTCATAAATATTGACAGATTTTACATCCACGTGTCCTGCTAAGGGGCCCCGTGATGACGCTTTCACCCAAATATGGTATTTTTCCTCCTACGAGACGCTGGTGCGGAAGAGTCGGAGAACAGGCCGAGCATGTGCAGTCGCTACAAAACTTCAGGGCTGGTTTTCTCTGAATGAGAGAAGCCGCACTCGGGCAGAGCCTGAGCCCTTATAGAAGCTCCCACAGACTCCAAACTTTACAGTCTGAGACACAACAAGATTTTGAAGGTTTTTTCAGAGGGATTTTTTAATATCTAATTCCTAGCCTGATTTATTCAGCTTTGAAACAAAAAAAACAGGCGAAATTTGAGTTTTTTTTCCACTGATGATTAGTTTATTGAAAAACAAAATATCCAAAATCCCCTCTGAAGAAATCTGAGTTACTAATATGTCAATAAAATAAAACCATACATTTTAATCTGGCTCAATTCATTATTTTGATTTCGTTGCCCAAAATATAGGCAATTTTGGCCATTTTAATGCTCAAAATGCCTTATTTTTTTGTGAAAACATAAAATGACAGAACAAACTTTTTTTCCCCTCACATTTATATCTGTGATGTTCAGCAAAAGTTTCAAATTGACATCTCTACATTTTTTTTTTTTTCCCCTATTCACCTGCAGTGTCTCGCCTTAAACATGAAAGATATGAAGATGTTAGGTGACAGAACTCAGCGCCTACACAACCCCCCCTCTCTTTTCCCACCTGGAGAAATTGCCAAGTTCATAACTGAGCAAAAGCCAGACTGACATTACACTGCAAATAACGTTATCGGTGCTTTATCAATCTGGAATGGCTCCTGTTGAAGACTCTTGCTGCTGATTGGTAAGAACAACATGGTGCGCGAGCTTCAAATATTGCGCCAGTGCTTGCGTGGCCAGGGTGTGGGGGCGTGGCCTAGGAAGAAGGGATCAACTGAGGCGTTGCTTCTTCCACCTTCTCTCTGCTCATCTTTACATTAACATCGCACATTTCACACACAAGGCAATTCAAAGTGCTTCACAGTTGCGTAAGATTACAAGAAAGCGGATCAATCCATTTATGATTTACAGTAAAAGGCAAGAGTGCAGGCAAAATACTTTCAGTTGTCATATGCACGGGCAAAAAGAACTGTTTTCAGCCTGGATTTGAACATGGTCAGAGTTGAGGCTTGTCTCACATCCTCATGAAGACTACTCCGGATTTCAGGTGCATGTAACTGAAATGCAGCCTCATCGCATTTATTATTGACTCTGGGAACCACCAGGAGGCCCCTCAGTGAAGTTCTCAGAGCTCGAGATGGTTCATACATATCAGATGTACTTTGGTGCTAAACCATGAAAAGAGCTGTTTTAAAGGAATAGGCCACCGTTTTTACATACTGAGATATGTTCTTACCTAACTTTAGCCGAGTTAATATATCCCCGTCTGGTCTTTGTCCGTGCGCTCTGTCACGCAAACGGAGCACATACGCAGCCTCTCCCACATGTCATATAGCTCCAAAAAAGCTCACGATAGAAGCTACCAAGCTCTTCCACGTGTTCCCTATTTAAATAAAGTTACGTGAAGTGTTTTCAAGCGAAGTATATTTACACAGAAATGTAACATGTCGATTTTATAAGCAGATAAAAAGGGGGACTATATTGTGAGGCGTAATGATACGAGGAGCAAAACGTCCGCGCAGTAACTCCTAAAGGTTATTGACGGAAGTGAGTGGGGGAAGTCTTTAGGAGTTACTTTGCGGACGTTTTGCTCCTCGTATCATTACGCCTCACAATATAGTCCCCCTTTTTATTTGCTTATAAAATCGACATGCTACATTTCTGTGTAAATATACTTTGCATGAAAACACTTCACATAACTTTATTTAAATAGGGAACACGTGGAAGAGCTTGGTAGCTTCTATCGTGAGCTTTTTTGGAGCTATATGACATGTGGGAGAGGCTGCGTATGTGCTCCGTTTGCGTGACAGAGCGCACGGACAAAGACCAGACGGGGATATATTAACTCGGCTAAAGTGAGGTAAGAGCATATCTCAGTATGTAAAAACGGTGGCCTATTCCTTTAATGTCTATTCTCTGAGTGACAGGAAGCCAGTACAGAGACTGGAGCACTGGACTAATATGGTCGTATTTCCTGGTTCTGGATGTGCTGCAGTGTTAATTTTGGCAACATATTTTAGTTTTAGTCTTAGTCTTTTGACTTTACTTGACTTTAACAAAAACTGAAAAAGCTTAGCTTAGCTTAGCTTTCAAATGAGGCATTACACTGGCCTATAGGCTGTAAACTTTTACATTTGGGTCAAGGTGAATAGGAGAAAACGCACGTGGTGGAGCCGGGGGTTCGGTGTTTACCACTGAACAAAAAAACACTACTACTACTGTTAGTTTTGGGCTATTTTCCCGTGAGTATTTCAAGATGTTTTTGCTACATTTCTTTACCCGTGCAATCCCTTCTCTCTTACATTTGTTGCACCCATTTTACTCATGTCATGTCGCTCCAACCGGTACGAGAAACCCACATACCCGAGCGGCCATGCATACAGCAACAGCCCATATGAATAAATCAAGGCACACGTGCAGAAAGGCTCGTAGCTCTCATTACGTATTCCCCGCCTGCTGCTCTCTGATTTCACCTAGTCACGTTACAGTACGACTCCAGATGGAAGTGTGAGGATGGAGATGCGGCGCTGGAGGAGAAATGGCAACAATCTGTGCCCTTTGCCTTTGAGCAGAAATGATGGAGAAAGTGGATTCAGGTCGGGATCGTCGTCACGGAGACGAGCAGCGGTGAAACAGTTAATTTGCTGGGAATGAACACGTTATATAACTACTGTACAGTATTATAAGTCAATCTTTGTGGTTCTTGCTTTGTGTGGTGTAGAGAGGTTCGGATTAAGTTGGAACCGTTGTTTTTTTTTTTTCTCGCTTTTTAACAAAAAAAGCAACCTTTGGTCCTCTTCCATTGCTGAATCGTTCCACTTGGTTTGTCTTTGTGGCCCACAGGTGATCATTGGATCTATTCTGTGCAGTTCTGCTACTAAGCCAGGTGCTAGATTGCAAGTAGTACCTAAAAGTCGTGAGTGCTTTTTTGTGGGCGTATTGTACCCGATTTACTATGAGAAGTAAGGAAAAAGCAAGGAAAGTTTATTTTTAGAGCACATTTCCCACACAAGGCAATTCAAAGTTCTTCACAGTTGCATAAAATTACAAGAAAACAGATCAAATCAATCAAACATCAACATAAAAAAATAATCTATTACAGTAAAAGGCAAGCGTGCAGATAAAATACTTTCAGTCATATGCATCGGTAAAAAGAACTGTTTTCAGCCTGGATTTGAACATTGTCAGAGTTGAGGCCTGTCTCACATCCTCGTGAAGACTGTTCCAGATTTTAGCTGCATGAAACTGAAACACAGCCTCACCGTGTTTAGTCCTGACTCTGGGAACCACCAGGAGGCCCCTCCCTGATGGTTCATACGGCTGTAACATGTCAGAGATGTACTTTGGTGCTAAACCATGAAAAGAGCTGTTTTAAAGTCTATTCTCTGAGTGACGGGAAGCCAGTGCAGAGACCGGAGCACTGGACTAATATGGTCGTATTTCCTGGCTCTCGTCAGGACTCGAGAAGCTCTGCGTATTTTTACTGCCGCAAACCTAATGAATAAATGAGTTTACTGCGTGAACACAGACGACCTAAAAAGTTAGGATGGATGAATGACAGATTAATAGGGTCACGATTCTACATTTTTGCAATTTTACGATTATTCACTATTATCAAAATTAAAGAAGAAAATATTGAGAATTTCTCAAAACAAGACATGCGCATTAAAGGGACAGAATGCGAGTTGGTCATTTTTATACTCACTGCTGCCACCTCAGGTCTTACACGTAACTGCGGGTTTAGTAGTTTAGTTTATTTGAGCAGTTAATTTTTTCCCTCAAAATTTCACAATCTTACAGTTAATGGAAGCTCAAAGGGAGTAAGACAGAAGCAAGAAGCTTATTGGTGCCTCCTGTGCTCATGTAACTTACATTTGCATTTCATGATGTTACAGGTAGACATTACTTTGACATTTACATCAGATAAACAATCCTTCCTGAGTATTCTGTGTCAGTTTCAAAACTCAAGTATATACTAGTACATACTTCTTTTTTTTTATCCTAATGTAGTTACAATTGTCAACATACAACCAGCAGACTTATTTGCAGCATGGGTGAACAAAGAGGTTTTAGCTGCATTTTACATAATTTTCACAGCATGTTAATAAACTACTACTACTACTACTACTACTACTACTACTACTACTACTACTACTACTACTACTACTACTACTACTACTACTAACAAATGAAAACAGTCTTTTAAACATGAGTTACTTTTCCCTGCAGTCTGAATTATAAATATAAAATATTATTTTTATTTTTGTTAGTTTCTGGCAGTTTTTCTGTCAGTGGTTCCCCTGTGATGCCCCGGCCCCTGTTTACTCGGATTCGCCCCTGCTTAAAGTAGATTCCGCGCAGCCTTCAGTCCCGCTGTGACCGGGCTCTGTGTGGCTGCGGGAAATAGCGACTAAATGCTGGAACTTTTGTGAGAACACGTTAAAACACTGAAAAGCCCCCAAGATGTCTGTCATTAATCCAGCTCTTACGCATCGTCGTTCTGGAGGCTCCGTCTGCGCCGGAGCTTCAGTCATTGTTTCAAATGTTTCTCTGTCCTTAATAAATGTCTATGCATCTTCACCTCCTCACTCACTGTAGAAAACGTTTAATGCATCCAAAGAAACACACATTTCCTCCTGCCTTTTCGCAGTTTTGTGCAGTTTCACTCAAAAATAAATAAACTATAAAGTCACAGGGAGTCATTGAGAGTCATTGGCCTCAAGTCTCAAGTCACAAACAGCAAGTCCTAAGTCTTTTTAGAGCTTTGGTCAAGTAAGTCTCACTCGAGTCTCCCATCTCTACTGTCATTGTGCACATAGTCTATTTTCATCCATCAATCCCCTACAGCAACATTTAAGGAAACTGATTGATTATGTTGTTGAAGCTTTCAAACCGCACACTAACATGGACTTAAGGTCTGAGGCTGGATCATGGAGTAAATGACATTGACATTTTTGCCCCTAAAACCTCGTCCTCACAGTCGGGATACCCACAGGGCCTGGAGATGCTCCGGGATGAACAAACCTTTCATTTCCGCTAATTTCCTTCTAACTGCATCTGGCACCTGCCAAAGACGCTCTCGTCAAGTCACTGGAAAAGAAGCTCACAAGATCATGACAAAGTGTCCAGTCGGGCCAACAAGTTTGACCTCCAAGACAGAAAGACAATTGATTAGAAGAGATAATTGTTTGGGAGCCTTTTTGCTCTGTAGCACCATGTGGATCAGGTTATGAGTTTGATTTATTTATTTATTTATTTATTTAAGTAGGGACAGTACATATTAATGAACACATAATATATGTAAATATGTCAGATTTTAGCCATAGGCTAATTTCCATCTGTTGTCCCTAGACAGGCTGATGTGAAACTTCACATTGAACATTTAACAATGACACACAACAAAGTCACAAGACAGTACAGGAACAGAACGACTGCAGGACAAGGAACAATGGGACCACAAGATACACATTCAAATATACTGTACAAAGAACATTAGGGATCTCAGGCAAATACAATGACAAAAGACTGGACAGGACAGAGGACAGGGAGGACAGGGAAGGGTGAGGCAGAAAATGGGAGCGAAGGCGGTTCACTTCCACAAACCCAGGGGAAGACTTAATTCATTAATTGCTACGGATTTATAAAAATCTAAAATTTCATTAAGTTTTTTTTCTCTCTCTTTAAAATACCTATCTAAAGTGCTGTGGTGCCCTAAGGTACGTTTTACATAAAATGTTATCGATTATGTTGACAGGTTTGTGTTGATCTGAGCCACTCCTTTAAGTGACTTTTAAATGATTTGAAGCTGATTGCCTCCCTCACAGTTTGATATAAATCTACCAACAAGCCGGACAAGTTAGTCCACGATGGCAGCAGGCAGAGTCACAGCAGTTTCATTGGACAATTGACTCTGTGCATAACTTCAAATCATAACCCAAGAAGTGACTTCCTGTTTCGTTCCAGCACACCAAAATAAAAGCACACATCTCGTCTCATTGATTAGGCTTTTGTCTGTTAATAGTTAGGCAGAAATAAAGTTGAAGTAATGAACTGCTGAACTAATGAATACGACGGTGCTTTTATTTTGTGTGCAGGATCGAAACAGGAAGTCAACAGAAGCACTTCTCTGTACTTATTACAGGAAATTTATTATTGCAAAGAACTTTCATAATCCACTATGGGAGTCTCATACAGTTCACCTGGTCCTCCTGCTGTCCATGTGCCTGGGCAAGACAGTGTTTTGTGCCTGGATAACTCAGGTATTAAAGGAATAGGCCACTGTTTTTACATACTGAGATATGTTCTTACCTTAGCTTTGACGAGTTCTTTAGGACCTGTCTGATCTTATATAATTACACAAAATTAAACAATGTGGATTTTCTAAGCGGATAAAAGGGGGAACTATATTGTAAGGCGTAATAATACCAGGAGTAATTTGGTGTCCGCACAGTAAAGTGAATATTACTGCGCAGTAAAGTGAAGATTACTGCACGGATTTCGAACTACTCCTGGTATTATTGCGATGATTTATGATTGAAGGCACGGGTGAAGATCAGACAGGTCCAAAAGAACTCGTCAAAGCTAAGGTAAGAACATATCTCAGTATGTAAAAACGGTGGCCTATTCCTTTAATGACGTGTAAAACAACAAATAACAATCAGTCAAATTCTAACTTTTTTTTTTTTTTTGCTGTGACACCAAGCACGGCACTTGACAATAAAACAACATGTCAGATTACAGTGAACTACAGTGTAATGATGCACAGCACATTTAGTGAGTGTTAAAGCCTCGCGGCCCAGGAGACACATGTGCACCACTGACCCACATAAACAAACTGGACCGTTTCTTCCACAGACAGAGTCGGTGCACGCTTCAGGGCCATTTGAATATTACTTTTGCCCGTGTGTGAGATCTAATCTACAGAACCAGAATATGTGGATTAAACCGTGTTCGATTTGACCTATAATCTACAGCGGTGGAAGAGATTAGAGGAAATCTACGCCAGATAAATCTAAACGATTCTCAACATGTTTGTATCGAAAGTGTCACCAAACACACACTTTTCTCCTTTACTTGAAGAATTTGCCTGGAGTTGCGAGTTACATTATTTTGAAGTAATAATGTGCCATGTGTTTAGTCTTTAGTAACCCTTCCTTCCTTCCTTCCTTCCTTCCTTCCTTCCTTCCTTCCTTCCTTCCTTCCTTCCTCCCTCCCTCCCTCCCTCCCTCCCTCCCTCCCTCCCTCCCTCCCTCCCTCCCTCCCTCCCTCCCTCCCTCCCTCCCTCCCTCCCTCCCTCCCTCCCTCCCTCCCTCCCTCCCTCCTTTCCTTCCTTCCTTCCTTCCTTCCTTCCTCCCTCCCTCCCTCCCTCCCTCCCTCCCTCCCTCCCTCCCTCCCTCCCTCCCTCCCTCCCTTCCTTCCTCCCTCCCTCCCTCCCTCCCTCCCTCCCTCCCTCCCTCCCTCCCTCCCTCCCTCCCTTCCTTCCTTCCTTCCTCCCTCCCTCCCTCCCTCCCTCCCTTCCTTCCTCCCTCCCTCCCTCCCTCCCTCCCTCCCTCCCTCCCTCCCTTCCTTCCTTCTTTCCTTCTTTCCTTCCTTCCTTCCTCCCTCCCTCCCTCCCTCCCTCCCTCCCTCCCTTCCTTCCTTCCTTCCTTCCTTCCTTCCTCCCTCCCTCCCTCCCTCCCTCCCTCCCTTCCTTCCTTCCTTCCTTCCTTCTTTCCTTCTTTCCTTCTTTCCTTCCTCCCCTCCCTCCCTCCTTCCTTCCTTACTTCCTTCCTCCCTCCCTTCTTTCCTTCTGTCCTTCTTTTCCTTCCTTCCTTCCTTCCTTCCTTCCTTCCTTCCTTCCTTCCTTCTTTCCTTCCTTCCTTCCTCCCTTCTTTCCTTCTTTCCTTCTTTTCTTTCCTTCCTTCCTTCCTTCTTTCCTTCTTTCCTTCCCTCCCTCCTTCCTCCCTTCCTTCCTTCCGTTCCTTCTTCCCTTCCTCCTTCCTTCCTTCCTTCTTTCCTTCCTTCCTTCCGTTCCTTCCTTCCTTCCTTCCTCCCTCCCTCCCTCCCTCCCTCCCTCCCTCCCTCCCTCCCTCCCTCCCTCCCTCCCTCCTTCCTTCCTTCCTTCCTTCCTTCCTTCCTTCCTTCCTTCCTTCCTTCCTTCCTTCCTTCCTTCCTTCCTCCCTCCCTCCCTCCCTTCCTCCCTCCCTCCCTCCCTCCTTCCTTCCTTCCTTCCTTCCTTCCTTCCTTCCTTCCTTCCTTCCTTCCTTCCTTCCTTCCTTCCTTCCTTCCTCCCTCCCTCCCTCCCTTCCTTCCTTCCTTCTTCCTTCCTCCCTTCCCCTCCCTCCCTCCTTCCTTCCGTTCTTTCCTTCCTTCCTTCCTCCCTTCTTTCCTTCTTTCCTTCTTTTCTTTCCTTCCTTCCTTCCTTCTTTCCTTCTTTCCTTCCCTCCCTCCTTCCTCCCTTCCTTCCTTCCGTTCCTTCTTCCCTTCCTCCTTCCTTCCTTCCTTCTTTCCTTCCTTCCGTTCCTTCCTTCCTCCCTCCCTCCCTCCCTCCCTCCCTCCCTCCCTCCCTCCCTCCCTCCCTCCTTCCTTCCTTCCTTCCTTCCTTCCTTCCTTCCTTCCTTCCTTCCTTCCTTCCTTCCTTCCTTCCTTCCTCCCTCCCTCCCTCCCTCCCTCCTTCCTTCCTTCCTTCCTTCCTTCCTTCCTTCCTTCCTTCCTTCCTTCCTTCCTTCCTTCCTTCCTTCCTTCCTTCCTACCTTCCTTCCTTCCTTCCTCCCTCCCTCCCTTCCTTCCTTCCTTCTTCCTTCCTCCCTCCCCCTCCCTCCCTCCTTCCTTCCGTTCTTTCCTTCCTTCCTCCCTCCCTCCCTCCCTCCCTCCCTCCCTCCCTCCCTCCCTTCTTCCTTCTTTCCTTCCTTCCTCCCTCCCTTCCTTCCTTCCTCCCTCCCTCCCTCCATCCCTCCCTCCCTCCCTCCCTCCCTCCCTCCCTCCCTCCCTCCCTCCCTCCCTCCCTCCACTCTTCATAGGCTGTAGTCGTGTTTCACAACCAGGTGTACTTGAGGACTTAGCAGGCGAACCTTTTCAATCTCCAGTAACCTGTGAATTTCTGGAACACCTCCATAACTTAACCCTTATCTCTCCGAACACAAACCCCTCTGACCACGTGCACCTTCGCAGATAAACATCAAACGTCTTGAATCTAAATAATCCCTGATCTCACAGCGCTGCTCCCTTATCATTAAGCTTCACAGTCAACACGGCTTTTTCCATTTAATAACTCGATTACATTATAAACCCATTCGTGTGGCTAAGTGCAGCGGGCGCCCCGGCCACAGCCTCCTCGCTCGGCCGCCTCCCTGCATTTAATCAGGTGTGAGGACTTTCCCAGGCTCAATCTCCCCCCGTGATTACAGCGCTTCGGCCACGGTTACAATGCCACTACTCTGATTGCTTCTGATGTTGATATTAAGAAAGGAAACACCATCAATCTGGGCTGCAACACATTAAACTCAACTCATAAAAGGCCTCATTAAGATCCAGATTGCTTTTATAGGGGTGCATATTGTCAATCTAGTGCTTTATGATTGGCCGGTTGTTTTTTCATTCACATTTTGCAGCTTTGGAGAACAAACTGATAGTTGTATTATTTAGATTTAGTCGATTGTTCGCCCGTGAAACTCCAGCAGGTTTCAGAAAGTTGACTGAATGGTGAATGGTCGCAGCTGCGGGGTTTCGAACCGCCGACCCTCCGACCCTCTGACCCTCCGACCCTCCGACCCTCCGACCCTCCGACCCTCCGACCACGAGGGATCTGTCGGCCCAAAGACTCGTGTCCACATGTTTGTCAGAGAACACAAACAGCAGAGTCGTCCCCGAAAATGTGCCTAGTCTTGCTCTGATTAAAAAAAATAAAGTATTTTATTGACAACTTAAAAGAAGCATTTAGCCCATGGTTCAACTCATAGTTCCTACATTTCTTCCTTCATTCCTTCATTAATTAATGTCTTCCTTCCTTCCTTCCTTCCTTCCTTCCTTCCTTCCTTCCTTCCTTCCTTCCTTCCTTCCTTCCTTCCTTCCTTCCTTCCTTCCTTCCTTCCTTCCTTCCTTCCTTCCTTCCTTCCTTCATTCTTCCCTCCCTTCATTAATTCATTTCTTCTTTCATTCATTCTTTCCTTCCTTCCTTCCTTATTTCTTTTCATCCTTATTTCATCCTTATTTCATTCCTTATTTCTTTTCTTCCCTTCGTCATTCCTTCATTCATTCTCTTCTTCCTTCCTTCCTTCCTTCCTTCCTTAATTCATTCATTTTTTCTTTCACTCTTTCATAGATTCATTTTTTTCTTTCCTTCCTTCCTTCCATCATTTCTTTCTTTCTTTGCTTCCTTTCCGTCCTTCCTACTTCCTTCCTTCATTATTTCTTTCCTTCCCTTCTTCATTCCTTCATTCTCTTCTTCCTTCCTTCATTAATTCATTAATTTCTTCTTTCATTCTTTCATAGATTCATTTCCTTCCTTCCTTCCATCATTTCTTTCTTTCTTTCTTTCTTTGCTTCCTTTCCTTCCTTCCTTATTTCTTTCCTTCTCTTGTTCCTTCCTTCATTAATTCCTTAATTTCTTCTTTCATTCTTTCTTTGCTTCCTTTCCTTCCTTCCTTCCTTCCTTCCTTCCTTCCTACTTCCTTCCTTCCTTCATTATTTCTTTCCTTCCCTTCTTCATCATTCATTCTCTCCTTCCTTCATTAATTCATTCATTTCTTCTTTCATTCTTTCATAGATTCACTTCTTTCCTTCCTTCCATCATTTCTTGCTTTCTTGCTTTCTTTCTTTCCTTGCTTCCTTTCCTTGCTTCCTTTCCTTTCCTTCCTTCCCTTTGCCCTTGTTTGTGCTGTCCTCCTCCATGCCCTATCTTTTAATCCATCTCCCCCCCTTCAGTTGGAGACCCTCGATTACAGCTGCTTTAATTCATCTTGACGTCTAATTTGATCAAAAAAACTGTGGCCAGGCCGCGTTGCAAACGATGACGACTGCGACTGCGACGGGGCCACGGAGGCGAACGCCGACTTTGTCTCTGAGCTTGACGAGCGCTGACTGACTGAGAAAACATCCACTCGCATCAGGTCTCGTCGCCTGGAGCTGTGGATTTGTTCAGAAAGAGGAGCTTTATTAACGGAGCCAGTGAACCGCAGACGGGGCAGACTGTATGAGCCCCGGCGCTGTTGCTGATTCTATTTTTGAAGCAGGTTCAGACCGAAAGTGACCCCAGAGGAAAAAGTTCAGCAAAAAGTTAAAACTAAAGACTCTTTTTGGATGCTGGGTGTAATTTATGACTTTGAATGCTGCTTGTTAAAATGCGAAGCTCAACTCTAGCTTCTGATCAGCGGGTATTGAAAGCCTTTTTGTGGACGTATGTCTAATGTTATCAATTTTGTGTCTTTTGCAGCTATTTGTAACTTCCGCGGCTCCGTGAACCAGGGCCTGGCACTGGAGGTGGGGGAGACGGTTCATATCCTCGAGAAGTGTGAAGGTAAGACTGGATTTTATTTCATTAAACACCTTTAAACATAATGAATGGACAAAAACAGGAGGCAGAGAGAGAGCTTGTCGATGGTCACTGCTTCCTGGAGTGGGAGGGATTTCATGGGACTCAGCTTTTTGACACTCCAGAGAATGTGGGATAACTTATATCATGCTAAATCGACTTTTAGGAGTTTTTAGCCATGTTGTTATGCTATTTCCTTATCAAAAACACCCCCAGAGTGCTTTGTGGCTTCATTCACGCATTTCTCAGCAATCCTCCTGAATCCTGCTCTCTGAGAAGCTGCTCCGCCCTCTGCTGGAAAACCACTGACTTGTTCCCTTCTGACGTCAGAATGGAATGGAAGTGCTCGACGTTTATTTCTGTAAATGGTTGTTATACATAAATAGATAAAACATTTAAAAAAGAAAGAGCTGGATGTGTCCATGCCGTGCTGCCCCTGCGGAAAAATCAAACGCACCCCCTGAGCGTCTGAACAGACGTCATGTTTGCACCGAAAGCTGTGAAGGAGCTCTTTCTAACCTACTTTGGGACACCTGTCCTTTTTTCTTACCTAGCAACAATGTGCCAAAAAGGGCTGTGTGGCTACGAGAGGACAGGACTTTATTCAACCCTCCTAAAGAGGAGAACACTCGCCAGAAGTTGGACTTTCTTTCCGGAATTCAACGACAATCAGCCAAAATAATGTTCGTCTCTGACCGTCACTTTACTGATGGATGCTTGGTGAAGTGGATTAAACTCTTATAACCAGAGATAGGGATGCACCGATATCGATACCGGTGTCGGGCCGATACCACATGCTTGTACTCATACTCGTACTCATTCATGAGGTCCCAATACCAGAAACCGATACCATTTGATGTGCAGCCAGCGCACCAACGAGGCGCAGCTCGCAGCTGAGGAGAGAAGAAGCAACAAACTGGAGAATTCTTTAGTGGTAATACAATATTCTACATAGAGCTGACTTTATTACAAACTGTGCTCTCTAAATCAGAGTCTGTGCTGGATTTAACCAGAGCTAAATGTTGTTCGTGCTGCAGCGTCTGCAGTGTTGACAAGACACAGGCTAATGTTGCTAACTCAAGGCTAGCAGTTTTGGCCAGTTTGACGCCGTTTTATGCCCAGGGGTTTATTCATCTGAAAAACTAACCCAGCGACTAAAAAGTCCTCAGAAAATCCAAATTAAAGACATACAGCATGTTTATATCGAGCCAAAATGAGCTGCAGCAGAACAATGAAAACACTGTAGCTACAAACACACGAGAGAGACCATTTAAATAACCATCTCAATACTATTGTTTAAAAAAAATACATAAAGGAAATAAAGCACAGGCTTTGGGGAGTTTTTGGACATGGGCTTTTCTGTCTGTGTAATAAAGTGCAATAAAAATAAAATTATATTGAATGAAAATAAATAAATAAATGGCATCAGCACAATTCTAATATAACTGCTCTTTAATGTGTCGCCTACTTTACTGAAGGAAATGTACATGAGTAAATTAACTTTTACATTTACAAACCAATCTGCTGTGAAAAAAGTAAGAAGCCTTGTACTCGTATCGGTATTCGGTATCGGCGAGTACTTAAATCAAAGTTCTCGTACTCGTATCGGTGCATCCCTAACCAGAGATGATGGAGCGGTCGGTGAGTCGCGGGTTAGCGTGTCTGTGTTAGACATTTATGAAGCTGTGTTGCAAATGTCAACTCCTTATAACTGCATTGTGAAGTAACTTCACTTATAGCTGTGATATTATATTTCTACTACTGCTAAAGTTGCATCGGCTGCATCAACTGGGGGAGAGGGGGCGGAGTTAACTGAATCCAAGCGTCGTGTCTTCCGGGTTAAAAAAATACCTCCAGAAAATACTTATATTTCTCACAAAAATGAGCACTTCATAGTGGGGCTGAAAGATCTATCGTATCGATATCGAGATATGAACATTCAAAATGTTAAAATTGAAAAAGCAAGATATAAACGATATAGATTTGGATAGACAGAGATGAATATCGAGATTTGAAATTTTGTCCATATCATTCAGCCCTACTCCATAGTGGTAGAGGTACAATATATCATAGAAATGCCTAAACTTTACTTTGGAATGGCTAAAACAGCAAGATACCGATACTATAAAGACAAGTGACACAAAGCATTTTATTTATATACAGTTAAAGAAATGCAGTGTCACTTATTTCTGACACATTGTTGCGAACACTCGACAGAAAACCAATTGTCAGTTGGAAATGTTGCTGTGTGTTCAGACTCCCCACAATAATGGCCTGTTAAGAACACTGTGAAAGCTCCTCCATTACCGGAACTATCGCCAACTCTGTAACTCTGTAACTCTGTAAAAAATTGCGAACCGGCTGAAAGTTTGTGCCGAATGGAGGAAATGAGCCGAGTCCTCGTGATTATGTGCTGCTGGGACTGTCAGAGAGAGAGAGAGATGCATTTGTAAAGAATGTAGAGAGTGCCATTAGCCTCAGCTGGCCATGCTCCGAACATTCATATACAGTATTACTGACACACATGGAGGGGAGGGGTTGGGACAAACAAAGAGGAGACAATTTTTATGTGTAATTTCCCTCTCTCATTTCAAGCCAAACCAAGTAAGTTGTTAAGCTCTTTAGAGTGTCAATATTTCTGTTTTTTAGCTCGTTCGGACCCTGTAGTGCCGATTATCTTCTGCTTTTGAATCAGCCTTCGACGTCAGGGAAGCTCGTCAGGAACAGTAGGAGACTCAGTGTAGCAGCTCATTTTTATTTATTTATTTGACAGGGACATTGCACAACAGATGTGTTGCACAGACCAGGAATAGCTACAAGCTAATTTTCCTCTGTTGTCCCTGGGAACAGGCAAAGTGAGGTTTATACAGTGGACGATGAGCATTCTTACTGGTGAGTCCATTCACAATATAAAATAGAGAAAAAAGCACCGGCAAAAGGATCACCTCAATAAACATTCAGATGCAATATTTACAGTATTTGCAATTGAAATTACAATTATTTACAGTTTTGTATTTATTTTCACCTTCCTACATTGTTAAAGGAATAGGCCACCGTTTTTACATACTGAGATATGTTCTTACCTTAGCTTTGACGAGTTCTTTAGGACCTGTCTGATCTTCACCCGTGCCTTCAGTCACGTAAACACAGCGCAGACGGCGTTAGCATTTAGCCTCTCCCTCTCTCCACTATAGCTCCAAAACTGGTCAAGATAGAAGCTACCAAGCTCTTCCATGTTTTCCCTATTTAAATATGGTTACGTGAAGTGTTCCACTACAAAGTATATTTACACAAAAGTAAACAATGTGGATTTGTACTCCATATATTGGCATCCGCACAGTAAAGTGAAGATTACTGCGCGGATTTCGAACTACTCCTGGTATTATTACACCTAACAATATAGTTCCCCCTTTTATCCGCTTAGAAAATCCACATTGTTTAATTTTGTGTAATTATACTTTGTAGTGGAACACTTCACGTAACCATATTTAAATAGGGAAAACGTGGAAGAGCTTGGTAGCTTCTATCTTGACCTGTTTTGGAGCTATAGAGGAGAGAGGGAGAGGCTAAATGCTAACGCCGTCTGCGCTGTGTTTACGTGACTGAAGGCACGGGTGAAGACCAGACAGGTCCTAAAGAACTCGTCAAAGCTAAGGTAAGAACATATCTCAGTATGTAAAAACGGTGGCCTATTCCTTTAACGCAGAATTGGTTGATAGAGACCAAGTTGTGTTGCGGTTTGTAAGATGGGAAAATATCAACGCATGGATGGATGGATGGATGGATGGACATTTCACAGTTCATCAGTTCTGAAAGATCTCCAGGTTATGAGTGAACAACATGGGGGCCAGCACACAGCCCTGTGGGAAGCCTGTGCAGAGTGTGATGACTACAGAGGTGTTGTTTCTGACCTGCAGATTGAGACCATTTATGAAAATATACAGTATATAGAGCCCGGTCAGTTCATTTATTATTATTATTTTGCCTGGACTGCACATTTGCACCTCTGTATAAATGGACACAAGACGGTTCTATATAGCACTGACGGTGATATGGAACTGGCAGCCTCAACAGTAATGCAACCCTCAGCTATCGATTATAAATATAGAATACCATAAAACACTTGAGATCGCATTAGGCTTCCATTATGGGGCCGGTCGCAGTTTAGGTGCTACTGCCAGCTACTCAAGTGCCCATAGACTCAAACTGTGTGCCGTTGTATTAAAGAGGTTTTTCCAGATCTCTTCAGTAATTATAGCTGCAGGGAACAAGGGAGCGGATATGAGCTGATATCACAAAGCTCTATGGGTGTGAAGGGAGCACCTGGAGATTTGGAGAGTAAGTACAAAACAGAAGAAAAGGATTAAGGAAGGATCAACAGGGGGATACAAGGCGCATGGTATGGAGCAATGTGATTTTGTCTTGTGGCGCATTGTTTCTGAGTCCAGAATAGAAAAGCGAGCTTCGTTTAGCCAAAGCTGAGATGCAGGGCAAAACGTGATCAAGAAATAAGCAAAATATTTCTTGGAATAAGTGAATTTGTACTTGATTTGTGTGACTAATTTCACAAAAACTGTCCGTATAAGTCAAGTTTTATGCACTTTTAGGGGACTTTAAATTTAGAGATATGAATTTGAAACTTTTGCTGGAGATCACTGAGCTTTCGGTCAATCTGTGTTGTCATATAGACTAGGGCTGTCAACGTTGAAGCGTTAACTCGCAATGAATCATTAGTGCATTAATCATGAATTAATCACATCGTGTGCTTTGACCAAACAGACTCCTGTTTCTGAGCACACATGACCTGAAAGGCAAAGCACTTGTATTAACTACTGTAAGCCAGAGGTCTCCAACCTTTTTACATGATGAGCTGCTTTTATGTAAAAGATCCAACAGAGAGCTACTAATGTTTGAGGGCCGATTTACATCACTGCCAAAACACTAAAGGCCAAACCTCACCATTGTAGCCTCAAGTAAAGAACTTCTTTTCTGCAAATGCCAATGTTTTACATTCTGTCATGTGACTTTGGGACCCACCATTACCCTAAGAACCCTAGAATGACAAGCTGCAACCCAATTAAAACTGTAATGTGTCATGTATCGTATAAAACATTGTATTTTCCACACAGGTTTTTATTGAACAAGCAGTATGCTTTTAAGAAATAAAAACAACCCAATAACACTCCCTGTAGACTCGCGACTCATTGAAAATGGTTCCGTAACCCACTTTTGGGTCCGGATCCACCATTTGAGATTCACTGTCTTACATGATATATGACCAACTGGGATGTTCTGCCAGGAAATTTCAACAATGCTATACTACTATACACTATTGCTCACATTTTTAGACTTTTACAGGTTTTTGGTTTCTTATGATTTTGATGATGTTTCTCAAAATCATTTTGGGGCTGGAGGGCTGGATTTTCCCCTCGGGCCTGACGTTGCCTGTACTAATCAATGGCCGCTGGCTGCTCTGCTTTATGCCCACGACACTAGAGGCTGCTCCGCTATTGCTGTAGTACCTCAATATCGCCGCTAGTCTCCCATTGAAAAGCATTGGACTTTAGACACGTTAAAAAACACTCTAACGCCTGGTTTGTATTTTTTCAACACTACACTAGGCTAGATATTCCTCCTGAGATAACGCTGGGTTAGTCACAATCAAAGAAGCCAGGCTGGTTTTCGTAAGAAGAATTTTAGAAATCTCGAACTTCATGAGGGTCGGACTGTTAGCATTGGAGCTGCGCGAGCTACACGTCACGCAAGGGCGGAGTCTACAGTGAAGTTCCCGCCCTTATGCCCTTTTTAGGGACATGCTTCGTCAGAGCCGGGGAGGGGAGTCTGTAAATCAGCCATGAATTCCCCCTCGAGCGTGGTCATTGTGGTAAACGGGGAGGAGTGAGCAGAAGCTGCCCATTTATATATACAGTACAGTCTATGGTACTAATGCATCAAAGTGGCTTGACTAATTTCAACGAAAATGACTTTCATTTTGTCCTTATATACCCTACTTTATGTACCTAGAAATCTTCAACACTCAAAGAAAATGTATCTAAAATGTGACATGTCAATGTGTGGAGAAATGTTGAAAGACTTGAGTGAGCGAGAAAGGTCCAGAGAGAGAGATCAGCTGCTGGGCTTTTCCCTTAGAATAATGAAATGTGAGCAAATGCTTTAAATATGAGTGTCTTATGTCGGCCAAGTATTAATAATCAATATAATTATTAGAGAAAAGGGTCGATTAACCATGATTATCTGATAAAAAAAAGAAAAACATTAAAGAAGAGGTTTGCTTTTACAACATACTTTACAAAGCAGAAAGTCTACTATATACTATATGAGCTCAACTACTATATGAGCTTTAAATTTTGCTTTCCGGCTTCGCCGATATTCGTAATTCACCTACTTGTTTGTTTAAGATTTCTGCCGACCGTGGATAATCTAATTAAAAGAACCACTCATTGGATAAAATGCGTGTCATTGTTGAAAATTTGCGCCGCTCCTTCCACCTGTGTCCCTGAATGCACCACGGACCGACCGCCTTCTTTGTTGCCTGTTTTTTTTTAATCTTGTATCACCTCAGTTCAATGGTTTGAACTGTCCCGAATATGCCTCGACGGTGCAGCTCTGATTATCATATAGATGACAGAGAGGAGTAAACAGCGCTCACACAGGGCGACTAAATGGACTCTGATTGGTTATTAATTAAAGAGCCAATTTGATGCTAATCTTGTCTCATTTGCATATTTGATCAGATTATGCCCAACTGTGCAGGAACGAATTGGGCGATTTGGGCACAAAAAGCTTCATCACTTGAGGATTGTCATTTATGGACTCACTGTTTAGTAACAGGGGTTATTAATGTGTGCCAGAAACATATGATTTTGACATTTTACCCACAATAATATCGTAATGCTTTGTATTTATACACCGTCGAAGTACTGTAAAAAGAAATTGCAATTTGAAAAAAGTCAGTTTTGTGACCTTGATAACATATTAGCTTCTATGTACATGCTATTTTCTTGTTTTGCCGCAATTGGATCTAGATCAGCAGGCTTTCTTCCGTCCATATCTAAGTGGATGTTTCGGTAACACTTTATATCAAAGCAGAACTAAGTAACTCATGCCCCTAGAGGCCATAAGCGCCACAGCAGGTGTCGTAGCATGTTGCTTTTTTTTACTCATTAATTGTCCGTGAGAGTAAATCCTACGCTGACAGAAAAGACAAAGGGAGAGAGGAATATTGTACATCCAATTACACAATGGAGATATTTTTTTTCAATCAAACACGGCGCTAGTCCGTTAGCTTCTTCCTCATGATTCTATTAGTGTGAAAATTGCGGGGAAAATTAACACTTGTATTACGACAATGAAAAGGATTTATTAAGGTAAACAAGTTACTTAGTACTGCTTTAAGGTGTGCTCGTTAAGTATTTATGAGGTATCGATAAGTATTAATGATTAATAGGTCATGAATAATATGCTTGAATAGATATTAATAAGACCCCTCCTAGAACTGCCACCTTAACGTGGTGGAGGGGTTTGAGCGCCCGAATGATCCTGGAGCTCTGTGTCGGGGGCTTCGTGCCCCTGGTAGGGTCTCCCAGGGCAAACAGGTCCAACGTGACAGGTCAGACAAAGAGCGGTTCAGAAGCCCCTTATGAGAGACCGACAGGCCCGGTTAGAACCATGAGGCCGTCCTCCTGTGGACCCACCACCTGCAGGAGGAGCCATAAGGGGCTGGTGCAATGTGCTTTGGGCAACTCCAACAACTGCCCCCACGACCCGGAAATGGAGAAGTGGAAGAGGATGGATGGATAGAAGATATGAATAAGATTCTTATTAAATGGTAAACTGAACTTATATAGCGCTTTTCTACCTTTATCAGGCCTAAAGCCCTTTACAGTAAGGAACCAGTCACCCATTCAAGGAGGCAAGTAAGGTGAAGTGTCTTGCCCAAGGCATTTGTGGGAGCTGGGATTCAAACCCACAACCTTCCATTCACGAGACGACCCGCTCTACAAACTGCACCCCTATTACACTTGTATGTATTATCCAGTGAATTTCTCCATTGTGAGATCAACAAAGGTTTATCTTATCTTACATTAACACACTAATAGGCCACGAGTAATATGCTCATTCATGGCCTACCCTAATCCTAACTGAAGCTTATTAATATCTTATTAATACTTAACAAGCACACCTTAATATAAAGCGATATTGATGTTTCTGCAGCAAATGCCATTCTGTTCCTTTTGATCAGTTGGATCAAAATCTTCTATGTAGTATTTTTACCCATAAATGAGCCTTTCTTAAAGCAGACGAGGCAAACTGAAGATCTCTTGACATGAGTTGTTGCTAGTCACATTCTGCTGGCTATCTACTAGGTCACTAATCTAGGTCATGAATCTCATTTTCAACAAAAAAACAAACAAGTGCTTTAGAAAAAAAAGTGACGTCAGGCTGTTGGTATTTGGCAAAAAAAAGATTTTCCACTTTATGTCACAGTAAATAACATATGAGTACATGACTCTTTTGTGTGTGACCCTAATGCCCTACAGAGATAGTCAGCAGGTACATGGAAGCCTGTATGTTCAAGATCACAAACCTGTGCCTTTGCAAACACGTCCAAAACACGTTATTTCAGCAAAAAATAGAATATTATTCCTAACTTTAGATTTTGAACCATAGCTCAGTACAGTGTGTGTGATCATTTGTGTTCATATGTCAGGCCTGAATCCAGATACAATCCACTAGTTTCTACATCGCAATGTTCAGCCTCAGAAGCTGTTTTTTTGTAACGAGCAAACTCACCTCGAGCAGTTTCCTGCACATGCATCAGTTGTTGTATCGCTGCCCTAATTTAGAGGAACCTTCTAAAATAAACGAATGCTGATTATGGGCAGTGGAGCGAGCGTGTCCTTTGCTTTAGCCGCGGGCTCCGGTCTGCGCCATTGTTTCTGTCTGACTTTATCACGCACTGCTTTACTAGAACTGTCACTGCTACTATTGTTTTAACTATTACTACTCCCAGTGCGTGAGGGGTAGTGTCAGGGAGGCTCACACTCTCACACCACAGTGAGGTGCACCTTTAAGAGCGTTCATCAACAGTTAGGTTAGGTGAGGCATTGGGTTAAATTAGCGCTTTTCTGGACACTCAAAGACATTGCATTGTTCATTCACTCCATACTTGGTGGTGGTTAAGCTACTATTGTAGCCACAGCTGCCCTGTGCCCAACTGTGAGTTGACTTTCTTCAGAGTTACACGTCAGGTTAGACAATCTGACATCATGAGTGACAGTAACATGACGTTAAACAGAATGTGTTCTATATTTCTAAAACACTGACGACTCATTGCACTTCAGTCTGTCACAGACCGACAGGTGAAGAAGCAAGAAACCTCCTAGGACTTCAGCTGGAAGTACAAAGTAAATATTGAAAATCAAACAATTATTCAAAACAATTAGATTAAAAGAAATAACAAAGCTGTTTTAAATGATAATTTTTAAAAAGCTCCAGTATTGTAACTGATGTCGGTCATTTGTGTCCCAGTTCCTCTGAGTCATGGTGGACACAGCAGACGTGGACAGGACTGTCACTGTCACATGGACAGTTTTAATTAGGAGAAAGTGAACTGACCCTCGAGTGCAGTCTCTGTAACATGGACCTGTCCACATCAGTCATGGTCCACCCTGACTCACACATGACCCTGTAACAACTTCACGCACATTTCTCTTTTAAAAGTAAACTCGCTATTACAAACAGGCCTTTGAACGTGACCATTTAAGGTTTTAATTTGCTGCTGAAGTCCCGGAAGCTTTGTCTAATGCCAAACTTGCATGACTTCCTTCTTCACCTGTCGGTCTGTGACAGACTGAAGTGTGGCCTCAGCATTTTATACTGAAAACAAAGAGCACATTGTATTAAGTGTCACGTCACTGTCACTCTTGGTGTCTGATTGTCTAATCTGAAGTTTTACTCTGAGAGTCAACTCACTATTACTCTGTGAAGAGTGGGACCAAATACAGTCTGAGCAGAGTAGAATGTAATCTAGAACATTTACTGTGCAGTCTGCACCATCAGCCCCTCCAACCACTCACTCACTCACTACATTCACCCAGGCCTCCTGGTGTTACCAAACGGTCTCACATCCAAGTTACCCAGAACTACCCCCGAACAAACACAAGAATCAGCCCAACAATGGAGCCACACGGGTCAAAGCTTTTTGCAAATATCAGTCCCAATGTAATTTTAGATTATTTAAATAAAAAAAGTGTGCCTTTTAATTGTGTCTTCGTGAGTTTTCTGGCTGGTGTTTTCATAACTGTATTAAAACTTTTGAACGGCTCTTTAAATGAACGGATCCCAAAGACTCGGCTCCCAGTAAAGAGCCATAATCCCATCACTACTTAGATTAGTCCATATCGACTCAAACTCCAGATTAAGTACCTTCATTCAAGCCATTTTTAGTCATTTATCTAATTTTTCCAGTGTGTGTGTTCATTAACATGCACCGGTGTAAACAAACAAACAAACAAACAAACAAAAGGATAACTTTGGTGCCGCACTTTCCATATGAAGAGTATAATGAGCCTATAACAAAGCTAACAGCTGTGGGTAAAGTATTTGTCTGGTGCTTTGACGAGACATTAAATCGCAAATGTGCGGCTCCGGCACCTGCTCGCTCTCCGTCATTACCATATATTCATCTGAAAACGGCGCTATGTCACTGTCTTCAGATGAAAAACCTGCTCTACATTCATCAGCGTTTGGCTTTTGATGGACTTGTGTTTTAAGGTCAGACTGTTGTTGTTGTTGTTGTTGTTTTTCCCCATGAGCTGATGATTCGTCATGACCTCATTGCATCCCAGAATGCACTTCAGTCTCTTAGTCATTTCCTCTTGTGCTTTATTGCAGGATGGTACAGAGGATTCTCCACCAGGAAGCCGAATGTGAAGGTAAGGGTGAGCTCCTGGGGCAGAGGCACGTGTGGGGTCGCCTCTCTGTCTGCCCCCAGCCTGAAACAAATCAAACGACCACAGACTGCTCTAAGAACGGGAAGCGTAGAGGACCCATAACCAGACCTCTCCATAATGCGCTCTGACAAAACCCTCCGTGAATTAAACTTTAAAGCTCCGCATAACCCGCTTTTTACGGAGGCATTTGTTCTGGCTCTGACCGGAAAATGGTTTTACATCATTCTCCCTTCATCAAACAATGTAGAAGCAAAGTGAGGGATGTTCTACGGGGTTTAAATGCCTTAAATATATTCCCATTTATGTTTTAGGCTGCTTTGTTTCATTGTGGCCACATATAATTCATGCCGCCCCGTTCTATTCTCTTCTTCGGGGACGTAAGGAGCTTGTGTCTAGCCCTGCTATATTTAGACACGAGCGGTTTATGCAGAATGGGTGGTTAGACGGATGAAAAAAAGACTTCACAATGCTACAGCTCTCTTCTAACTTTATTTATTCTAATCATGCTGTGGAGTACATAGTTTCCTTTAAGCTCATCTGACAAGGAGTGATGTTCATCGCCTAAACAAGATAGAAACACACTTTGACAGCATTTAACAATATCGCTCGCTTCTGGTGCTGTTATCATGGGCAGTAAATATTCTACAGAGAAAACATACTTTTAGGAGGGTCATAAACTGAATATATAAATACTGTACATGAAGACTTTGTTGAAATACTGTGTCTAATTGCAATTTTGAGGAAAGTTGTCTCAAATCATGTGATTATATTTGCAATTGCTAGCTCATAGACTGCATATTCAAGAGAATTTAAAATGTGAACTGCTATACAAGTAGTGGTGGGCCGTTATCGGCGTTAACGTGCTGCGTTAACGCGAGACTCTTATCGGGCGATAAAAAAAATATTGCCGTTAATCTATTCTCAAAACTGGGTTGGGAGCTGGGTCGATACTCTGCAAGCTATGATGACTTTCACCGTGATATGTTATGGTCAGCACACATTACACGACTTTTATGGCCAATTTCGGACGAACAGGAGAAACGTAAGGGGAATATAGCGTCTCCAAAGCGAAGACACACAGAAGCAGCGGCCAATGACAGTAAAAAAAGACAGAAAAACACCGCAGCGCCTCCCTAAACAATTAATTTCATGGCCGCAGCCCCACACGTAACAGCGCGACTTTATCACCAAAAGTTCACGAGAGCCTCTTTCAGGTAAATTTCAACAGCGAGCAGAGTTTGGAGACGAACTTTCCAGCTACTTTTCTCCGAGTCCATTAGCTTCTCTTTCTCCGCTCACCGTCGTCTCCTCCGCCTCGCGGCTGTGGCCCGTTTCCTTTTCTTATTAAATCCAAAGAAATACGTCCCACATCTTCGTGTCGTCGAAGTTTATCTCCATTTTGACAGAACTATCGCCAGGTTGAAGCTCGTAGTAGCAGTTGCTGCAGCTGCATGAGCTGCGTTGTTGTGACAGTGATCACGTGACACTGTTGACACTGTTGACCAATCAGGAGACGCGCACATGTTTCCCACGCTCACAAACAGAGGCCTATATTTTCTGATCTGGTAAAATGGCCCACATTACCCGTAAATAAATACTTGGGGACTCCTGCCACAACTGTCCCATGTTCTTTAGAAATTTAAAAATTAATCTAGATTAATCTAGATTAAAAAAATTAATCTATGCCCACCTCTATATACAAGTAAATGACTGGTTCGCATTTCAGAGTGTTATTGTATGTAAGCAAGTCAGTGCTTTATTGTCATTGTGCAATTGTTCAGGTGTTGGGTTAGTGCTGAGCTGCACCGCCCCTGTTGGCCAACCTGATCAGCTTGTTTTTGGAGGTTGGGGAAACTGGAGACCCCAGAGGAAACCTGGCTGGCTGCCTCCAGTGTTTCAGAGCGTGGTGTCCAGCACTGGTCACTCCTCCACCTCCTCCTTCCTCTTCCTCCTGTGCACCTCCCTCCACTCCTCAACAGTCTTTCACCATCTTATGAAAAGAGCTCCATGTCTCCAGTAAACATTAGTCAGAACAATAGGGATCGAAGACTTCTTGACGTCTTGCCTAGATGCCATCCATCCATCCATCCATCCATCCATCCATCCATCCATCCATCCATCCATCCATCCAGCTATCCATCCTTCCATCCATCCATCCATCCTTCCATCCATCCATCCATCCATCCATCCATCCATCCATCCATCCATCCATCCATCCATCCATCCATCCATCCATCCATCCATCCATCCATCCATCCATCCATCCATCCATCCATCCATCCATCCATCCATCTATCCATCCATTTATCTTCTGCCACTTATCCATTTCTGGGTCATCACATTGCACCAGGCCTTTATGGCTCGTCCTGCAGGTGGTGGGTCCACGGGAGGACGGCCTCGTGATTAATCAAGCCTGTTGGTCTCTCATAAGGGGCTTCTGAACTGCTCTTTATCTTGCCCGGACACCTCCTCGTTTTTATTATTATTAGATTGTTTATTATCCCTTTCGGGAATTTCTTTTCCACAATCTATCAAGTCAACAACATCATCACATTCAACATTTAACACAAAAGGGGTGCACAGAAGTAAACAAAGATAACATTAAACAAGGTCTGACGAATAAATTAGTGAGGTAGCTTGTTGAGAATGGCGATTTTTGTTTCCTGTAGCTCCTCTTGTGACACCACCATTGCCTGGCTCTGCCATACTCTTCCCTGTCCATTCCACGCTGGTCACGAAGCAATTGGAGCAGTTTGAACGGGCGGGCCTAACACGCACAGATTGTCAGTGAAATAAACCAATTAGCGATTAGCGGACATGACGACAGCTGTGTCCAATTAGAAAAATATGAAGTGAATATAAACTCACGCGGAGAACGCGAGGCAAAATCCTTGACTACTTCATCCATGATTAGTTTTGGCTAATGTTAACTTTAATTCAACTAAAAACATTGGTTCGGCGAGGCCTTAGCCGCCAGTCAGCAACTTGTTTACCGTGCGTGGCCAGACCCACTTTCTTTCGTGCAGAAAGAGGGTGGGTCTGGTTTATCAGGCTAACGCCACCACTGAGCTGCAGGTGTGGGGGGCTCTTGATGCCTCTTCAGTGTTTCAGAAGAAGAAATGTTAAGGTCTCAAACGTCTTTAGCTCATAAGCTAGCTGTGTGTTTGCTTTTAAAATAATACAGACTCTCTGCAGTAAAAAAAAAAAAAAATCAGCTGAACCTCATAAAAAACACAACAAGAATGTCCAGTGAAATCCAGTGAAACAATCTGGAACGCAGAAACTACAAATGCAGTTCACTTAATAAGGCAAAAACACTGCTGTACCAAGAGAGAGGGAAAGTAGGAGTATCTGTGTAAAAGTTTAAATAACAGGAATTATGCAGTATTTTGTAGATTTAGGATAATATTATCCGTACACCCATTGCTATTTGCTAATTTCAGCCATAACAATTTCCATACATCTTTCTGATTTAAAGAATAATGAACTAAAGTGTATATAGACATAGAAAAGGAACCAGTGACTTTAGTGCCTTGTTTATCTTAACAGGTTGCATTCACGTGATATCTCAACATTGTAAAGAGCTTATTGTTTAAAGTGGAGCTTAGAATTCTACACGCACATATTTTGACTTGCTTTATGGCTACTACATAACTGACTTTATCCACATAAAAAACCTGGCACAAAGTTCGTCATCTTTCTCAGCCCAGTTGTTTTCCCGTAAAAGTGTCCAAAAGTGGTGACAAATGAACATTGAAAAACGTTGCAAACCGTTGGCTGGTTAAAAAGACATTCAGCCATGATATTGTGAATCCAATCACTGACCAGGTTCAAACATTTGTAGATTCTCCGTTTCGATATTTGTTCCAAAAACGGCCGCTCTTCGATGGAGTTTCTGACATTCAATTCTGGAACGGGAATGCAACCTATTAAGATATGTAGACATTCCCGAGGATTTGCTCATAAATGTCAAACTGAGAGGCAGTCTTACCTTGAGGAAAAGCTTTCATGTCCCACCCTGAGAGCGGAGGATTATTTTCTTGTTGTTGTGGGTCACCGGAAGGACAATAGAATTCAGCGCAGCACGATCATAAACAAGAGCGGCGAAATCATAAATCTCTGCTATGTAAACTGAGCTGCTGATGTCAATGCGTTTGATATTTTGCATTATTCACATACTCTAGTGGCTCAGTGGTTGAAAAGTGAGTGGTTCAGTTCCAGCTCTGGCCGGCGCGACACTGCATCCTCCTGTGTGAATGTTGGGAGCGGTAGGAGAAAGCCAAAAAATTGATCTAAACGGATCTTTTTCCTTGCGTTGTTGCCCTTTTTGGACTCTTTGGACTCTCATTTTGGTCACATTTTGTCACATTTTCATCTATTTCTTGTTGTGTTTTTGTCACACTTCTGTCTCTTAAACTGGAGATAGAGTGCTTGGTTCAGGTGAGGGTTAAGAGGTTAAAGTAAAGTGAGTGCGGAGGGTATTTACTTTGAAAATCCGGATGTTGTTGCCGTTTTCTTTCCTGATGCGGTCTGAACTGTGGAGCTTTGTCCGACTAGTAAAAATATAGTTTGTCCGTATTTTTGTCAGGGAGGGACGGAGCGGAGGACGTGGAATGTTTCTTCACAGTCGTAATAGCTGCACATTTGCTGCACATTCGGGGCGTTCACGGAGAATGTGGAATCTGGGGGTTCGTTGCAATAGCGCATGTAGGAATTATCCAAGAAACTGATATCGTACGGGTTTGAATACCCAAGATAAAACATGTGTGTTGTCATGGCGGTGTGAAAACAGGAAGTGACCTCCCTCTCTTCTGGTACAGCTTAATTTTAATTTTTTTTACCTTTTTCTGTATTCCACATTGTTTTTCTAGATACTTTTGTACGTCTTTGCCATGTTTTTGTGAAGGTGTGGTGGATTTGTTTATTTTGAGAGTCCAGAATTGTCCTGAAGAAGCAGCTTTTTTTTCATCCATCCATCCATCCATCCATCCATCCATCCATCCATCCATTTTCTTCCACTTTATCCGGGGCCGGGTCGCGGGGGCAGCAGTCTCAGCAGATATGCCCAAACTTCCCGATCCACACACACCTCCTCCAGCTGTTCTGGGGGGACCCCGAGGCGACACCAGGCCAGCTCGGAGACATAGTCCCACCAGCGTGTCCTGGGTCTTCCACGAGGCCTTGTCCCACTAGGACATGCCTGGAACACCTCCCGCGGGAGGCGACCAGGAGGCATCCGGAACAGATGCCCGAGCCACCTCAGCTGGCTCCTTTCGACGTGAAGGAGCAGCGACTCTACTCCGAGCTCCTCTCGGGTAACTGAGCTCCTCACCCGATCTCGGAGGGTGCGCCCAGCCACCCTGCGAAGGAAACTCATTTCGGCCGCTTGTATTCGCGATCTTGTACTTTCGGTCATTACTCAAATCTCATGACCATAGGTGAGGGTGGGAACGTAGATCGATCGGTAAATCGAGAGCTTTGCCCTCCGACTCAGCTCCCTCTTCACCACGACAGACCGATACAGCGACCGCATCACTGCTGACGCCGCACCGATCCGTCTATCGATCTCACGCTCCATCCGTCCCTCACTCGTGAACAAGACCCCGAGATACTTGAACTCCTCCACTTGAGGACTCCCCACCGACCTGTAGAGGGGAAACCACCTTTTTCCGGTGGAGAACCATGGCCTCGGATTTGGAGGTGCTGATCCTCATCCCGGCCGCGACTGCAAACCGCCCCAGAGTGTGCTGAAGGTCCTGGAGCCAGCTTTTTTTTTCAGCTTAACCCAATTAATACCTACAAATTTCTTCTTCTGAGACACTGAAGAGGCATCAAGAGCCTCCACACCACAAGAGGAGCTGCAGGACACAAGGCAGAGACAAACGAGGAGATGGTGAAAGGCTGCTGTGGAGCGGAGGGAGCTGCAGGAGGAAGAGGAGGTAGAGGAGCTGACCAGTGCAGGACACCACGCTCTGAAACAGGGACAAACCCACCGTTTCAGGGGAGACAGGGCAGCCAGACAGGCTTCTTCAGAGTGCTATGTTTCCCCGTCCTCCAAGGTCATGCGGGTCAGGTTGACACACAGTAGAAGCATGGCTCAGCCACAGCAGCTCAGGACTGACACCTGAACACTATTTTGTTGTACAATGACAATAAAGCACTTACTTACTTAGTTATATATTCTTTAAAGGGGGGGTATTATGCAAAATCGACTTTTTCAAGCTTTCCATCATGTTATTATGTCATTCCCTCATTAAAAACATGCCTGAAGTGTTGCCTTGGCACATTCACGTATTTTTGAGTAATCTGTAAAAACTCTGAAGGCGGCCATTTTAGGGATAGGTTTGCCTGAGTCCTCCTAGGAACGCCCCCACCTCCTGGAGACGCCTCCGAGCTTTCGTCACCAGCCGAGTAACCAACCACTGCTCCTCAGCAGAACCCCCTCCCCACTGATGCCACAGACAGCGTGTGGAGGGGGCGTGTCGGAAAGGCTCAGAGGTTCTTAAAGAGACAGAGGCCTATTTCAAGACATTCACTACAGCCATTTTGAGAGAGCAATTTTATACAAGGCAGTTATTCTAATCTACTGCATTTACAGACCAACAGAAGGTTGGTCATCATTGTAGTGTGATATAGACTGGTGCTATGTGATTGAAAAAAGCAGAATACCCCCTCTTTAAAATAATTCAACAAAAGCACAGGGGTCTGCAAACTTTTTTTCAAATCTGAATCTTTAAAATAAGTCCATTAGGGTATTTTTTGTGTGTGCTCCATTTCATTTTGTGGATATAATGTTATAAGGTGGTGTAATCAAAGGTTAGTAGTTGAAGCCGTGTCAATATGGTGCTCTTTCTGATTATTCTTATGAGGTAATTCTGCACATCAGACCAAAAATGTGCACTTGTTACTAGCATCTTGAAATAATATATTATACAATCTTCGACTGGGTTATGTCTTTGTAAAGTTTGTATAAGTATTGTCTCCGATACAGTGTAAAACAATGTGGTTCTCACTGCTCCATGGAGATTGACGGGTAGACGGGCTGTGGAGACCAAGCAAAGCCTCTTGACAGCCTGCGCTTCTTTATATATATGAAAAAGCAACAACAAAAAACATTTGAAATTGTCGCCGTAAGGGATTGTTTTTCTTGCTTCTGTTTATGTAAGAGAAGACGTTCTTTGCCATGCTACTGAATGCATAGCGAACAGCTGCCTCCACTTGTACTGAAGACAATGAACCGGTCACACAGCACACATCGGTGATTACGCTCCACTGTTGGGCCTCCATTGAAA